>NC_135611.1:74127844-74429655 GCF_053574225.1 Canis aureus | reverse complement strand
AACACTACGTGATCTTTTGTATTTGGCTTATTTCACTCAGCCTAATGTTTTCAAGCCTCATTCATCTTATAGCATCTATGAGTACCTCATTTCTATTTATAAGACTCCATGGTGTGGGTATACTACATTCAGTTTATCAATTCTTCAGTTGGTGGGCATGTGGGTTGTTTCTACCTTTTGGCTATTATGAATAATGCTGCTATGAACATCCAAGACCATGTTTTTATGTGCATATAAATTTTTATTTCTTTTGGTAGGAGCAATTCTAGGAGAAGAATGGTCTCTTTATGTTTAGCCTTTTGAGGAATTTCTAGACTGTTTCCAAAGCAGCTGTACCACTTTACATTCCTCTCAGTAATATAGGAGGGTTCCAGTTTCTCTACATCCTTGCCAACATTTGTTATTATCATTCACTTTTACTGGCGTGAAGTAGTATCTCATTTGATTTGCATTTTCCTGATGGCTAAAGATGTTGAGTGTTTTTTGGTGTGCTTATTGGCCCTTTCTGTACCTTTCTTGGATCTTTGGTCTATTTTTATTTTTTAAAAAGATTTTAATTATTCATGAGAGACAGAGAGAGGCAGAGACATAGGCAGCCTTCCTGTGGGGAGTGTAATGTGGGACTCCATGTCAGGACCCCGGGATCACGGCCTGAGCCAAAGGCAGACACTCAACCACTGAGCCACCAGGTATCCTGATCTATTTTTAAATTGTTTCTTTTTATTGAGTTGTAATAGTCCTTTAGATGCTCTATATACAAATCCTATGTCAGATAAATGACTTACAAAAATTTTCTTCCATTCTTTGGGTTGTCTTTTTACTTTCTTCAAAGCCTCTGCCACTACTGTGGCACTTTACTTCATTCTGGCTCCTTTTATAGTTGTTAGCTTGTAACTGTCTTCCTTGAAATTAGAAATCAATTGATGGTCATATCTTTTTTTTTTCTTTTTGATGGTCATATCTTTTAGTATATTCTCAGAAACCTAGATTGTTCTTTGCACATATACAAAGTATCCTTGAGAATTGAGGTCTGAATTATAGGTTCTATTAGCTGAAGAACTTCAAATGACAATCCTAAAGCCAGAGATTTTGTTTTCCAAGTAAAGGTAACCCAGCCACTTCATATCCAGATAAATGAATGAACACAATTAATTCTATCCATTGACAATTATTCTCTTTAACTGAAAAATAGCATTGATATAACAGTCCAAATTTCTAAAGTCCTAAAAACCCATTTGTATTGCCAAACATATTCTAGAACCAACATGATAGCGATGGTTCAGTTTACAATTCTGGGATCAAAAGCCATTCGAATTTTTGAAGAAGCTTAATGCTAAGAGTATACTAAGTACATCATAGGCCCACGAAACCCTTGATCTGGATTGGCCTGGGAATTGAAGCACCATTCATCACGTTATTTCTATGGGAAAGTATATCACAGCATTGGGCAGCATCATAAACACATCTGTCTGTGTAAACCCATTACAGACCCAGAGACCCCTGATTAGCAAGCCTGAAGTTAAAACAGGATTTGGAATATAAGGAACATCTCTCACAAACCACAGTAAAGATTAGTTTTTCCTAAGTATGGAATATATGAACTGGAATTTAAGATTCCACTCAAATACCAGTCTCAAGAAACTGAACATTTGAACAGTATCAACTGTAAAAATGATCTTGAAGATTATGCAGTTACAGGGCACATGCTTATAAGGAGAAAAACCTAGGATATGGTATGTTAATACCCTATCATACATAGCCCCCCTAACAAAGGGAAACAACTACAAATTCTGAAAGAGGAAGGAAAAATAACTAGAAGTAAAGAGACCAAAATGCTAATAATAGGGCACCTGGTTGGTTCAGCCAGTTAAGCATCTGCTTTCAGCTCAGGTTATAATCCCAGGGTCCTGGGATTGAGCCCACCTCAAGCTCCCTGCTCAGTGGGGAGCCTGCTTCTCAACCTCCTGCTGCAGCTCACGCTGCTTGTGCTTGCTCACTCTTTCACTCACTCTCTTGCTTTTCTGTCAAATAAAGTCTTTAAAAAACCAAAAAACCCAAAAATGCTAATAATCATGTTGGAGTAGAGTTCATTTTCCTCCTTTCATTTCTTCTGAATAATCTCTAATTATATTTACTTTTATAATAAAACACCAGCATAATTTATCCTCCTGAATTGTAACTTCTGTGAGAGTCAGGATTTGTTGGTCTTGTATACTGCTGAGATGTTGCCCCTGCATAGGAGAGTACTTGGCACAAAAAAGGCGCTTAATAAATACTTGCTGAGCTATAGAAGTAATCAATAAAAGTTTCAGAACTGAAAAGTAGAGTTGGGAATGCAGGACTTGATAACGAAGTAATTTTTCTTTATATTTGTCTCATGTGGAATAAAGAGAAGCCATTACCATGTGAAGATTCAAGGAATCCTACAGTTTCCACAAGTCTATGTTGTATGGAAAGACTGCAAAACATGAATGTACTCTGCCATTAGAACAAAAAGGGTGTGCAGAAACGAAAGTTCTATACAAAATCCCTAAGAAATAGGCTTTTTTTTTTTTGCCTTGCCCCATCTACTTTAATTTCCAGAAAAGATGAGCAAATAATTAAAGAATAGGGTTCCAAATACCTTGCAGATTTCTTAAATTGCCTCTTCTACTGAAATATGTGTGTGTGTAAAAATGGATCTCATAGCTTAGACTCTTCTGAAAACTAGAAGTTATGCTGCTTCAAATTATTTACTATAAGTGAAGATTTTTCAATACTTATGTGCTGGCATTATATTATAACATGAATTTCAGATTTCATATGTTGGTATACCTACAGAAATCCTAATTCTTGAATGTCCCTAAAGTGCAAAAGGCTAGAGCAATACTTGAAAAAGTTATTAATCACGGTTTGTACCAGATAAGCTATTTCTTCCCCCTCCACACTTGCCAGTATATTTTATCTGGGTTATTTTCAAATTATTTTGGTAATCATTTGGTAAGAAAGGTTGTTAGTTTTCATTTTGCATACTTTAATAACTGCATTCAGTTTTGAATAAATCCTGTTCTTAGTTTTAACTTCACATTATATATTTTCACTTAATACCAACAAATGTTCTTTTCCTTTGTCCAAGCATATTTTAAGAATAACTGGCACAGAAAGATGAAAATATACCATTCTATAAATAACAAAATTCTCCTGATGATTCTCTGCATTTGAGTTGCCCAGACTTTTTTAACTTTGGCAGAGTTCTCCAAGGACTTCAAATACTTAGGGACTGTGCAGATTAATGTAGCATTTCATATTTTCGGAAAGGTAAACATGATCATTTATAGCTCTGTAAAAGTCATGTCCAAAGGATAAAGAGAAATTTGCAAGATCGTGTCTCATGTAAGCATCTATATTTTGGTTCAATTTAGCTTAGAATAAAAGTGGTTTTATGTTTTATTTTGGGCCGACAATCATAAGAGGCTTACTATAAATCTTCGAGCACCTGAAAGCTGTTCTTTAGACAATTGAAATTAATTTTTTTCAGCTACATTGAGTACTTGTAAAGTTCAGAGGCTGAAGCATTAGTTCCTTAATAGTTTTATAAACTCAACTCAGTGAAATGGATTTTTAAAGAGATGGGAGTATAAAATAAAGGTACTTTTCCTCACAATTGTTTAAAATGGGATAAGTGGCCATGAATCTGAGTGTGACAAAGTGAAGTAGTGGAACTTCACTTTCAGTATGAAGGAGTCTTCTAGACAACCTAGTTAAGTGGTACTGAATAACAAAAATATCAGAAAAATGGAGAAAATTTATGTTATGCAATTTTACAATACACTAGAATGGGTTCTCAACAACCTATAAATAATGTAAAGCCATTGTCTTACAAATGAGGACACTGGAATTTAACATGTTTAGGAGACTTGCTTCAGATCTCTTAGTCATACATTTATCTAATCTTTCATTTTTTAAAAAAGATTTTATTTATTTATTCATGAGAGACAGAGAGAGAGGCAAAGACACAGGCAGAGGGAGAAGCTGGCTCCATGCAGGGAGCCCAACGCGGGACTCAATCCTGGGTCTCCAGGATCAGGCCCTGGGCTGAAGGCGGCGTTAAACTGCTGACCCACCTGGGCTGCCCTCCAATCTTTTCATTTTAACAGGAAGTATTAACTTCCATAAAATGAACATGAATAGGCACACACTCACAAGAACAAAAGGAATGAATGGAGGAAAAGCCATATCCTTGGAGACAGAAAGCACATGAATGGGGGCACTGACTTGGCAGACCTAAGAAAGTTGGATCATGAGCTAGTGGCAGGGAAAGCCAAAAATCCACCCATTTTGTACCACAGAAATACCTAGAAAGTCTAGATGCCTTCAGAGATAGAAACTAGGGTGAAGCTAAAGACAGGGAACTGTGTTTCAGAAGCACTAGGACCTGACATCTCAATTCTGTATGTTTCTGATGACCTCTCCTCCATTCCTGTAGAGGATTAGAAAGGGTAAAGGGGAGAACTTTCGGCAAATAGAGGCTATCACAGAGTAGAGAAGGGATCCTGGAACAGATGGGGTTGGGGCGGGGGGCGGTGGATAATTTATGAAAAACAAAGATTAAATGAAAATGTTATAATAGATGTTGAGATTCTCCCTCCTTTATCTCCTTCCTCCACTAAATGGCTGTTCAGTTAGCAGTTCTTTGAAGAAGAGTTACTAGGTTCCACAGTTCTGGGGAAGCCTTTCATAGACAGTTTATGTGAATGATACTCCTGGAGATGTGCATGAAGGCCCTGGATCAGGAGCACCTTTGTGAAGAAATCAAACCAGCCCAAGACACACACCCCAAAATAATCATGTCAGAAATCCACCAACAAAATGGGCCAGCCAGTTCTCCTATTAGTGAAGACAAGCTTTTTCAACCCCTCCTGGGAACGTAGAGCCTTCGATCTGCTCTTTGAGATCCTGTGCTTCAATAATGAACCTCTAGCCAGGAATCACCATATTGAAGAAACCTCTGATATGAATGACAGACTGAAATAATTAGGAAAAAAAACTTAGAAAAAATAATATATGCAGGTAGAAGACAATTACCATTAATGTTATCAGAGATATGAGAAAATAATACATATATAGAAAACAGTATTCTGTTATGATAAGAAACAAAAGAGACCTTGAAAATTAAAATGATAGCAAAGAATGATAGTCACTTGGGTGGCTCAGTCCATTAAGTGTCTGATTCTTGGTTTCAGCTCAGGTCATGACCTCAGGGTGGTAGGATCAAGCCTTGCATCAGGGTCTATGCTCAGCGGGGAGTCTGCTTGAGGATTCTCTCTCTCCCTTTACCCCTCCCCCTCACCCCCCTCTCTAATCTTTTTAAAAAATGTGATAGCAAAAATGAAAACTTAACAGAAAATTTGAGAGATAAAGCTGAAAACTGTAAATAAAGCAAAAACAAATTTAAAATTTTTCTCATCCCTTTATGAATATAGAATTCTCTTAAAAAATTAATGAGTGCAAGAAATCTGACATCTGAAGAATATTTCTAGAAGTTGAGGACAGAGGGAAAAGGGCAGGATATAATAAAACACAATTTTAAGAAAATTCCCTAGAGATGAAAAATGTGTATTTTTACTTCAAAGGGTCCACTTAATGCCTGGAAAAATATATGAGAATTAGATAGATTTATGCCTTAGTACATCATCCTGAAATTTCAGTCCTTTGGGATACTATCTGATTATTAGCCAGTAAAGTTAAATACATAATACATTGGTGACACCTCGAAAATTTAAACACTCTGGAATGAAGTTGGATCAAGGGGGAATTTAAAAGAGATGGAATTGAGAAATCTACAGAAATAGGAATATGTGATAAAACCCAGAGGAGGAAATTGTATCATCTCAAATGTCCTCATTATTAAATACAAACAATGGAAACTAATCAAATACAAAATTAGGAAAGGACTACCAAAAGAGGCTGAGAAGGCATTAATAAGAATGAAATAAGAAATTAATTAGAGGGATCCCTGGGTGGCGCAGCGGTTTGGCGCCTGCCTTTGGCCCAGGGCGCGATCCTGGAGACCCGGGATCGAATCCCACGTCGGGCTCCCCGTGCATGGAGCCTGCTTCTCCCTCTGCCTGTGTCTCTGTGCCTCTCTCTCTCTCTGTGACTATCATAAATAAATAAAAATTAAAAAAAAAATAAAAAAATAAAAAAAAGAAATTAATTAGAAAACATACAAAAAGGTCAACTTAAAAAAAAAAAGTGGTCTTGGAAAAAAAAAGCACATGGAAAAAATTGTATGAGTTAAACTTCTTAAAAGCATGATGAGGGAAAAAAATCAACAACAAGGTCAGAAATCACAAAGGAGAAATAACCACAGATATGAATTGAGATTTAAAAGACTCGTGAGTGGAAAAATACTTGTATGTCTGAGTGTTCTGTAATAATTTTCATTAAAGTGAAAGACATTCACAATCCATCTTGAAGTTAAAAAAAAAGGTACAGTGAGAACTCACTTTCAATACACAAAATAAGACAAAATATATGCATGGGCAAAATGAAGAAACAGTACGATAAAAGGCCATCTCTTGGCCTGGGATTATGGGTGATTTTCTATTAGTTTTATAATAAGAAATAAACCTACTGGTTATTTTACGAATATTTTAACAGACATTTAAAAAAATTTAGGTCACTGAACAGTAACTGTTTCATGTAACATTGAGGGGAAGATAATTTTAAATGTCCCAATTTTACTTTGTGGTTTCCACATAAACATGTTTTATTTTGTAGCAACCGACTTGTTGCAGTGTTTCATGTAATTTAAATGGCAGGGTGTTACAAGGTGGGGGAGGAGGAGTAAAGTATTCCCCAAACTGAGAGTTGCTTTGAGACTGGAAAATGAAGCAGGCGACTCCATTCAGTGTACACAAATTCTACCCAGGGTAACTTACTAAGAGGGGGTATGGGGCGGAGGATGATCCATGGCAGCTGCAGAATTGTTCTCCAAAAAGTCCAGACCTGAGTCCACAGATTTTATAGAGGGAGAAGACACACAGAAGGGCATTGGAGTGAGATCAAAGTGTTCAGAAGTACCTACCTGACAGCTAACTTTCAATCAGATCCAGCGGCACCATCTGGCTGCATCAGGAAGGGGAAAGACTCGGTTGTCTCTAACAGAGTCCTGGGAAGCCAAAGCAAGCCTCTCCCCTTTCCTCGCTTTAGGAGGCATTACTAAGGTATGTATGTTTATCTCCCAGGGGCCTGGTATGTAGCCCCAAGAGAAGGGAACATGAACAAGAGAGAGGGCCAAAGATGGAGTCAGTATTGTTAGCACTCCTACACACTGGGACTATGGTAATACAGCACAGTAAAGATCATTTTCTTCTTTGATGAGCTAAAGAAAGCCATTAGGGATGAACAGTTGGCTCTTAATTTCTTTATTAAAGGAAAACTTTATTGTGAAAACATTAACTATACAAAAATAGAATAATACAATGAACTCATATCTATCGCCATCTTCTGCAATTATCAATGTGTATTATTCTCTCTATCCATTTATCCCGAACCCACTGGATGATTTTCAAACAAATAGTAAGCATTATACCTTTTCGCTTATCTTTTGCTATATTTTATAGTTCAGTATGGATATCTTTTAAAAATTTTTTTTAAAGATTATTACAATGTCACTATCCTAAAAAAATACTAATTTCTGGATATCAAGTATCCAGTCAGTGTTCAAGTTTGCTCAGTAATTTCAAATTCTTTACAATGTATTTCAATTAAGACCTGTTTATCTAATTCATAAGGGTTCTTTTTTTCAGTATTTCTTGATTCTTTGAATTTCTTTCCCAATTCATTAATTTCATATTTTGACTGCAATTGATTGGTGTTTGCTTTGCTCATTTCCTTTTTGATAGGAGTTTAAGAGTTTCAGTATCTATGGATTAGACAACTCATTAAGCGAATGTAAGAAATTTACAGTTTTAGTTAATTTTTTTGGTCAATATTTTTTAAGTAAAAAAAAAATCACCTGATAAAGTGTGAAGGAACTGTTTGAAAATCAATAATAAAAAGGAATTGTGGAAGATTTTCTTTACAAAGAAAATGATATTATAAATTACATTATATGTGTGTTATTAAAAGGATAATTGAGAGTTGACATCTCTCTCAGATTCAGTGAACCACTCTCAGCTTTTCTCTAGCTTTGATCTTTATTTTCAGAGCATTTCACTAGGTGCTCTTCTTCCATTTGATCTTGAAATGTTTGGCTTCCTCAGGACTCAATGTTGAGTTTACTTCCCTCTTGACACTGTCTTCTTATGAGATCTCAATAATAACCCATGGTACTAAGTGACATCTTTGTTGATAAATTTCACCAAAAAATATTTTCCTGTAGCGAGTTTAAACAACCAAAAACAAAGTAGCAAAAGACAAATGAAGCCCTGGCTTAAAAAATTACAACTTAAATCATAGAGAGTTAACATAGCTTCTTAAAAGCAGAAAAGAAAATAACCAGTAATCCTACAGAAAAATATGTTAGAGGTAAAAGCAGACAGATCACAGAAAAAGATGTAGAATTCACTTAAAAAGATAAAAAGATATTCTACCTCACTCGTGATAAGAGAATGCAAATTAAAATTACACTGAGATGCCATTTTTATCACTTAGCAGTCTGGCAAAATTCTAAAACTTTGACCACATACTATATTGATGAGGCTATGGGAACGTGAGCACTCTTACATGCTGCTGGTGGACAATAAAAAAAGGAATAAATAAACAAAAAAAGGAACACACTGAGTAGAGGGGTATCTGGCAATGTGAAAATTACGTATGTATGCATACTTAGACCCCAAATTCTATTTATAGGAATTTAGCCCTAAGATACACAGGCAAAATTGTGAAAAGGCATAGGCACTGAGCTATTCATGGTAGCACTATTTATAATGGCAAAACCTTGGAAACAACCTAAATGTCCATCAATAGAGAACTGGTTGAATAAATTATGGTATATTCACTTAGTGAGGTAGGAGGACTATCTTTTTAGACTATCAATCCAGGACACAGCCATATTAGGAAAAAAGCGATAAACAGACATGTGTTACCACTTTAACATGAAATTATGAGAAGTGGATGTTTATTTGAAACTGTTCTGTATTAATTTTCTGTTACTTTTTAAAAGTCTTTCTGAAAAAATATTTTATTTTTATTTATTTGACAGAGAGAGAGCACATGTGCACACACGAAGTGAGAGGGACAGGGATAGGGATCCCAATATGGGACTCCATCCCAGGACCCTGGGATCATGACCTGAGCTCTAGGCAGATGCTTACCTGACTGAGCCACCCAGGTACCCCTAATTTTCTGTTACTTAAGTGCTATTATTTAAACAAAACTATAGAACTAGTTAAAAGTGGCAATTAGTAGTGATTAATACAAAAACTATGTGAGAAAAATATATTTATAATATTTATACATTATAAACATTATACAGAGGATAATTATACATTATCTCCTAATACTAAAGTTTAACTTTTTTTTAAAAGATTTTATTTATTTACTCATAGACACAGAGAGAGAGAGAGAGAGAGAGAGAGAGAGAGAGAGAGGCAGAGGGAGAGGCAGGCTCCATGCAGGGAGCCTGATGTGGGACTGGATCCCGGGTCTCCAGGATCACACCCCAGGCTGCAGGCAGTGCCAAACCGAGGCCCTAAAGTTTAACTTAAAAAAAAAAAAAAAACTTCTGGGATCCCTGGGTGGTGCAGAGGTTTGGCGCCTGCCTTTGGCCCAGGGCACGATCCTGGAGACCCGGGATCGAGTCCCATGTCGGGCTCTCGGTGCATGGAGCCTGCTTCTCCCTCTGCCTATGTCTCTGCCTCTCTCTCTCTCTCTCTCTCTCTCTCTGTGTGTGACTATCATAAATAAATAAAAATTAAAAAAAAAACAAAACTTCTTATTAGATTACTCTGTATTCTTATTTTTTCCTTTTTTTAATTGAACTATAGTTGAGACCTAATGTTATGTTAATTTCAGGTGTACAGCGCAATGATTTGACAAGCCTATATATTATGCTATGCTCACCACAAGTGTAGCTACTACCTGTCACCATATAATGCTATTCCAATACTATTGATTGTGTTCCTTGTGCTATACCTTTTATTCCCATGACTTACTCACTCCATAACTATAAGCCTGTGTCTCCCACTTCCCTTTACTCATTTTGCCCATCCCCCAGCTCTCTCCCCTCTGGTAATTGTCAGTTTGTTCTTTGTATTTATGTGTCTGTTTCTGCTTTTTGTTGGTTTATTGGTTTGTTTTGTTTTTAGATTACACATGTAAGTGAAATCATATGGTATTTGTCTTTCTCTGTCTGACTTATTTCCCTTACTATAACATCCTCTGGGTCCATCCATGTTGTCACAAATGTCAAGCTCTCATTTTTTATGGCTGAGTAATATTCCTTTGTGTATATGTATGTGTGCGTGTGTGTCACATCTTTATCCATTCATCTGTAGATGGATACTTGAGTTGCTTTCGTATCTTGGCTATTCTACTGTGTATTCTGAAGAGGCATAAATGTAAGACTTTTAAAAAGGGTAATAAAATATAGTAGAACTGATATTATATATATATTATAATATAATATATATTATAAACTGATATTATCTATACTTAATTAAACAGCTCCATGCTTCTTTTTGTCTTGTGGCACAGTAGTATATTTTTACTCTATTTCCTTTTTTGAAAGCATTTTTCTGAACTGTCCACAGGCTTTCAATTTCTCTTACGTTGTGGTAAAACTGAATATAGTCAGACTTAAAGTTCACTTCAGTAGCTCTGCTTTTATCAAACCGATGCTCCACCGATTCCTGGTATCAGTGCCAAATGATGACATCAAGCTAAATTTCCTCTTAACATTAGTGTTTAGGCATAGAATACTTAGGATTTTATGAGTCAAAATTTAGACTCATAAGATTCTTCTCCAGCTGGTCAAAATGCCCACCTCCTCCCTATCTGTAGGCATGTTTATGTAGAACAACTATTTGTCCGTCAGGTCCTTTGCATTAATTTATTCATCATGTAGCCTAATATCTAAAACACCAATCATTTTTTAACACTATGAAGCATAGGAGATGTCATAGATTTAACCTCTCTTTCTCAAGAAATATGGTTTCAAAGTGGAGAGGTAATTAGAACTTGTAAAAATAAACTTGAATTTCAGAAAAATTACAATTTTAGTAAAGAAATTAAGAAAACTCTGTTTCACTTGGCTGGTGTTTTTGTTTTTTGAGTTCTGAAGTAATCTTATTTCCAAAAATTTGGGGGTTTTTGTTGTTTTTGTTTTCTTGCTGTATCAGTTTTTGTTACAATCTACATACAATACTGAATAACTCAGATGCAGTCAGTTCATCCTTTTCTAGATTTCTAATGGCTTCTGCAAAAGTTCATCAAATAATTTTGGAGAAACAATATAGAATTGCTTTATTGTAATTCTTCCCTACATTTTCATCCTCAGTGCACTTAGTGAGCACCTACTATACTCCAACCACCACCCTGAGTGAGGTAGCTGTGATCAAAATTGGCAAAGCTCCTGCTTTTATAAAACCTATTATTCTGTAAGAGACATACAGATGTATTTTTTGCTTTTTAAAAAGCAATTCTAGGGGTGCCTGGATGACTCAGTAGGTTAAGCATCTGCCTTCAGCTCGGGTCATGATCCTGAGGTCCTGGGATCAAGTCCCACTCCCCAGGCTCCTTGCTCAAAGGGGAATCCACTTGTCCTTCTCCCTCTGCCCCTCTTCTCATGCTCTTTCTCTTGTGTGTTCACTGTCTCTCAAATAAATAAGCAACTATATTTAGGTTTAAATTGCAGGCAGTAAAATGGACACATCATAAGTGAATGAATTTTTAGAAATGTATGCACTCATCTAATTACTACCATAATCAAGATCCAGAACATTTTTTATTTTTTATTTTTTTTTTATTTTTATTTTTTTTAAAAAATTTTTATTTATTTATGATAGTCACAGAGAGAGAGAGAGAGAGGCAGAGACACAGGCAGAGGGAGAAGCAGGCTCCATGCACCGGGAGCCCGATGTGGGATTCGATCCCGGGTCTCCAGGATCGTGCCCTGGGTCAAAGGCAGGCGCCAAACCGCTGCGCCACCCAGGGATCCCCAGAACATTTTTTAATAAGATTTTATTTCTTTTACTCATGAGAGACACAGAGAGAGGCAGAGACACAGGCAGCAGAGGGAGAAGCAGGCTCCCTGCAGGGAGCCTGATGTGGGATTTGATCCTAGGACCCCGGGATCATGACCTGAGCCAAAGGCAGATGCTCATCCACTGAGCCATCCAGGTGCCCCACATTTTTCTTTTTTAGAGTTTCATATAAATGGAAACATAGTCATTTGCTTATACTCTTGATTTCATTTGCTCAACATAATGTTTTTTCAGATTCATGTTTTTGCATGTCAAGTAGTTCACACCCGTGTTTTGGTAATTATTATTACATTGTACAGAAAAGCCACAGATTGTTTATCCATTCACCAGCTGATGAATATTTAGGTTGTTTCCTGTTTTGGATTACTAAAAATGAAGCTATGAAAAGTAATGTACAAGTGGAAATGATATGGGAGAGCGAGGTTCTTGTCTCATGGGGTCAAAGAATGAATCTTGCTGACAACGGAGTGTGAGTAAAGTGATAGAAGTTTATTAAGCAAAGATACAGACAAAGCTCTCAGAAGTGAGAAGGGATCCAACAAGGTTGCCACTGAAGGGTTTTTTGGCTGTTTTTTTTACTGAGAACCTAACCAGGGAGCCTATGGCTTTGGGTTTCTTCATGCTTTCTTGAGTGAATGTCATATGGCTGTTTTTGGGTCTGGTGAGTTTCTGTGATTGCTTGGTAACCATCAAAGGGAGAGACTCCCTACATTTTAGATCTAGGGAGCCTGATTTTTTTTTTTTTTTCTATTTTTACTGTCTTAATCTATTTCCTTGGGATGGGTAGGAGCCTGACTTTGGGCCTTTCCCTTATTTTTCCCTGCCTAGCTTCATCTGCCCCTAACTCATTCCGACTTCAGAAACGTTTTCATAGGACAGTCCCAGTGGTGCAGCGGTTAGTGCCTGCCTTCAGCCCCGGGGTGTGATCCTGGAGACCGGGGATCAAGTCCCACGTCGGGCTCCCTGCATGGAGCCTGCTTCTCCCTCTGCCCGTGCCTCTGCTTCTCTCTCTGTGTACGTCTCTGATGAATAAATAAAATCTTAAAAAAAAAGAAACATTTTCATATTTCTAAGAAAATACCTGGGAGTGAAATTGCTAGATCAAGTGATAGTGTATGATCGATTTTCTGGTAAAATACAAACTCAATCAAAGTGACTGCACTATTTTACATTCTTACCAGCAACAGATGAGAGGTCCAGTTGCTCTAAGTCCTTGTCAACATTTGGTGTCGTCTTTTAAATTTTGGCCATTTCAATGGAAATGTAGTAGTAAAGGTGTTTTCTTATTCCTGCCATTCTACTTACATAATACCACTCTAAAATGGATCATGAATACATTTTAAGAAAAACTTAAAACGTTTACAAGTCTGAAAGAAAATGGCTTGGTTGACTGCATATATTTTGTTTCTATTTTCCCTCAAGAATCCTCCAGGCTCTCTAGGACGCCTGAATCCTGTGTCAGGCCGCACTAGCTCGGTGAAACTCACACTCAGGCTTTTCTTGCACGGACACAACTGCCAAGGTCTACAAGGACTTTCCCGGGTCTTTTCCGCCTTACCGTCACCTTTCTAATAATTTCCCAGAGAGCCGCGCGGGGAGGGGCGGGGCTCAGACCCCCCCAAGCTCCACCCCTCCCCGGGACCCGCCCACCACCCGGGAGTCGGCTTGAGGCAGGGGAAGGAAGGTAGCTTCCGGTCTCGCGATTGGCTCTAATCCCGCGAGAAGAGAAGACGGCAGCCATCGGTGGCAATGGTGAGGGAGGGGGTGTGGCCGGGGCGCGCGAAGTCCCCAGGAGTGAGGGAGAGGGGGCGGGTCGCGCGCACCGGGCGTACGCATGCGCGCACGGGGCGGCCGGGCTGGGCTGAGAGGGGAGGGGGCGGCGGCGGCGGCGGCTGAGGCGGCTGAGGCGGCTGAGGCGGCGTCGTTATTTCCGCGGTCTGGACGGTGCGTGGCGGCGCGGGTGGCCACGGGAGAAGTAGGTAGGGACTGCCGGTGCAGAGCCATTGACTCTCCCTTCCTCCTGCGTCCTAGAGCCGCAGCCCCCCGCGCGTGTGGCGGACCCTGGGGACGCCAGGTCACCCTGCGGCCCCGGCCTCCCGCCGCGCTTCAGGTAGGAGCTGCAGGCTCTCCGGTGTCCGCTGCCCGCCGCCCGCCGAGGCCCCGGCCTTGCCCGGTGTTGCCCGGGCGACGACCCGGCACCGGGCGTGCCCGCCCTCCCGCGCGACGACAGCTCTGTCCTTGCTTCCGCGCCCTGTGGGGCCGGGGCCGGCGCCGGGCCCGGCCGGGCTGACCCGGGGAAGGTGGTCGTGGGGCGGGTCCCGCCTCAGGTGCGCAGCCGCTCTGGGCCGGGCGAGTAGGTGCCCTGCGGGGCGCTCCCGCCCTCGGTGCCCGCCGTGCGAGGCTGTGCGGGGTCCTGCCGGGGCACGTGAGGGACCACCCTGACTCAATAGTTGCCTCGTGGGCCCCCGGGCTGCGAGAGGCGGCTCTGAAGAGTGCCTTACTCATTTGTGTCCGGTGTGCAAAGTTGAAAGCTCTGGAGTTCATCCTGCTTGGGCCAGTGGTGGGGGGGTGGCTTCTGATTTTTTTCCTTGGATGGTGGGAAGGCAAGCTCTTAAAAGCCCTTGTAGGTGCTCGGCTATTAGTAAATAAGCAGCAGTGCTTTTAACGTAAGGTTTAATTGCGTTAAGGTTTTTTTATTTTTTATTTTTATTTTTTTTATTTCCCAGTTGCCACTATCAAACTCCGATGAAGTCTGGCAGTTTAGTAAGACTTCCATCCAGGACTTGAGTGAACACACATGGCTTGCAAATAGTCTTGCCCTGAAAGCCACAATCTCTTTTACACCAGTGTTAATTTTATAGGCATTATGGTCATGAAAGCTTCTGTAGAAGATGATGATTCAGGATGGGAGCTCAGTATACCAGAAAAGATGGAAAAAAGCAATACAAGCTGGGTGGACATAACCCAAGATTTTGAAGAAGCTTGTCGAGGTGAGTTTGAATTCTTGGGTTAGAAATTAACAACCTGGGAAAAGGTAAAATAAAATCTTGTGATTTGTAGACTCAAACGTAAGCAACAGGTAAGTGTGGTTTATCAAGTTTGTTAACCACACTTATTCATTCCTTACCCTCTTAATAATTTTAACTTTCATTTAAAGCCAGTATTTGATAGTGCATGAAATACAGATGTTGAAGCAGTTGCTTCAGTTTTTCTAGCCTTAACAGATGAGAGAGTACATGGCAATAATTTCAGACTGTGCAAACATGAATTGTCTTGACCTAAAGATGGTGGACTATTATATGTTTGAGATTTGTAAATAATCAGATCACATTATTTCCTGTCTAAGAGCCTGTAGTGGCTTCCTGTTCAATATAGAATAAAATCCATATTCCATCCCCGTGGCCTGTGTGGTCTGATGCCTGTCTACCACTGACTTCATTTCTGTACCACTGCCCAACTAGGCTCATTATGTTAGTCACAATGTCCTTTCTATGCCATTAAGCTCACCAGGGCATTTTCCCCTTGGGCCTCTGCATATTTCTTTTTCTGTATCTTAAACTGCTTTGCCTCCAGGTCTTTACCTTCACATAGCTGGCTCCTTCCTGGCCAGTTAAATGCTAGCTCCCCAGGGAGGATGTCTCCAAACAATTAATCTAAGTAGATTTAGTAGATTTAGCCCTGTTCTCTTCTGTCCGACTCTACCTCACCTGAATCACTCTGTTTTATTTATTTTTTATTATAATACTTATATACTATCAGAAGCTGTCCTTTCAGTTATTTCTTGTTTACTGTCAGCCCTACCCACTGGAACATAAAGCTCTGTGAGTGCAGACATCTTGTCTGTAAGCCTAACACAGAGAACATTGCCTGGAACATAGTAATGGTTTAACAAATGCAAAGGCATAAATGATTAGAGAAGTGAGCATATTTGTTGTCTGAGGAGAATGGGTCTTAGGGAGAGACAGGAAAGAGACAAATGGTAGAGTGGGAGGGGTGCCTGGGGGGCTCAGTTGTTTAAGCAGCTGCCTCCTGCTCAGTTCCTGTGATCAAGCCCCACTTCAGGAACCTACCTCTTCCTTTCCCTCTGCCCTCCCCATGTGCCTCCCTCCCCACTGTGCTCTCTTGCTCATGCTCTCAAATAAATAAATAAAATTTTTTTGGAAAAAAAAAATGGTAGAGTGAGAGATTGAATTTGAAGAGAGGATGGGATAAAGAACATGGTAGAGAAATTAACTTAGGGGACCAGAATGAGGAATTACTGAGACAGGAGGAACTGAGGTTAGGATTGGTGAAGAAACAGGTAGATTTCTAAACGAGTGGGGAGGAATGGTAGAGGGATACACACCCCGATGGCTTCTCTGTTTTTACTAAACTGAAGGTTAAGTCTTCGTTGTTGATGAGATGGAGTGTTTAGAATAGTGCCCTTAGAAGGAGGAGTAGAGACTCGGAGTAGCTGCAGGTGGTAAGGGAGTCAGCTGGGCATAAGCAAAATGATAACACGTGCACTGACTCTTTGTTATGAAACGTGTCCATTTAAAGAAAGCAAAAGTGAAATTGTGGAAAAAATATTAGACTGGAAATTGGGGGATTGCCCATATCCATCTATCCAAGGGAGAGAGAAAGAAGTGTAAGTTACAGTGTAATTTTTGTGCCCAGAGATCTTAAACTGTTGATGGATTATGCCCGTCATCCTGCACTGATTTTTAAGTGATCTATATTAGAGGGTTGTTGTTCTGAACCTAAATGGAAAAGGCTTTATGAAGTTCATATGGCTTGAGTTGGGCCTTAGAGGAGTGGTGGAGTTTCTGTAAGTGAATGTGAGGGAATTATTCTAGACTCAGATGAACTGTTACTCTCACCAGAGTTCATGAGAGTTGGATATTTGAGGGAGAGTGAGTAATTTTGCTTCCTCATGAGCAGAACCTTAAATAGGCAATATGGTTTTATTCCTGTCTCAGTGGGGATTGAGGAGGGGGAGCATGTCATTTTGTTGCCAACCTCAAACCATCCTGTTAACTTTTCAATAATTAGCTCTTGCTTGGTCTGAAGTGGCACAGATGTGAGGTATATTTGAAATGAAAAAGTTGATGTAGAAGTGATCTTCCTTTACATATAGATTTAGGACTAAAGTCTTTTGGGAGCTCTTGAGCCTATATTATTAATAATTTGTTTTCTTGAAATCAGATTCATAGCATTAATTTAGCTTAGACTCCAGCAGCTTTCTGAGGGCTAAATTTAAAACAAATATTATACCCTGTAACTGTTGCAGTGGTCTTTCCTCTTCAGTAACAGTGCGATGGTATTTGACTAGACCTTGGGGATTATTTATTTTGGTACCGAGAAAGCAATCTGCGTAGTGATGACAGTGTTTTTCATGTACATTTCTATCTGTTCTTTTAGTGACTCTTTGAAGTCTTCTGGACCAAATTCTAATTTCATCACTTCTTTTATTTCCTGTTAGGCAGATGGCACACATTCCCTCCACATTTCCTATTTTCAACATTGAGGCCCTTGGCCTTTTTTGGGGGGTAGGAGGGCTTTTTTTCCCCCCTTAAATTATTTTGAATATATGGTGCTATTACTGTTACTGTGCCTGGTATGTAACATGTCATTTATCTAACACTTCTGAGCTTTGCTTCTCTAGGAAACTGCCTAATTCAAACCATCTCATTGCCTCCTATAAAAAGTCTTTGATCTTCATATTTCATTTGGTTGTCTAAAATTAGGTGCTTTCTGAAGTACAAACCTACAACTTAAATGATCATAAAATATATATTGCTCATTCTTCTACCTATCAGATTCTTTTCTTCCACACTGTTTATCCTAGATTGATGACACTGTCAGGTATCTAGAACTCAGAGGTAATCCAAGGTTGGCTGTCATTACTTCCATTCTTTTTGAGCTTTAGTCTAGAATGAAATGGGCCTATCCTGTCATTTCATATCCTTCTCTCTTTGATGGTTTTACTCATTCCTCCTCTGTCTTTCTCACCCCATGTTTTAAGGCCCCATCACTTATCCAGTTTGTCCCACTCTTGCCCAGTACTTTTGGAAAACTTTTATTGATTTCTCTTCCTCTTTTAAAACCTAGGATTCTTAAGTTTCTTGTTCCTTTTCCTTTTTGTGTTGTCTTCTCTCATTTAGAATGTTTGTAGATCCTAAGATATATTTGTTTAAAGAGTGAATGAAAGGTGCCTGGGTGTCTCAATTGGTTAGCGTCTCCTTTGGCTCAGGTTATGATCCCAGGGTCCTGGAATGAAGCCCAGCATTGGGCTCCCTGCTTAGCGAGGAGTCTGCTTCTCACTCTCCCTCTGCCTCTTCTGCTGCACGTGCCCACTCTCGTGCAGGCGCTTTTTCTCTCAAATAAAATATATATATATATATTTTTAGATATTTATTTATTTATTTATTTATTTATTTATTTATTTATTTATTTATTTATGAGAGACACAGAGAAAGAGGCAGAGAACACAGGCAGAGGGAGAAGCAGGCTCCATGCAGGGTTCCCGATGTGGGACTCAATCCTTGGTCTCCAGGATCAGGCCCTGGACTGAAGGCGGCGCTAAACAGCTGAGCCACCCAGGGTTCCTCAGATAAATAAAATCTTAAAAAAAAAAAAAAATATTTTAAGGCCATGTTTCTTCATATTAGAGTATCTGGATATTGTACTTCAGAGGTTTGAGAACCACTGGATTACATTAAATGCTATCATTTTGGGTGATTGCCTGAAACCAATGTAATTACGAACACAAGATTGGGAACTGAAATTATAGCAATACTTGATTATAATGTTAGTATCCATTTGGTAATCTGTAATCTTCTTAACAAATTATCACCAAACTGATTACATGGCATTTAACAATTATCTTAAACAAAACATAGATTCTTGATAAAACTTTCATGGACTCCTCTGCTGAATTTATAAACCCCAATCTGAGAGTCCTTGTTCTAGGAATTTGCTGTTTGTATTACTTTATTCAAGAAGAAAAAGATGGAAATGGCTTGGTGAAAGATCTGGGCAAATCTAAGTAAGTATATTGGGCAAAGATCTGTAAAGAAAATTTTAAGTGATTCTGATTTTGGAAATTTATGTTTTCCTTGTTACATCTTCTCAATGTTTTCAGTGGTGGGGCATGGGTGGGGTGGGCTGTACTAGTAATTGTGGGTCACTTTAGATCAGCGATTATCTGCCAGGGTTGATTTTGCTTCTTAAGGAACATTTGCCAATGTCTTGCAACATTTTTGGTCGTCACAGTAGGAGGCGGGCGGCTGCTGGTGTCTAGTGGATACACACCAAGGATACTGCACTGGATAGCCCCCACAAAGAAGTAATTGTTTTGCACAAAATGCCAACAGTGCTGTGTAGTTCACTCTATTTAGGTTACTTTCAATAATATTCGACTATCATTTAATCTTTCTGACCCTGGATTCTTGGGGAAGGGAACATATGGATATTGGATGTCCTAACACCTCTAACAACTAGCATTAACATAGAATAAGCAGTGGGAAGAGAATGGGAGCTTTGATGCACTTTGAGGTCTTTTCTGCATTGTTGAATACATCTTAACAGGTTTTCTCATTAATTAGGTATTGTGTAGCCTCCTTTTTGTTGGGAATTTTTGGTTAACAGAAAGGTTGTCCTCAGAAGTCAACGCCTTCCCTCTTTTAGCTGGTTATTTTAATATCCATAATTCTAGATAGCATGCTTTTATTGTTACTTCTGGATTCCTTGCATTCACGATTTGGCATTATCTGTGGACTTCTTTTTTTTTTTAAGATTTTATTTATTCATGAGAGATGCAGAGAGAGAAGCAGGCTCCATGCAGGGAGCCTGACGCGGAATTCGATCCCGGGTCCCCAGGATCAAGCCCTGGGCTGAAGGTGGCGCTAAATCACTGAGCCACCCAGGCTACCCTGTGGAGTTCTATCTATAGTTATAACTACATTACGGATATGCAAATATTATCCATAGCTGAGCTAAAGAGTAAAGTTTTTCTTTTTCTTTCCTGTATAATTCTTACACAAAACTTTTTAATCCAAAAATCTATGTGGTTGTCATTAATTCTACCTTAGACTCTTTACTACTTGTCTAAATCTCCTTAAGACATTCAGACACCTCAGACATCTATTGTTTTCATCTCTTTGAAGAAATTTCTCCTCCAGCCTCTTATTGCTCCAATCTGGGCTTCTTGCCTTTGTACATCATGTGATCCTGAGATCATTAGCAGCGGGGTTTCTTACTTTAATATAAATTAGACGTCTTTAGTCACCTCCTGAGTAGAATGCATGGAAGATACAATTTTTTGAGGTTCTGGTTGTCTGAATATGTCTTTATTCTCCCACTTTATTGATAATAACATGTTTGGATACCTTTGAGAATTTCGAGGGCGTGACCCATTGATGTGTTTGCTCTGACGTTGCTATTAAGTTTGATGACATTTTGATAACTGAGTTTTCATAGGTAACCTTTAAGATCTTCTGTATGACCCCGTGTACATCCCTTTCACAGTGATTTGTCTGGTTGACAACTCTGAGGTCCTCTCATCTTGTCTGATTCTTCAGTTCTAGGAAACTTTCTTTAAGTACTCTATTTCCTCTTTTTTTTTGTTTTGTTTTGTTTTGTTTTTTTGTATTCTTACAGAGAGTTTTTTTTTTTTTTTTTTGTATACTGACCCTTTGGGAGGTGCTTAGATCATGAGAGAGGAGCCCACATGAATGGGATTAGTCAGTCCCTTCTGATATTTGAGGTTATTGCAGAAAGACGGCCATCTAGCGAGTAGGCCCTCACCAAACATCCGCTGGTGCCTTGATCTTGGACTTACCAGCTTCTAGAACTGTGAGAAATAAACATTTGTTGTTTATAGGCTGTCCAGCTTATGATATTTTTTTGTTGTAGAATCTTGAATGGACTAAGACTCTATCTTCCAAACCTACTGAATTTTTCTTATCTGCTTCTAATGTTCTTAATTTTTTTTTTTATGTTCTTAATTTCTAACATTTCTTTTCTCTTAGTATTTCTCCTCCCTTTTTTAAGAAAGTAAAATGTCCCGTTTTTGTTTCAGGGTTGCAATGGTTTATCTAAGGATAATAGTTCTTTTGAATGTTCCTTTACATAGTGCCTTTTTTCTCCAATGTTCCTTTTTTGGTTTTTTGGTTTGTTTTTTTGTTTGTTTGTTTCCTTTAGGAAGATACTTCCTTTTTATCTTTCATATTTGGGCATTACTTCAGATATCTAAAAATTCTTTGATGCCTGTCTAGGGGTGGGAGACCAAAAAACCAATTGGAAGCTCTAAATTTATGAGTGGGACTTATTTACACTGACTGCCACTATCAGATGATCTGACTTTGCTTTTGTGTTAGAGAACCTCTGATAAAAGTTATTTAGCTCTTTCTACTTGGAAAGATTATGTTTAGTAGAGAAAATTTAATCTTTTGCCTTGAAGTTGAAGCTCTGACTTGACTGCCTATGATTAAATAGTGAAGGGGAGGAAGAGATCTGGGGTATTCACATACTCACTTAATGTTCCCTCTTTCCAGTACTATATACCCTAGCCTTCCAGTAACCTTATGTCTCTGGAGATGTTTTTACCTTCTTCAAAGAAAGTCTTCAGTGTTAGGGAGGGGCAGTTATCCTGCTCTGTAAATTAGGACAGGATTCTGCATTGTCTGCTCAGTCTTCCATGTTTTAGCTTTCCTTTTTCTGCTCTTTTAGAAGCAAGTGGTAAGTCAGGTTGGTTTTGGCTTTCTCCATTCCTGGTTTTAGGATTCTGTTTTCTTGAATTTGCTAAGAAACTACTTGTATTTTATTTCCAGGTTTCCCCAATTTTGTTGTACTACTTCTGCACTTGGTTTTCTTTTTTGGAGTGTATACCTTTCTTATACACACACACACACACACACACACACATACACACACACTCTTCCTCTGGTTATTTTAATGAGATTTCAGGAGAGAATTAAAGGTAGTTGCCTGTGTTCAGTTAGCCACCTTTACCCCGTGGTAAACCTCAATTGGTTTGTTTGAATATCACAATTACAATCGCATTGGATTTCAACAATGTCATAGATTCAAGTAGGGTGTTCCTAGGGACCCTACCTGGGAACTTAACCATCATTTATAAAGTTAAGGGTAGAAATATATTGAAAGATCTATAACATCAGTTTACACATGATCTGCTCGCTTATAACATGATAATATGTGTTTGTCTTGTCACATAGGTACATGCTTTTCTCTGTCTTCTAAGAACTTTTTCTCAGGAGAATGATCATATGCTACAAGTGCTTATTAGCACTGCTGCATATCCAGACTCTACCACAAGTTATGATTCATCGTTCATTTCCAAGGCAAAAGGAAGGACGTCCAGTAAGATGTTAGGAAATTCTGTGATCCACAAAATTGAGTTAAATTTTCTCTCACAGCTCTCTCACAAGAGTTAAATTGATCTCTCACAGATCTATTCATGCCTTATATGAAAGTGAGGATAAAAGAAAAAGGTGGTTTATTGTCAAGGTGGCAGAAAAAATTTTTTTTGACTGATAAACTTTTCCTTGTATCTAATTTTTTCCATTGCTCTTTGTGTGTTTTAAGCTATGTACTACTGGACCTACTTAAGGCTTTAACTTAAAAGTAGAAGTAACTTATCATTGTGTTAACTTAGTTCAGCAGTTTGGTGTGTCTGTGATCCTTGGGAGCGTCAATACCTTTTAAAGGGTATGCAAGGTCAAAACAATTTCCGTGGTAAAACTATTTCCATATAAAGCTGAGATGTGGGGATCCCCAGGTGGCTCAGTGGTTTGGCACCTGCCTCTGGCCCAGGGCGCGATCCTGGAGTCCCGGGATCGAGTCCCGCGTCGGGCTCCCGGCATGGAGACTGCTTCTCCCTCCTCCTGTGTCTCTGCCTCTCTCTTCCTCTCTCTATATCTATCATGAATAAATAAATAAATCTTTAAAAAAAAAAAATGCTGAGATGTTGGGCAGCCCGGGTGGCTAAGCAGTTTAGTGCCACCTTCAGCCCAGGGCCTGATCCTGGAGACCTGGGATCGAGTCCCACGTCGGGCTGCCTGCATGGAGCCTGCTTCTCCCTCTGCCTGTGTCTCTGCCTCTCTCTCTCTCTCGTGAATAAATAAATAAAATCTTAAAAAAAAAAAAAACAACTCAGTTGTTAACTTGTCTTTTTACTCTCATTCTCTTATTAGTACTGTGGAATTTTCCAAAGAGTATATGATGTGTGATGATGTCATTGCTCTGTTAATGATAAATGTAAAACATCCTTCTCACTTAAATTTTTGAGAATTGCTTCCTAGTTGAATAAGACCCAAACTACTTACGTCTGTAATGCTGTAGAATATTATGATTCAGTGTCCAGTTGTTGATCACGCAGTGAGAGTGCTTGCACTTTGCTTAGTCGAGTAAATTTTAAGTTTCCTGCCTACAGTTGACTGTGATCTGATTATTGGTGTGTGTGTGTGTGTGTGTGTGTGTGTGTGTTTAAGATTTTATTTATTTGAGAGAGAGAACACACATGTGCGTGTGTGTAAGGGAAGAGAAGCAGAGGGACAAGTAGACCCACTGAGTATGGAGCCAGGGGTAGGACTGGATCTAAGGACTCTGAGATCATGACCTGAGCCAAAATCAAGAGTTGGTCGCTTAATCTACTGAACCACCCAGGCACAGGATTACTGGTTTTCTGAGGGACCTTATGAGAGTCAGCTAGTTTAACCCTTTATTTTACAGTTAGGAAACCAAGTCCCCTGATTGACTTGCTTCTAGGTCTGTGGAGTGTTTTATTTTTAAGTTTGGTGAAGCTATCCAAATCTACCTTAAATATTTGATAAATTATTACAGCAGTTCTCAAATATTTTGGTCTCAGGACCCTATTATACTCTTAAAAATTACAGTTTAAACTCTTA
This sequence comes from Canis aureus, assembly GCF_053574225.1. Classification (NCBI taxonomy): domain Eukaryota; kingdom Metazoa; phylum Chordata; class Mammalia; order Carnivora; family Canidae; genus Canis; species Canis aureus. The sequence continues at coordinate 74,405,555 of NC_135611.1, read as the reverse complement.
AAAATTGTGTGTTAACATATATAGATGTTCACTGTATTAAAATTGAAGACTGAGAAATTTAAAAAATAATTATCAATTCATTTAAAAACAATTACAAACCCATTGCATGTTAACATGATTTTTTTTTTTTTTTTAAATTTTGTTTATTTATTCATGAGAGACCTAGAGACACAGGCAGAGAAGCAGGCTCCATGCAAGGAGCCCGACGTGGGACTCCATCCGGGGTCTCCAGGATCAGGCCCTGGGTTGAAGGCGGTGCTAAACCACTGAGCCACCCGGGCTGCCCTAACATGATGTTTTTTAATGAAAAATAAGTGCAATATTTATTTTTCAAAACAGAGTAACTTACAGGAGTGGAGTTGTTTTATACTTTTGAAAATCTCTTTAGTGTCAGCATAACGGAGAGCACCTGAATTCTTTATCTGTGTGTCTGTTTGAACTGTATGGGGTAAATCTGGCCTCATTTAGTATGTAGCTGAAATGGAACCTTTTCAGATAATTGTGGATATTCTTCTTTGATATTACAGTGAAACTTGACAGGTGGTAGTTTGTTAAAGATTAGTTGTGATAAGGAATCTGAAGACATATTTAGTGGACTTTGCATTCTCTGTTACATTAAAATTCACTGGTCTGAACTTTGAATGGATCTTTTATCTGTGCCTAATTTTGGAACATGTGTTGCCATTTGGAAAATACTGGTTCATTGAGTACAGATCTTCCAAATGCAGATAAAACTATATAATACTGAAAGGCACATTTGTTAGTATCACCACCAAAACCATCAGAAAAGTCTCTTTTAAGTATTTGGAAGCTATCAGGTTCACAGTGTCAGATGTTTCTCCAAATTCTTAATTTTTGCTTTAAAAGCTCAAATGTTTATCATTTTTTCCCCAAATGTTATCATTAGCAACACACAATGTCAGTTGTTTTTCTTAAAGCAATAAACTCATTTAGTTTCAAGAAAATGGCGTATTCTCCGAGATAAGTATAGTTTTTGTCCATTGTTCTTTCAAGTAAAAATGGTGTTTCATGATAATTGTGCAGGTGCTTTTCCTTAAAACAACGTCTTGTATTGGTATGCAGCAGAAGTGTTTGTTTATACTTCCCATTTTGTCAAATAGAATATTTAAAAGATGTACTCAGAGATTGAGATATAATCAGAAATATCAGGGTCAGCATTAGGATGAAGCAGTTGAGGCACCTCGAGTGCAACATTTAAGGATTTGCTACCTGTGAAGGCAAGTGCCTCCTTAAATTTTGCATGGGAGGTGCTTCACTTGCTGCACTCTGGTCCTGGCCCTGAGGTTAATGATTTTACTGCTTTATCAAGGATTCCTTAGGTAAAATAAAATAAAAAAAAAGTTGTCTTTTTTAACTGCAAGTGCATGGAAGTAAAGAATACACTAGCTTGTGGACACTCTTAATTTGTACTAAAACTAGAGCAATGTAGCCTCCACTTTTTATTTTTTCTCTTTATGCCATTGCTTTTACATCTTCATTACAATTGTCAACAAAGTGAAAAAGACAATGTTTTATTCTGTGAAAAAAATTTCTAAATTTTATTTATTTCTTAGGGAGAGCATACAAGTGCATGAAGTAGCAAGCAGAGGTAGAGGGGCAGAGGGAAGAGAGAAAGAATCTTAAGCAGGGTCCATACGGAGATTGGAGCCTGACACGGGGCTCAATCTTAAAACCCTGAGATCGTGAACTGAACTGAAATCAAGAGTTGGATGCTTAACAAACTAAGCCACCCAGGTGCCCCAATATTACTATGAAAGTAATTTTAATATCACAGACACCTCAGTTCCGAAACCATCTTTGAGAACTGCTGAAAACTAGTGCTTTGCACCTTCTGTAAGATTTGTCCATTAGTGGGATCCCTGGGTGGCGCAGCGGTTTGGCGCCTGCCTTTGGCCCAGGGCGCGATCCTGGAGACCCGGGATCGAATCCCACATCGGGCTCCCGGTGCATGGAGCCTGCTTCTCCCTCTGCCTGTGTCTCTGCCTCTCTCTCTCTCACTGTGTGCCTATCATAAATAAATTAAAAAAAAAAATTTAATAAAAAAAGATTTGTCCATTAGTTTTTAAGCTACTTAAAATGTTATGGTAGTGGTTCTCACCTTTCTGTACATTGAAGTTGCCTGTATTGCTTTAAAACCGCTGCAGAGGCCACACCCCTAGAATTTAATTGTTTTAGGGTACCGATGAACGTTGAGATTGCCACAAACTCTGGAGTTGATACCAGTATGCAGTCAAGGTTGAGACCTATTTCATAGGGGATGAATACTGTTTTTTGATTAGCTGTTTACTCAAGTGTCTTTTCTACCTTGAAATACAATGAAATTTTATTTATTTATTTTTTTTATAATAAATTTATTTTTCATTGGTGTTCAATTTGCCAACATACAGAATAACACCCAGTGCTCATCCCGTCAAGTGCCCACCTCAGTGCCTGTCACCCATTCACCCCCCCCCTCGGCCCTCCCCCCCCTCCCACCACCCCTAGTTTGTTTCCAAGAGTTAGGAGTCTATGTTTTATCTCCCTTTCCCATATTTCCCACACACTTCTTCTCCCTTCCCTTATATTCCCTTTCACTAGTATTTATATTCCCCACATGAATGAGAACATATAGTGTTTGTCCTTCTGTGATTGACTTAATTCACTCAGCATAATACCCTCCAGTTCCGTCCACGTTGAAGCAAATGGTGGGTATTTGTCATTTCTAATGGCTGAGTAATATTCCATTGTATACATAAACCACATCTTCTTTATCCATTCATCTTTCAATGGACACCGAGGCTCCTTCCACAGATTGGCTATTGTGGACACTGCTGCTAGAAACATCAGGGTGCAGGTGTCCCAGTGTTTCATTGCATCTGTATCTTTGGGGTAAATCCCCAACAGTGCAATTGCTGGCTCCTAGGGCAGGTCTATTTTTAACTTTTTGAGGAACCTCCACACAGTTTTCCAGAGTGGCTGCACCATTTCACATTCCCACCAACAGTGTAAGAGGGTTCCCCTTTCTCCACATCCTCTCCAACATTTGTGGTTTCCTGCCTTGTTAATTTTCCCCATTCTCAGTGGTGTGAGGTGGTATCTCATTGTAGTTTTGATTTGTATTTCCCTGATGGCAAGTGATGCGGAGCATCTTCTCATGTGCATGTTGGCCATGTCTATGTCTTCCTCTGTGAGATTTCTTTTCATTTCTTTTGCCCATTTCATGATTGGATTGTTTCTTTGGTGTTGAGTTTAATAAGTTCTTTATAGATCTTGGAAACTAGCCCTTTATCTGATACGTCATTTGCAAATATCTTCTCCCATTCTGTAGGTTGTCTTTTAGTTTTGTTGACTGTATCCTTTGCTGTGCAAAAGCTTCTTATCTTGATGAAGTCCCAATAGTTCATTTTTGCTTTTGTTTCTTTTGCCTTGGTGGATGTATCTTGCAAGAAGTTACTGTGGCCAACTTCAAAAAGGGTGTTGCTTTGGGATCCCTGGGTGGCTCCGCCGTTTGGCACCTGCCTTTGGCCCAGGGTGCGATCCTGGAGACCCGGGATCGAGTCCCACATCAGGCTCCTGGCATGGAGCCTGCTTCTCCCTCTGCCTGTGTCTCTGCCTGCCTCTCTCTCTCTGTGTCTATCATAAATAAATTAAAAAAAAAAAAAAAAGGGTGTTGGCTGTGTTCTCCTCTAGGATTTTGATGGAATCTTGTCTCACATTTAGATCTTTCATCCATTTTGAGTTTATCTCTGTGTGTGGTGCAAGAGAGTGGTCTAGTTTCATTTTTCTGCATGTGGATGTCCAATTTTCCCAGCACCATTTATTGAAGAGACTGTCTTTCTTCCAATGGATAGTCTTTCCTCCTTTATCGAATATTAGTTGACCATAAAGTTCAGGGTCTACTTCTGGGTCTCTATTCTGTTCCATTGATCTATGTGTCTGTTTTTGTGCCAGTACCACACTGTCTTGATGATCACAGCTTTGTGGTACAACCTGAAATCTGGCATTGTGATGCCCCCAGCTATGGTTTTCTTTCCTAAAATTCCCCTGGCTATTCGGGGTCTTTTCTGATTCCACACAAATCTTAAAATCATTTGTTCTAACTCTCTGAAGAAAGTCCATGGTATTTTGATAGGGATTGCATTAAACATGTAAATTGCCCTGGGTAACATTGACGTTTTCACAATATTCTGCCAATCCATGAGCATGGAATATTTTTCCATCTCTTTGTGTCTTCCTCAATTTCTTTCAGAAGTATTCTACAGTTTTTAGGGTATAGTTCCTTTACCTCTTTGGTTAGGTTTATTCCTAGGTATCTTAGGCTTTTGGGTATAATTGTAAATGGGATTGACTCCTTAATTTCTCTTTCTTCAGTCTCATTGTTAGTGTATAGAAATGCCACTGATTTCTGGGCATTAATTTTGTATACTGCCACACTCTTAAATTCCTGTATGAGTTCTAGCAATCTTGGGGTGGAGGCTTTTGGGTTTTCTATGTAGAGTATCATGTCATCGGCGAAGAGGGAGAGTTTGACTTCTTCTTTGCCAATTTGAATGCCTTTAATGTCTTTTTGTTGTCTGATTGCTGAGACTAGGACTTCCAGTACTATGTTGAAGAGCAGTGGTGAGAATGGACATCCCTGTCGTGTTCCTGATCTTAAAGGAAAGGCTCCCAGTGCTTCCCCATTGAGAATTATATTTGCTGTGGGCTTTTCACAGATGGCTTTTAAGATGTTGAGGAATGTTCCCTCTATCCCTACACTCTGAAGAGTTTTGATCAGGAATGGATGCTGTATTTTGTCAAATGCTTTCTCTGCATCTAATGAGGGGATCATATGGTTCTTGGTTTTTCTCTTGCTGATATGATGAACCACATTGATTGTTTTACAAGTGTTGAACCAGCCTTGTGTCCCGGGGATGAATCCCACTTGGTCATGGTGAATAATTTTCTTAATGTACTGTTGGATGATCCTATTGGCTAGTATCTTGTTGAGAATTTTTGCATCCATGTTCATCAGGGATATTGGTCTATAATTCTCCTTTTTGGTGGGGTCCTTGTCTGGTTTTGGAATTAAGGTGATGCTGGCCTCATAGAACGAATTTGGAAGTACTCCATCTTTCTATCTTTACAAACAGCTTTAGTAGAATAGGTATGGTTTCTTCTTTAAACTTTTGATAGAATCCCCCTGGGAAGCCATCTGGCCCTGGACTTTGGTGTCTTGGGAGGTCTTATTTTTTATTTTTTTATTTTTTAAATTTATTTATGATAGTCACACAGAGAAAGAGAGAGAGAGGCAGAGACACAGGCAGAGGGAGAAGCAGGCTCCACGCACCGGGAGCCCGACGTGGGATTCGATCCCGGGTCTCCAGGATCGCACCCTGGGCTAAAGGCAGGTGCTAAACCGCTGCGCCCCCCAGGGATCCCTCTTGGGAGGTTTTAGATGACTGCTTCAATTCCCTCCTGGTTATTCGCCTGTTCAGGTTTTCTATTTCTTCCTGTTCTAGTTTTGGTAGTTTGTGGCTTTCCAGGAATGATTCCATTTCTTCTAGATTGCCTAATTTATTGGCGTATAGCTGTTCATAATATGTTTTTAAAATCGTTTGTATTTCCTTGGTGTTGGTAGCAATCTCTCCTTTGTCATTCATGATTTTATTAATTTGAGTCTTCTCTCTCTTCTTTTTAATAACGCTGGCTAATGGTTTATCTATCTTATTCATTCTTTCAAAGAACCAACTCCTGGTTCTGTTGATCTGTTCCACAGTTCTTCTGGTCTCGATTTCGTTGAGTTCTGCTCGAATCTTAACTCTGTTCTTCTGCTGAGTGTCGGATCTATTTGCTGTTTTTTCTCTAGCTCCTTTATGTGTAAGGTTAGCTTTTGTATTTGAGTTCTTTCCAGTTTTTGAATGGATGCTTGTATTGCGATGTATTTGCCCCTTAGGACTGCTTTTGCTGCATCCCAAAGATTTTGAACGGTTTTATCTTCATTCTCATTAGTTTCCATGAATCTTTTTAATTCTTCCTTAATTTCCCTGTTGACCCTTTCATCTTTTAGCAGGATGGTCCTTAACCTCCACATGTTTGAAGGCCTTCCAAACTTCTTGTTGTGATTTAGTTCTAATTTCAAGGCATTATGGTTTGAGAATATGCAGGGGACGATCCCAGTCTTTTGGTATCGGTTCAGACCTGATTTGTGACCCAGTATGTGGTCTATTCTGGAGAAAGTTCCATGTGCACTTGAGAAGAATGTGTATTCAGTTGAGTTTGGATGTAAAGTTCTGTAGATATCTGTGAAATCCATCTGGTCCAATGTATCATTTAAAGCTCTCGTTTCTTTGGAGATGTTGTGTTTAGAAGACCTATTGAGTGTAGAAAGTGCTAGATTGAAGTCACCAAGTATAAGTGTATTATTATCTAAGTATTTCTTCACTTTGGTTATTAATTGATATATTTGGCAGCTCCCACATTCGGGGCATATATATTGAGGATTGTTAAGTCCTCTTGTTGGATAGATCCTTTAAGTAGGATATAGTGTCCCTCTTCATCTCTCTCTACGGTCTTTGGGGTAAATTTTAGTTTATCTGATATAGGGATGGCTACCCCTGCTTTCTTTTGAGGACCATTTGAATGGTAAATGGTTCTCCAACCTTTTATTTTCAGGCCGTAGGTGTCCTTCTGTCTAAAATGAGTCTCTTGTAGACAGCAAATAGATGGGTCCTGCTTTTTTATCCAGTCTGAAACCCTGCACCTTTTGATGGGGTCATTAAGCCCGTCCATGTTCAGAGTTACTATATAAAGATATGAGTTTAGTGTCATCATGATATCTATTCAGTCCTTGTTTTTGTGGATTGTTCCACTGGACTACTTCTTAAGGGGGAATTTTAAGAGTCCCCCTTAAAATTTCTTGCAGAGCTGGTTTGGAGGTCACATATTCTTTCAGCTCCTGCCTGTCTTGGAAGCTCTTTATCTCTCCTTCCATTTTGAATGAGAGCCTTGCTGGAAAGTATTCTTGGTTGCATGTTCTTCTCATTTAGGACCCTGAATAAATCCTGCCAGCCCTTTCTGGCCTGCCAGGTCTCTGTGGAGAGGTCTGCTGTTACCCTAATACTCCTCCCCATAAAAGTCAGGGATTTCTTGTCTCTTGCTGCTTTAAGGATCTTCTCTTTATCTTTGGAATTTGCAAGCTTAAGTATTAAGTGTCAAGGTGTTGAACGGTTTTTATTGATTTTAGGGGGGGATCTCTCTATCTCCTGGATCTGAATGCCTGTTTCCCTTCCCAGATTAGGAAAGTTTTCAGCTATGATTTGTTCAAATACATATTCTGTACCTCTGTCCCTTTCAGCGCCCTCGGGAACCCCAATTAAACGTAGGTTTTTCTTCCTCAGGCTGTCGTTTATTTCCCTTAATCTATCTTCATGGTCTTTTAATTGTCTCTTTTTTCCTCAGTTTCCCTCTTTGCCATCAACTTGTCTACTATGTCACTCACTGGTTCTTCCACCTCGTTAACCCTCGTCATTAGGACTTCTAGTTTGGATTGCATCTCATTCAATTGATTTTTAATTTCTGCCTGATTAGATCTAAATTCTGCAGTCATGAAGTCTCTTGAGTCCTTTATGCTTTTTACTAGAGCCACCAGTAGCTGTATAATAGTGCTTCTGAATTGGCTTTCTGACATTGAATTGTAATCCAGATTTTGTAACTCTCTGGGAGAGAGGACTGTTTCTGATTCTTTTGATGTGAGATTTTCCTTCTAGTCATTTTGCTCAGTGCAGAGTGGCCAAAAACAAGTTGTATTGGGAAAAGGAGAAAAAGAGAGGAGGGAAAGAAGGAAAGAAAATAGAGAAAAAAGAAAAAAGGAAGAAAAAAAGAGAAGAAAAAGAGAAAAAGAAAGAAAAAAAAGGGTGGGGGAATCAAACAGAAATCAAAAAGCAAAAAACAAAACAAAACAACAAAAAAAACACGGGGGAGTATCTTCTGATTCTGTATACTTTAAGTCCCTTGACTTCCCCTGGACTTGTCCGTCTAATTGGTCTTCTGGGGGAGGGGCCTGTTGTGCTGATTTTCAGGTGTTAGCACTTGGGGGAGCTGCTCTGCCCCCTGCCTGGTGCAGAGCTCAGTGGGGGTTGTTTACCCTGTGAGGCCCCAGGAGGAACAACCGCAGTGGCAGTGGCCAGCTCTGGAGCCCTGGATTCAGCCCCCGCAGTAACTCCGGAGCTCTCCGTCTGCAGGGCCTGGATCCTCCGGGAGCGGGGCCGCTGATCTGCTCAGCTCTGAGCAGAAGCGTCCTTGCTGTCCTGGGCCCTCCTGGCCTCTGCCTGTCCCTGGCGGGGAGGCCGGATCCTGGGCTGTATCCCCGGCGCACTGTGCTCCCAGGCCGTTGGATTCGCGCTCCCGGGAGCGCAGCCACCTCTCGGCGGACCCACCGCTCGCCGCTCGAGCCCCTCCGAGCTGCTCCCGGGTCCAGCCGTGAGCGTGCTGCAGCCCTTTAGGGAGCTGGGCGCACTCTCCCCGGGGCGCAGTTGCTGTGTTAGTTTCCCAGGGAGCCTGAGGGCATCCCCGCCCTTCCTGGGGTCCTGCTCTAACTCCCTTTGAGTGCCTTTCCACCTGAGAAGATTGCTGATGCTCCTGCTTCTCTGGGATGGAGCTTTCCTGTCCCGGGGGCGCTAGCCCTGGCCTTAGCCCGGTTCCTCGCGGGCCCCTCCCCCTTGGATGCCTTTTATTAATTCCCCCCTCCCCCCCAGTCTTCCTACCCATATAGAACCGCGAACTCTTCTCACTGTAGCATTCCAGCTGTTCTCTCTTTAAATCTCAGGCTGAATTCGTAGATTTTCAGGATGATTTGAAGGTTATCTAGGTAATTTGGTGGGGTAGGTGATTTGGGGACCCTACTCTTCCTCCATCTTGCCCCTCCAGATTGAGTAAAATGAAAATTTAAAAAGTAGCTTTGGCACTGTTACTGGGACACTAGAGGCTAGATTATGACACCAAGTGGTTTAAAAGCAATTTAAGAAATTTTAGTAGTCAGTTTTATGAAAAAGTATATATGGGGAAATTTTACTAGTGATACTTTAAAATGAGATTGGTAATTCTGATTGGATTATTTTGGCCTGTTGTGGGTCACTGGCTAATTCTCAGAAGTTCAAGTTATAGGGTTTAAATATTCACTGTGTAGAAGGCGTTATATTAGTAACTGAGTACAAATAACATAGTAATTTCTTAGAAAAAGAAGTTTAATGTAATCTAGCCCATTTTTGAGCTAAACTTTTGGATTTTTTTCCTTACAATTAAAATTTAAATATAAAGTTGTAATTATTCAAAGAATTTTTCTCTTTTTTTCTTTTAGAATTAAAGTTGGGAGAACTGCTTCATGATAAGCTGTAAGTATTTGTGTCTTTTGAAATAGTGTAGTGTAATATTTACACCTGTTTTTTGTGTGCAGTATATTCCTTGAGACCTGGGTAATATTACATTTCAAAGTTGTAAAAAATAAAATAATTATATTTTTAACCTTAGTGAGTAATTTTGGTACAGCTGATCCTAGTTGTGATATGAAATGGCTGTACTTAATGCAACTGTGACTCGTGGTCCTTTCCCTGAGAGTTTATATATAGGGCATGGAATTTCTTGAAGAAAAGGTACAGGCTGTATGTTATCTGTGATAGGCTGGTTGATGGCCAGAGATGAGTGATTTAATGGCTGGATGAAAGCAGATTGAGAATCCCCCAGAAAGGTGAAAAAAGAGAGGTGCTTGGTTGTTTACCTCCCATAGATAGTTCTCCTACTGCTGGCCAGACTCAGTTTCAAGGTTAGGAATACGAAGTGTTAAATTAGTGGCCAAGATTAGACATTTGGGAAGAAGGGGGTAGACTCTGAAATGTAGTTCTTCTCAGACTCTAGTGTGAATCCGGATCATCCCACATGTTGAAACACATGTTGCCCCCCCCCCCCCAAGTTCCTTCTTTAGAGCTGGCGTGTGGGACCACAGAAATTGCATTTCTCAAAAGTTTCCTGGTGGAGTTGATGCTGCTGATCTAGGGACAACCACATTAAGAACCATTCTGGGGCATCATTTTGGTGTTGCAGGCAATTCTAGGAAAGGTATAATCATATCACAAGCTAATGCAGGAGTGTGGGCCTGACTATGCAACAAGATTTGAGGGAAGATAGCTGGATTAACCAAGCCTTCTTCATTTCCCCAAGGTTTTAGGCTCAGCCCAGGGAACTACATTGCCAGCAGCCTCCCTGACCATCTATTAAAGTTATATTCTTGTGATTCTTATCTCCCTTAGCTGTCTTGTAACTTGTTCCAAGTTTACTTTTTGTGAAATTGTGTGAGAGATTTCACTTTTTCCAGATGTTTAGCCACTTGTTTCAATAGTATTTATTGATTAACCCATTATTTTTCACTACTTTGAAATTCTACCTTTATCATATATAATTTCTACAGAAATGTGAGTTTAAGCAGTTTTCTATTGATCTTTGTATTCTAAAATGCTTTTAATTATCATGTCTTCGATATTTGATGAATCTCTGTTGTTTTTGTTGAAAAAATTCTCTTCATTTTTGCATATTTACTCTTCTGGCTTGACAACCTCTTTGAAAAATACCATTTGGGTTTTGATTAGCATAGACTAGAGTTGTCTTCAATAATATCACATTCATCTTGTCAGATTATCTTGAAGCATTTAGATATTTGAGAGATTGCAGGGAAGAGTGTCTTCTAATTTAAAGCTGGTAGTGGTATCTTGGTGCTGCTCTTCTGAGAGAAATGATTTATGTAACAAGGTACATATCTTTATTTTCCTGGTAATCTAATAGCTTGGACTGAGTGAAATATGAAGTCAGTAGCTTGATCACCTGTCAGATTTTCTTTTAAGCTTTCTTTGTTCCTTTCCCATTTTTTTGAGGCATATCTCAGTTAACGATATACTTATTAACCACAGTGCATCCTAACTATCTGCTTTTATGGCTAACAAGCCGTAAATATCAGACACGATAAGTAGATTGTTGGATTATTTTTCATTATGTTAATTGTCAGAACTTTGGGCATTATAGACAGTTATGTGCCAGATATTTCTGTTATTCATGATATAAAGAAAATGAAGAAATCTTAAAGTTACATTTGATGATTGTTCCCAACACAGCTTTCTGAATATTAAGTAGAGAAAATTATTTAAAGAAGGCAAAGTGAAATCCATTATAGACCAGTTGGTCTTTTTTCCAAAATTTCCAATGTGCAGCATTTGGGAAGGAAACACAAAGAAAATCTTTTGTTTTCTTTTCTCCCCCACAGTACATGTAAAATAATTTGAGTGGCAAATACTTGAAACAATTTTTATGTTAAAGGAGGATTATTTAATTGAAACAAGTGGTGGCAAATTGGGAAGACTAAATATGTAGAATACTGTAGTTATTTAAAGCACTATAATAATTTTTATTTTTTTATTTTTTATTTTATTTTATTTTTTTAAAATATTTTTTTCTTTATTTATTTATGATAGTCACACACAGAGAGAGAGAGAGAGAGAGAGAGAGAGAGGCAGAGACATAGGCAGAGGGAGAAGCAGGCTCCATGCACCGGGAGCCCGATGTGGGATTCGATCCCGGGTCTCCAGGATCACGCCCTGGGCCAAAGGCAGGCGCCAAACCGCTGCACCACCCAGGGATCCCAATAATTTTTATATCATTGTGAAAGTCTGGGTAAACTTACTGGTTCAAAAACAATTTGTGGGGTTAATATTTTTTATTTGCAGGTTTGGTCTTTTTGAAGCCATGTCTGCCATTGAAATGATGGATCCCAAGATGGACGCTGGCATGATTGGAAACCAAGTTAATCGAAAAGTTCTCAATTTTGAACAAGCTATTAAGGTAGTTACCGTTGTGCTTTTTTGTGTTTTATCATTTGTTATTTCATATGTTAAAACAATGAAGATCAAACTTGGTGTATTAAAGTATAATTATTTTAAGAACATCTCAGATATGTAAATAAAAATTAGCTATAACCTTTAGTTATTGATCTCTTTTGAAATCTGTAAATTGTTCAAGGTCTTCATTATAAGCTTGCTCTAAATTTCTGCGTGTGTGTTTATTAATTTTTTTTATTTTTTATTTTTTATTTTTATTTTTTGTTTATTAATTTTTTAAAGGATTTCCGTGTATGTTCAAGTACCAGGGTAGTTGGTTATGGTATTAAATTTTATGTATTAATATATTAGGCAAAATACTTGTGGTTTTGAATTTGAAATTCACTCTGTGAGGATTGACTTACAGATTCATTTATAATTGCCACAGAGTTTAATTTTGCATATTTAATGAAGAAAGATTTGCTGAACAACTTAATCAAAATGCGGGAAGGGTTTTTAAAAATGTTTACTTTTCTCGAGTCTGCTGGCTGGCTCATTTGGGTCAGCTTATCTCAGGGTCATGAGATTGAGCCCCAGGTTGGTCTCTGCACTCAAGGGGGAGTCCACTTGAGGCACTCTCTCTCCCCCTCTCTCTGCTTCTCCTTCCTCACTCAGTACATGTGCATGCACACTCTCTTTAAAATAATAAATCTTTTTAAAAAATGTTTACTTTTCTCTTTTTAAGTAGTTTTGATCCATTGAAGTGATTCATATTTATTAATGCTTAAAACTAATTTGAACTGTGTTTTTTTTTTTTTTTTTAATTTTTATTTATTTATGATAGTTACAGAGAGAGAGAGAGAGGGAGGCAGAGACACAGGCAGAGGGAGAAGCAGGCTCCATGCACCAGGAGCCCGATGTGGGATTCGATCCCGGGTCTCCGGGATCACGCCCTGGGCCAAAGGCAGGCGCCAAACCGCTGCGCCACCCAGGGATCCCTGAACTGTGTTTTTAAATACTTGTTGGTTTGACTGCTTTATATAGGCCTTTATTCTGTTATAATTAAGAGGGTTTGATTTTTCTTATTGAATATCTATTTAAAATATATTTTAAGAATACAGAGTTGGTGTCTTAGTTTTTTTTTTTTTTTTTTTTTTAAGATTTTATTTACTTGAGAGAGAAAGGGAGCATGAGTGGGATGAGGGGCAGAGGGAGAAGCACCCTCTCCCTACTGAGCAGGGAGCCCAATGCAGGGTACAATCCCAAGACTCAGAGATTATGACTTGAGCCGAAAGCTGACGTTTAACCAACTGAGCCACCCAGGTACCCCGGTATCTTAGTTTTTAACAGATGATGATACAGTTCTAGAATTGTTATTTTCTAAAATATTTGATTTTTGGAAGGCAAAAATTGCTACTAAACATAGAAACCATAAATTTATAAAAACTTTTGCTCATGTCATATTTTTCCTCCTTTTTAGGATGGCACCATTAAAATTAAAGACCTCACCTTGCCTGAATTGATAGGGATAATGGATACTTGTTTTTGCTGTTTGGTAAGAGTTAAAATACACTTGGCTAATCTAAAAACTGTGACCTCCCAGAAAGTTCCTCTGGTTGGGGGTTATCAAATTAGAGGTGGGAGGCAGGAAAACTTGTGCAGTTTCTTGCAGTACTCTAGATTGGGATGTGATACTGTTGACTAGATCAGTAGTAATAAGGATGAAAAAGAAAAGTTAGATGAGTGGCTAAGTACCTGGTTAGTTCTAAAATTGTGAATTCCCTACTTTATGGATTTTTATTGACTCCATTGTGGAATCGATTGCTTTTGGATAGTATGTAAGGCAGCATTCTAATTTCATTAGTGTCCAAATATATTGCAAACTGAATTCTGTGTGAGAATGCTTTCCTTAGATAGCTAATCTTATTTATGGCATATGATTTTTGAAGAATTTTAGTCTGTAAAAGTGAATTGTAATTCTTTTGTCTCTTCTGACCTTCCCTTTAATCATCTTTGAAATACCATGATTAATCATACATTTATTTGGGTCTGTGGCAGTCCAGACCTTGGCTGCTGGGTCAATTTAGACTTTGCAGACTCTGTGTCATCTTAAACATAAACGTTCTTTTCCTTGTAGATAACATGGTTAGAAGGCCATTCCTTGGCACAGACTGTATTTACGTGCCTTTACATTCATAATCCAGACTTTATAGAAGATCCTGCCATGAAAGCTTTTGCTCTGGGAATCCTAAAAATCTGTGATATTGCAAGAGAAAAAGTAAATAAAGCTGCTGTTTTTGAAGAGGTAAGATTTTGTATTAAGAGAATTCCTGAAGCTCACTGACCACTTTATTGTGATATATCTAAATGATTATATGATACATATTTTTGTCAATATATATAGTTAACAGTTTTTAAAAGTGATGCTGTGGTGTTTACAGATGTATTGGCTGAAGTAATCCTGTTCTAAGAAAACTTCGATCTCCGTATATGTTCTTTCTGTTGGGACCATTCATGGAGTATCCATTATGTGCAGAGTATTTTGTTCTGGGTATTGTGGGGATTCACAAAGAGAAGACACAGCTTCTTCTCCCAAGTCTCTCAATTCTCCTTTTGTTGAAACCTACTTTTCTTTTTAATGCTGTTACTGATCCAAAATAAATATATTAGTCCCCTACGGTGGTTCAGTGTATAGTATATGTAGTTTTTATAAATTTATATTAATAATGTGAGAATAATACAGCTAATATGACTGTTCACATTTAAACACATGACTTGTGAGTTTTGTATGAAATACTGTCTGCTTTTTACATACTTACTGGTTTTTTTAGCTACCAATTTTAATTCCTATGGGTATCATTATGAAAAATCTTACCCATTTGAGTGAAAATTTTAAAAAGATTAGTTCGAGTTAATAAGTGAGAAGAGATATACAAGTTATTAAATACTTACGTTCTCAAAGTACACCCAAAAAGACATCAAAAGTCCTAATCGCAGGGCAAAGAAAGGATTCATTTAGCAAACAGTGCTAGGATAATTGGTTAACACCCTTGAAAATTAATTTACCATCATTTTATATCTGCCTTAATCTGTTGGGCTATTATAGCAGAATACCATAGATGGAGTGGCTTGTAAACAACAGAAGTTTATATCTCACACTTCCAGAGACTAAAAAGCCCAGGATCAAGGCATCAGCAGCTCCAGTGTCTGTCTGCCTTCTGGTTTATAGGTGGCCATCTTTGCACTGTGTCCTCACATGGCAGAAGGTGCACAGGAGCTCTCTATTTCTCTTTTGTAAGGGTACTGATTCCATTCATGAAGGCTGTACTCTCATAGCCCAATCACCTCCCAAAAGCCCCACCTCCAAATACTATCACATTGGGTGTTAGGACTTAACATATGAATTTTGGAGGGATACAGTCTTTATGACAACATCAAAATGCAGATAGAGCCGGCGTTGGTGGTATAGTGGTGAGCATAGCTGCCTTCCAAAATGCAGATAGATGAAATATTTTTTTTAAGTTGTTAAAAAGTCAAAAGATTGTTTATAGAAAATGAACCTTTAAACATGAGAAAAGATGTGTAACTTCAGAGACATGCAGATTAAAACTGAGATACTATTTTGTACCCATTATTGGCAAAGCTTAGAAATCTTGTATAATATACCATGTTGATGAGAGTGAGAAATAGGCACTCACATGTGCTGTGTGTGTGAAACGAGTAGTCACTGCTTCCTTTTTAATTTTTAATTTCAAGTTAACAAATTATAGTGACAGCACAAAAAACAGCGTATGTCCCTCACCTTGATTTCAGCTATTAATCCATTGTGCCCTTTACTATCTCAATTTCTCTCATGTATGTATGTTTTTTTTCTTGAACCATAAGAAACTAAATTGTATACAATTATGACCTTTTCCCTGCAGACACCTCTCAGTGTGCATCTTCTAAGAGAAAAGATATTTTCATATACAACTATAGTATAATTACCAACCTTAGTGAATCTGTATTAACAGTCCACTCTTCATATTCTGTTCCCATGAGGTGACCCAGTAATGCCCTTCCTAGCATTTTTTTCCCCTACAGTTCAGAATCCAGCCTAGGATCATATCCTGCATTTAGTTGCCTCTTTAGTATTTTTTTTTTTTTTTTTTTTGCCTCTTTAGTATTGTTAATCTACAGCAGTTCCTCGGCCTTTGTTTCCATGTCATTGATATTTTTGGAGAACATAGGCCTCTTCTGGTTTGTCTTTTTTAATAGAATATTCCTCATTTGGGGTTTGTGTATTTTGTCTTGTGATTACATTTAGATTATACAGTCCTGGGCAGCCCCAGTGGTGCAGCGGTTTAGAGCCGCCTGCAGACCAGGGCGTGATCCTGGAGACCCTGGATCGAGTCCCACGTCAGGCTCTCTGTATGATGCCTGCTTCTTCCTCTGCCTGTGTCTCTGCCTCTCCCTCTCTCTGTCTCTATGAATAAATAAATAAAATCTTAAAAAAAAAAAGATTATACAGTCCTGGCAGGATTACAACATAAGTGACACTGTGTCCTCGTTCTGGTATTGCACGTGAGGCATACAATGCCCATCTGCCCCCTTGGTGGTCATGTTACTTTGTTCCAAGGTGTTTTCTGATCACTGTATGGTTACTGTTTTCTACCCTGGCATATAATAAGCCTTCCATAGGGAAACTCTTTAAGATTATACAAATATCCTGCTCATTAAAGTCTTTCCCTTAGCATCACTGGATGCTTGCTTGGGCTAAAATTCACTGTGATGGCTGCAAAATTATGATTTTCTCACTCTAGCACCCCCACACAGATACAAATTTATTAGTCAGGGCTCAGGTTTCTACTGTAAGCAGGACTCATACATTTTTATGGTATTATAAATTCACAACTGTTTTATTTTTATTTTTTAAGATTGTAAAAATTTATTCATGAGAGAGAGAGAGAGAGAGACGGAGAGAGGCAGAGACACAGGCAGAGGGAGAAGCAGGCTCCACACAGGGAGCCTGATGTGGGACTCGATCCCAGGACTCCAAGATCATGCCCTGGGCCAAAGGCAAGTGCTAAACCACTGAGCTACCCAGAGATCCCTCACAACTGTTTTAAAGAGCAGTTGGTAGTATCATGAGTTACAATATATATGACAACCTAGCAAATTCACTTTTAGGAATTTATTATACAAATCTGTGCTGTGCACAAAGATTTATGTATAAGGACATTAATTGTAGTTTCGTTTATAGTAACAAAAGTCTAGAAACTACCTTAATATCTATCAATAGACTAGTTTAATGATGCATACATACAGTAGAGTATTGTGTGCCCTTTACAAAGAAAGAGGTAGGTTTATGTGTACAAGTAAGATTAGATCTCCAAAATAAAGTAAAATAAGTCAGGTGTAGAAAAGTTGTATAAGTTACTATCAATTTTTTTTTAATGGGAAGTAGTTAAATCTTCATACATAAGATAACTGGAATCTTGAAGGATGGGATATATACTTGTTGGTGCTGTTGGAATTTTTATTACGTGCCTAGATGAGTTTGTTTTAAAAGTAAATGAAAATAAATTTTTTATAATTATAATTGAAATTCTGCATATTCTCTGGATAAAGAACTTCCAAATGGGAGAAATCATAAAGGAAAACCAATAGGAAAAAGCTGATAGAAAGTTTTTTGGAAAAATCTAAATAACAAAAATGATCAATATTAATGTGTTAAGATCTTGTTCAAATAAAGTATAACACTGAAGCCCAAATGAATAACTGGGCTATAAAACCAATAGCTTACTCATGGAGGAGGGTAATAAATGACGAAACAGTTAAAAATTTAGTCTCCATGTCATCCAAGAAATAAAATAATTAGTTCACCTTTTCTCTGCCAAATATATTTTTAAATAAAAATATTCAGTTTTGGTAAGGATGCAATAAGTTGTCATTTGATTTTTATTAGTGGGAATATGCATTAGCACAGCTGAAACTAATTAATGCATGTTTAGAACTCAGCCTTAAATGAGGATACATTATGCCCAAACACTTTAATCAGTTTTTAATAGTGAAAGTTGGCATCAACTAAAATGCCACCATTAGGGTTTACATGAAGTAAATTATGGATAATTTATTATACAGAGTGATAGAGAAAGGTGTTTAAAATCATGGGAGAGTAGGGGTGCCTGGATGGCTCAGTGCCTTCAGTGTAGGTTATGATCCTTATGATCCTGGCTTAGGTCATGATGGGGGGGGGGTCCTTGCTCAGCGGGGAGTCTGGTTTGCCTTCTCCCTCTTCCCCTCTCCTCTGCTTGTGCGCTCTGGTGTGTGCACTCATTCTCTCTCAAATAAATAAAATGTATAAAAAATCATGAGAGAGTGTATACTTTAAAGGGTTAGGAAAATAGTATAACCAACTATGTAAAAATAAAGATTGGAAAGAAATATAAATAAAAACTCCTGGGCTGGAACGATTATGCTTTCTTGTTTCTGTAAACTTTTCAGATTTCTCCAGATAAGTTTGTTTTGGTTTTATAATTAGAAAAAGAATTACCTGTTGAAAGTCCTTAAGAGACTTGGTAATGAGTAAGGAAGAATGAACTGTAATAAATCACTTGTTTGAACTGGCTGCTTCTGAAGTTCCTACGTGCTGGTATATTTTGCCCTCAGATGTGTCTCTGTTTTGTTTTTACTCCTGAACTGGAGACAGGTGTCTTTCTTAATATCCTGTATACATGTGCAAAATGGAAACCACAGTTTCCCCCCTCAAACCACTGGTCGTCTTGCATTCTGCATCTTACAGAATGGTATCTACAGGGTTATCTGATTGAATTCTTTTGTTTTTACCTTGCAAGTGTTTTGAATCTGGGCACTGCTTTTCCTTTTCTCATTGTTCCTGTTTTATTTTTTTAATTTTTAAAAAGATTTTATTTATTTATTCATGAGAGACACAGAGACAGAGAGAGGCAGAGACACAGGAAGAGGGAGAAGCAGGCTCCATGCAGGGAGCCCAATGTGGGACTTGATCCTGGGTCTCCAGGATCACGCCCTGGGCTGAAGGCAGTGCTAAACTGCTGGGCCACCCAGGTTGCCCCTTGTTCCTGTTTTAGTTTGAGCTTTTGTCAGCTTCAGATTTAGGTTCCTATGAGAGTGTCTGCACATTTCTTTTGGGCCATTTTTTCCCTTTAGGCCACTTTCCACTTGACTACCTGTTACCTTCTTAAAAGTAGATAATCTGGTCATACTCGGTTTTGCTCTTTGAAAATTTTTCTTGGGGTGTGTGTTTTAATAAAAGTAATACTTTTACATACTATGCAAAATCAAATAGGCCATAGGATGTAAAATGAAAAATTATGTTCTTATACATTCCATAATATGAAATTATATTTAGCTTTTTCCCACTATCTCCACATTTCTAGATATAAAAAAATTTTATATAATTGTTTTAATATAAACAATTTTATACAGTTTTAGCAATTTTTAGGTAGGATATGTCAGCACATTTTTAGCATTTAACCAGCATTCACATTTTACTCCCTGTTTTACCCAAATAGTAATTTTGTTTTAGTTAAATCATTATTCAGTGTTGACATTACTATGATTGTATAAATACTAATGACAGATGAACCAAAGTGGTGTAAGTGTACATTTCTTTCTCAAAAATTTTTATTTTTCTTGAAGGTGATAACTGCCTCCTCTTTTTTTAATTTGATTAGTTTTCTGTGAGCTTCTCCCATATTCTTCTCTTCCCATTATTATGAAATATATCAGTTAGTCTGTCCGTTTATATATTTTTTGAAATTCTTCACCTTAGCTCCTTTGTTCTTTAGCTTCAGACTGGATCAGTTTCCTTTTACATCCACTGTACAGCTGTGATCCCAGGGTCTCTTCACTATTCTCCTGGGAATTCCATTCCCCTTTCTTTTTTGTTAGATTTCTAGTTATCTGGATTTCATACCCTTATTGTTCTTAGTTTATTACTTTGCTTGGTACAGCATCTCCAGTTCGATGGGGAGACCAGGAGGGAATTGTTTTTTGAACTTGCATGTCTGAAAATGTCTTCCCTACCCTCACACTTGTTTAAAAGTTTGGTCGTGATAGATTTCTAGAATGGAAAACTATTTTCTTCCAAATTTTTTAGACATTACTCCACTGACTCTTAATTTCAGTGTTGCTGTCCCGATCCTTTATATGGACCCATATTTTCTCTGTGGAAGCTTTTAGGATTTTTCTTTTTAAATTTATTTATTTATTTATTTATTTATTTATTTATTTATTTATTTATGATAGTCACAGAGAGAGAAAGCGAGAGAGGCATAGACATAGGCAGAGGGAGAAGCAGGCTCCATGCACTGGGAGCCTGATGTGGGATTCGATCCCGGGTCTCCAGGATCGCGCCCTGGGCCAAAGGCAGGTGCCAAACCGCTGCGCCACCCAGGGATCCCCGGATTTTTCTTTTTAATGACTATACCTTAGACTTGGTCATTGCAACCCTTTACTAATTTCAGTTTGAAGTATTTTGTTCACAGACCACCACCTGTTTCTATGTTGCTTGTGTTCTGACTCCTACAATTCACCCCTACATGGACTCCAGTTTATATTACCTTCTTATTGTCGTTACCTTTTTGACTCTCTTTTCTAACTTTAAAACTATCTTCCTTCATTACAGCTACTCCCTTACCTATACTTGCAGCTCTCTTCCTCTCTTGCCTATTGTACCTCAATTCTAGTTAAGTCCAGCCCTCTATCTGCTGTGCCTTTACACTTGCACACCTCAGTTGATTGCACTCTGATTGGTCTACTTTCATTTCACCACCACGTACTTCCAAGTGGGCCTTAAGTGCCCTTCCCTGGGTCATTCACACTCCATCTCAGAATTCTAACAGTTGTACCATCATTACTTGAAGCCAACCTACCTTTCTACTGTACTAAATAAGTGAAAGTCATCTCACCTACCTGCACATGTGCCCTGTGTTCTTTGACCCTTCTCTTTGTCTAGATGAACCTATATGAGGGCAATCTCTTCTGCTTGTACATTAGATCCCATAACCTGTCTTATATTAACAAATATTCCTCTAGCAATTCTACCCTCTCTCCCTTGCGTAATGAATTTGCCCCTCTGCTGGATCATTCCCATTAGTATGTTACCATTTCTTCACATAACATAACTTCAGCTTCTCTCCCATATCTCAGTTCTTTTTAGCCAGAATCCTTAAGAGATGTCCATTCTCTCTTGAATCCTCTCCAGTCAGACTTTGAATGGTGTTCCACCAAAACTTCATCATCTTGGTCATCTAAGACCTCAGTGATGCTAAACCCATTGATTAATGTTTTGTCTTAAACTTAATCAGGCATCGGATTTTTGACATGAGATCCATCCTTGAAACAAATTATTTTCTCTTTTTAAGATGGTTTTTTTCCCCTGGTTCCCTGCCTCACTGGTTGTTCTTGTTTGTCATCTCATTTTCTAAACCAACACTGTCCAATAGATATAGAATGCAAGCCATTTAACTCATTTAAAATGTTCTAGTAGTCTGTGGGTGAAATTTTTGTTAACATTTTATGTAGTCCAGTGTATCTAAAATAATATTTTGATATATAATCATTTATAAAATATTGAGAATTGCCAAAATATGGAAAGAGCCCAGGTGTCCATTGATAGATGAATGGATAAAGAAGATATGTGTGTGTATATACACATATGTATGTATATGTATAAACATATACCTGTGCATATATACACACACACACACAGACACTGGAATATCATTCCACCGTCAAGAAGAATCGAGTCTTGCCATTTGCAGCGATGTGGATGGAACTAGTGTGTATTGTGAAATACAATTTCTCTGAAAGAGAAAGACAAATACCATATAAATACCATATGATTGGGCAGCCTGGGTGGCTCAGCGGTTTAAGCGCCTGTCTTCGGCCCAGGGCGTGATCCTGGAGACCCAGGATCGAGTCCCACATCGGGCTCCCTGCATGGAGCCTGCTTCTCCCTCTGCCTGTGTCTCTGTCTCTCTCTCTGTGTCTATCATGAATAAATAAATAAAATCTTAAAAAAAATACCATATGATTTCACTCATGTTGAATTTAAGAAACAAAACAGATGAACATAGGGGAATGGAAGGAAAAATAAAATAAGGTAAAAACAGAGGCAAACCATAAGAGACTTTTTTAAAGGATTTATTTAGAGAGAGAGAGAGAGAGCATGCACAAGCAGGGGTAGCGGAAGAGAGAGGACAAGAAGCAGACAGCTGTGCTGAATGGAGAATGCAGTGTGCGGGTTGATCTCATGACTGAGATCATGACCTGAGCTGAGATCAAGAATTGGATGTTTAACCCAGTGAGCTGCCCAGGCACCCCAAGAGATTCTTAACTACAGGGAACAAACTGAGGGTTGCTGGAGGGGAGATGAATAGGAGGATGGAATAACTGAGTGATGGGCATTAAGGACACACTTGATGTAAATACGCACTGGGTATTATATGCAACTGAAGAATCACTAAACTCTATCCTGAAACTAATAATACACTGTATGTTAACTAAAATAAAAATTAATGAGATGTAAAATTATATTTTTTTGTAGCAAATATTCTAAGTGTGGTCTCTATGTTACACCTACAGCACGTCTCAGTTTGATTCAAATGCTCTCTACTTAATTGGCTGTGTAATGACCATATTGGTCAGCACAATTCTAAACATTGGTGTGGCTCAGGTCCTCTCTTTATACCTCATCTCTCCATACTCATTCCACTGATGATCTCATGCAGTTTCATAGTCTTAAATTCTGTCTCTGCTATTGAATGTTAAGTTTGTATCCTCAGCTGAGACTTTATAGATTTCCCTAAATCTCAGACTCACATATGCTACTGCCTGTTCTGCATTTTCCACTTGGACGTCTATCTCAGACTTCACATTTCCAAAATAGAGCTGCTGATTTTCCCCTTGCCTCCTAATTTCTTCCTTCTGTAGTCTTCTCAATTTCAGCAAACAGAGCTTTGTTCTTCTAGTTGTGCAGAATAAAAACCTTGGAGTCATCTTTGACTCTTCTCTTTCTCTCATACCCTACATCTAAACCCTCAGGAAGTCCTAGGAAACAAAGGTTGGCAGTCTACAGCCTATAGGCCTATCCAGCCTGCTCCTGTGTTTTTATTATGGCCGTTAAGCAAAGAATGTTTTTTGAATTTTTATTTAAGATTTTTTTTAAATTTTTTTTTTACTTATTCATTTCAGAGAGAGAGAGAGAGAGAGCACAGTCATGAGCCAGGGGGGTAAAGGGCAGAAGGAGAGGAAGAAGCAGACTCCCCACTGAATCCAACACAGGGCTCCATCTCAGGATCCTGGGATCATGACCTGAGCAGAAGGAAGACACTTAACCAACTGAGCCCCCGATATGGCCCCCATTTATGTGTGTTTTAAATGGTTACATTTAAATAGTCATATAAGTACTTACATAATATTCTCTATTTTACCACATGGCTTGCAAAGCATGAAATATATATTATACGGCTCTTTAAAGAAAAGTTTGCCTATCCTTACTGATACTGTTATTTGTTTAATTAGCATGTGCCAGGCATTGGGGCAGGTGCTGCTGGGTATTCTGCACCTGTAATGACAGGCATGTATTGCTTTGCTGTTCAGGCTGCGGGTGGGAGGGGAGAGTAAGAGCTCCTTCCTTAAACATCCAGCTACTAGAGCCACACCTCATCCTTCAAAGGTGTCTGATACCTCTAATCCTTTTTTTTTTTTAAGATTTTATTTATTTATTTATTTGACAGAACACAAGGAGAGGGAGAGGGAAAGGATGAAGCAGGCTCCCCACTGAGCAGGGAGCTTCAGTGCAGGGCTCTATCTCAGGATCCGGGAATCACGACCTGAGCCAAAGGCAGACGCTTAATTGGAGCCACCAGGTGCCCCTAATACCTCTAATTCTTGAAAGCTTTCTTCATCCTTGCTTTCCAAGGGCATCGGTTTAGCTTTTTCCACTCACCTAAGTCAGTTACTTTTTGTCCATTTACTTTGTATTTTCCAAAAATTGCCTTACGTATTTTGTTTGTTGTACTCCATTCTCTGTCCTTTGGGATTCAAACTTTTTAATTCCTCTAGTGTCATCTTTAGTATGATTTTAAGAGGTGTAATGGAAGTACTGTTTTTAACCAGAAGTTGAACATTTTTGCTGCCTACATGATAAAAGTTAAAACCCTTAGAGTAACACTTCCCGTGAGCTGGTTCTAACTTTATTGCTCATCTTTTTTGTTGTTCGTTTATTGAGTTATGTTAGAGATACACCACTGTGTAAGTTTGGGGTGTGCAACATATTGATATGATGCATTTATATTGCTATATAATTGCAGTAGTAGCCATAACTAACACCTGTTGTATCACATAATGATCATTACTTCTTAGTGCTGGGAATAGTTAAAATCTAGTCTCTTAGCAAGCTAATGTTTATAATACAGTTTTGTTGTTTACAATCCCTATATGTGTATGAGGTCTCTAGGACTTACTTACCTACTAGTTGCAGATATGTACCCTAAACATCTCTCCCGTTCCTCCACTCTCCACTCACCATTTTATTTGCTTTTACTCACCATTTTACTAGCTTCTATAATTTTGGGTTTTTTTTTAGATTCTACATGTAAAAGATAACATACAGTATTTGTCTTTCTCTGACTTAGCATGTTATCCTCAGGGTCTATTTATGTTGTTGCAAATGACAGAATTTCCTTTTTTCTCATGGCTGAATAGTATTCTACTCCATATGCATATATATACACCACATCTTTATCCATTTATCCATTGGAGGACACTTAGGTTGT
The DNA here is from genome assembly GCF_053574225.1 of Canis aureus. Taxonomy (NCBI): domain Eukaryota; kingdom Metazoa; phylum Chordata; class Mammalia; order Carnivora; family Canidae; genus Canis; species Canis aureus. The sequence goes on along the minus strand of NC_135611.1, from coordinate 74,380,912 downwards.
TTTCATGTCTTGGCTATTGTGAACAATGCTACAATAATATGGGAGTTGTATAGGTCTCTTCATTACCTGCTTTCATTTCTTTTTGCTATATACCTAGAATTGGGTTTGCTGGATCATATATATGGTAGTTATATTTTAAATTTTTTGAGGAACTTCCGTACTGTTCTCCATAGCGGCTGAAACAGTTTGCATTCCCACCAACAGTGTACAAAGACTCCCTTTTCTCCACATCTGGATCAACATTTGTCATCTCTTACCTTGTTGATGATCACACTTAGAGGTGTGAGCCAACATCTCATTGTGATACATGGTACAGATATCATTGGGTGTTTTTACTCATCTTTTTTCTCCCTGTGGCTTATTGTTGTTCAGCTGCTCCTGAGTACACTATTCTCTTTCATTATCCCATGCTTTTGCACAGGATGCTCTTTCTAGCTCTTATGCTTTTTCTCCTTTTTAGGATAAAGTCCTACTTATCTTCAAATGTGGATCTCCACCTCCTGAATTGCCCATACAGACTTCAGTTTTCTTCTTTGCCCTTCTTAGCACATTCTTCTGTTACAGCTGGTGCCTACATACTGGCTTACATGGAACAGTCCTACTTGGCATCTTTTATCCTGATGTAGTTATTAATAGCATCCCCTTCTACTCTCAGTAGTATGCCACTTGGAGTAATAATGGTATGGCCCACCCCTTCTTTTGTCATTTATTTTGTATATGTGCTGCCGAAGCGAGCACTTGTCATTTATTTTGAACGTGAATGTGATGTTTGGAGGTAGGTCCTGCTTCTTTTTGTAAACATGTAAATCTAAGACCGCCTTAGAGCTTAGGATGGTGAAGAAGAAAGATTATTTCTGATATTCCTGTTGTTTGGCATGACATAAGTAAGTATGCATCACTTAAGTCACTGTAGTTGAATTTTCCTCTTTTTTGCAACCAAGCATATTTTTAAGGTAATAAATAAAACTATAAAGGTTCTGGTTTGCCTGGCAAGGAGTAAACAGTTACCCATTTGGCATGTATTTCTCCAGATATTTTCTGTAATATGTATATATGTGTATTTCACTAAACATCATGGAATTATGTAAAATACTTGCAACTTTTTTCCACAGACAATAGAAAATAGATTTCTGTATGTACCAGTATATTGTAGGTAGAGAGCTACCTCATTGTTTTTTATTGGCCTGCATAGCATCATGTTAAGAGTATAGGTTTTGAATAGTTATTTCTGACAAGAATTGTTAAAGGATACTAAAACTAGTAAGCAAAAGTATAATGAGCACTGGATTTGTACCTACCCTCCAAGTATCTTCCCATAAGATACTAATTACAAAGGGAAGATGATTCATTTATAGGGAAGAAACATGGCAAATAACACCTCAGCTAAATGGCCAGACTTAATATCACCAATAATGGGACAATTCAACATCCTTCAGCATTCAGAGAGAATGCTCCATGAAGAACACAGCATCACGTCTGTGATATTCCTATTAAATATAGCATAAATTGGATTTTATTTTGGAGAAACATAAAGCAAACTTATATTGAGGGATGTAGTTGTTAAAAATAACTTTGGCCTATACTATTCCAAAATGTCAGGGCATGAAAGATAAGGACCAAGGAAATGCTCCACATTAAAGTGACATGAATTACCAAATTTGATCATTGTACCATGGGTATGTAAGAGAATGATTTATGGTTTTGGGAAATCACACTGAGTATTTGGAGGTGAAGGAACATCACAATCTATAACTTAGTCTCAAATGTTTAAGAAGTATAGAGAATGATAATGCAATATGGTAAAATGTTATCATTTGATGATTATGGGGAAGGAATTTAGGACCTCTCTATACTATTTTTGTCTTCTGAAATTTTTTCAAAATAAAAGTTTAAAAAGTACAGTCTCTGGGGATTGCTACCACCTATGTTTGTGTTCTTCCTCTGTCACTTATATGCTTGTGGTGTTTGGGAATTTAAGTTTCTACACCTCAGTGTCCTCATTTATAAAATGTAGTTTGTAATAGTCCTTACCTCAGAGCATTATTGTGAGGATTAATGAAGTTAATACAAGTAAGACGTTTAGAACAGTGTCTGGCACATAGTAAGTACTTAATGTTAGTTGTTACTATCATTTGTATTCCAGTGTATATTCAGTAAAGTATAAGCCACTTACTAATGGACATTTTAAATTGTTTGAAGTCTTAATCTGAATCATCTGTGGGCATGTTTTACCCTTACTTGTAGCTTTACTGTGTTACTCAGTATCTGGTCTGTTGAATGCACTCAGATTTGGGTGAATGGATCAAGTCATTTCAGGAGCACCTGAAATCTTTATGCAAGTATTTTATCAGTGAAATAAATTTTTAAAGTAGTAATGAATGATAACTGATATATTGTAATTTTTGTTTTAGAAGGGATTGAAAAAATTTTATTTTCTTAGAATATTACATTAGTACAATCAAGATCACTGGTTTGGTTGGAATCACATTTAATGCTGATATTGAGTGTTCTGCTACAGTTATGATTATAAATGTTTTACTATTACAGATTTCCTTGTGGAGATGCATTGTTTTAAATGCTATGTTTTATAGGACCCTGAATACCCCTGATAACTTTCTGCAGTTACATTTTGGAAGTATTGTAAAGACATTGTAAAGTACAATAAAGAACGTGGGGCTTTATTTCTCAGGACATCCTCATCCTCTCAGTGGATAATAGGCTCTATAGTGGCTGTGATTGTATTTTGCCATTGTACCCCTGGGTACATTCTGTGTTCTGAAAATGGTTCAGAAATGAATAAGGAGAACATTTTCCTTACTCATCCACACCTCCAAATTCTTGATTTCAGAACTGCTACCCTTTTCAGTTAACTGTCTGCCTCCAGCTCAAGTCATGAAACCAGGGTCCTGGGATTGAACCCCACATTGGGCTCCCTGCTTCTCCCTCTCCCTCTGCCTGCCGCTCTCCCTGCTTGTACTCTCTCACTTTCTCTCACTCTAATAAATAAAAATCTTTATTTAAAAAAAAAATACTACCCTTTGCTCGCTGCCACTTACTTTCTGGCTGCCTTACTCTGATTCCCCTACTCTTGCTATCCTTCAGTTCCACAGAGACCTCCAGTTTCCAGATGCTGCTCCTTTAGTTTTCTCTATTACTTCTGTTGTGTCCATGGTCCAGTGGTAAAATCATTCTTTCTCAAACACCCTTGATTCCCTTGCCCCTCTTGTCTCATAATGTGTCACTTATATGGCAAAATCCCAACCATCTGCCTGCTTGCTGCTTGCACCCAAACAGCAGAAGGCTGCTAGAAAAAACCCACATCTGTGTGTCTATTCTCACTTTAATTTTAGGACTGCAAATCTCAGATGGGCACTCAGCACTAGAGACAGTCCTATCCTACAACACTTCTGTGGTAAACTTTCTTTAACAGCCTCTCAGTGACTTCTCCACATATTTTACTTCACAAAACCTCTATTGACAACCCTCTTTTCTGTGTTTTCTTTGTACCTTAATGAAATATTAGATGGAATCAGATGTAGGTTGAAGTGCCCTATCTTCTCACAATCACATGTTGCTAACCTGTGTTGGTACCCACATCATCTGCCTTCTTTCTATCTTGTGAAAATGCAGTTCCCCTGACCATCTAAGCTCATCTTCTACTTGTGTTCTAGATTCTGTCTCTGGCCTGCTGCAGTCATTAACCATTCTTTGTTATGCATTATTAGTGTCTCCTTCCCTACTATGTTATTCTTTTGGCATATAAACATGCTTAAATATCGTTCAATTTAAAACAAAAATCACCTGGATCCCATGGCTCCTTATCTAGTGTCATTTCTCTGCTACCCTATGCAAAAAAAACTTCTTGAATGAGCTATAAATATTTACTTATTTTTTTTTTATCTCTTCTCACCCTCTTCTATTGGTCATTCTTTTTCTACAACTGCACAGAAGCTAGTCTTAACAAGCTCCTTAATGATAACTGTCTTGCTAAATCCATTGTTCTCACCCCTCTCCCTCTCCAGCCATCAGCCTCATTTTACACAGTTGACCTCTCCTCGTCTTCCTGGTACAGCTGTCTCTTGGTTTCTATCTTCCTTACTGGTTAACCTATTTCCTGTGCTTGCTTCTCTGGATGCTGGGACTTATTCCTGGGCTCCTCTGTATCTTCTGCTTCAGTCAGTGTCCTCTAGTCCTGATTCCTCCCCTGATTTTCAGACTCACACAAGTGCCTGCCTGAAATCTTCACTTGGATACCTAAAAAATTATAAACGTAATATACTAAAATTGTACTCCATCTCTGCCTTTAAACCTCTTCCTCTGAAAATCTGCCCTATCTCAATAAATTGTACCATCATATACCAGTTCCTCAGACCAAATACCTAAAAATAATCCTTGATTGCACGGTTTACCTCATACCCCACATTCACTTCATTGGCACATCATGTTGGCTTTACCTTTTCAATATATCCTGATTTCAGCAACTTCTCATCACTTATAATCTCATCACATCACCATCAGCTCCTGCTTGCATTGTTGGGTGGTGTCCAGTATCTGGTCTCCCTGGTTTTATGTTGACTTTTGTCCTTGTTGAATCTACAGGGTTTCAAGAGTACTCTTTTAATGGTAGCATCTGTTTATAGAACTCCTCTGCTTCAGTCCTCCAATGACTTGGATTAAGTTCTTGTTACTGAGAATACTATTTATTTCACAGACCTATGATACTCTGTGACGTAAATGCTTTTCCTTAGACTCCTCTTGGACAGCAGTGCTTAAGTAGGGCATACTGGTGTGTTTTGTTTTCACAGTGTTGGTCTATTTGATTTGTAAAAATTTAGTAACATTTAAAAATTGGAGAATTTTACATTAAATTAGATATTCTGAAAAACATTAGCCTTGCATTCATTACTTAATAAGGTAAGTGTTTTGTTTTCACAGTGTTGGTCTATTTGATTTGTAAAAATTTAGTAACATTTAAAAATTGGAGAATTTTACATTAAATTAGATATTCTGAAAAACGTTAGCCTTGCATTCATTACTTAATAAGGTAAGTAGCAGCTGGCTTCCTTTACGTGTGCATTCTCTAGTCGGCCACAGTCTTTACCACTCCCCCAGGTATCTTGTAGCCAACCTGATCTACTTAGGAAGATGACCTCTGCCATACAGTAGGTCATCATTCATTTGACTTTTTTTGTTAATGGTACTTTGTGGCAAGTACAATTCTAAGCCCTGGATATAAAGCAGTGACTACAACAGAGACTTAATATCATTGATTTTGCATTCCTTGGGACAGATAATGTGTCAGTAAGCAAATATATAATGTCAAGTGTTGTTAAGTTCTGTGAAGAAAAGTAAAGCAGAGACAGCACATGTAAAATGGTGGAGGGTGCTGTTTTAAAGAGAATGCATAGGGCAAACCTCTGTATGAGGAATTGACATTGGAACAGAGGCTATAATATAGGGAGGGATGGGGCCCTGAAAACGTTAGGAGGAAACTCTTTGTGGGGAGAGGTAGCAAGTATAGAGGTCCTGAGAAGAGAATCTGTTTGATGTGTCCAAGGGATGACAAGAAGGCCTGTGTGACAATGCATTGAAGGTGAAGAATTGTAGGTGGAAGGGAATGAGGTTGGAGAAGGGAGGCCAGGGCTGCATGGTGATTGGTGATAGGCCTCAGTCCATGTGGGTTTCTGGATTTTCCTGTGAGCAGGGAAACAGTTGAAAGGTTCTGAGTAAGACATGATGTGAAATCATTTATTTTAAAGCAATCTCTTTGGCTTCTGGCAGTGAATAAATTATAGCAGGGATAAGCATGGAAGGGAGGGACTTGTGTGGAAGCAGCTATAGAAGTGAGAGAGGGTGATGACTTCAGTAGAGAGAATTGTGAAAAGTGAGAGTTATGCTTAGGTGAGAAATTGAAGGTCGAGCCTTTTGGGTTTTCTGATGGTTGGATACAAGGCATGGAAAAACGAGAGGGGTGCCTGGGTGGCTCAGTTCGTTAAGTGTCCAACTTGATTTTGGCTCGGGTCATGATGAGGGTCTTAAGATGGAGCCCTGCATCAGGCTCCACACTGGGTGTGGAGTCTACTTGAGATTCTCTCTCTCTCTCTCTCTCTCTCTCTTTTTGAGATTCTCTTTCTCCCTCTCCCCTGCACATGTGCGCCTTCTCTCTTTCTCTTAAAAAAAAAAAAAATGGGATCCTTGGGTGGCTTAGCGGTTTAGCGCCTGCCTTCAGCCTGGGGCGTGATCCCGGAGTCCTGGGATCGAGTCCCATGTCAGGCTCCTTGCATGGAGCCTGCTTCTCCCTCTGCCTGTGTCTCTGCCTCTCTCTCTCTCTCTCTCATGAATAGAATAAATGAATAAAATCCTTAAAAAAAAAAAAAAACGAGTGGAATTGTGGGGCAGGTTTTCAGTCAGAGTAACTGGGTGGTTGGAGGTGCCATTTAGCAACATGGTAAACGCTGGGAGAGTTCCTTTTTAGATGTGTAAAATGTGAGAGTCCTATTTGGTGGCCTAGTAGAGATAGAGTATAAACTTTACCTAGAGGATAAGCTTATAGCTCTGTAACACAACCTGAGATTTTTAAAGACTCAATCCTATGAGTCCTGTAATACAACTAACATCAGTTCTTTGAACCCACGGACATTGTTTTTTTTTTTTTTTTTCTCCTTTTCTGTTTGTAACATGTATTATAGTATATGATCTGGATTATGTTCTCACTGATGTTTTTATTAAGAACCCACAGAAATGTTGCCATAGTTTTGGCCATTGCTATAGATATATGCCTATTATTCCATTATAAGGCTTCTGTATACATTTTTATAAGAATTATAACAGAAACATTCCTTTAATAGACTCTTGTGACTTAATCAAATCAGCCAAATGATACTTAGTTTTTAAAGTGAGTCTAGCAAACTACTTAATTTGTTAATGTCTCAGCAGTAAATTTTAAATGACTTTGTAGGTGGGAATCCATGTATGAATAATTTTCTCTTTACAGTGGGGCCGAAGTGGAAGTATGCTTTTGCTATCACTGAGTAATTCTATTTGAGAAGGCTTAACTTTTGTGGCCTAACAGTGTGTAAATAAGCATATGATAATTTTTGAAGCAAAAGTCTTGTTTAAATCTTGCAACCTTATCTAGCAGTAATTACTGTGTATTTACTGTTCACTTGGGAAAGTGAGAATACTTTGTAAGTGGGAATTTTTGTTTTCTGATATTATTAGCATTAACCTTATTTTGCAAGTTAGCATACTACATCCAAGTATATTTAAATTGCCTTAAGAACAGATGATTAAAGGTAGAGATAGCATTAGAATATGGTGTTTTTAAGGATACTCTGGGGAAAGCATGGATATATGATAGCAGTATTTAGACAAGCAGATGACATTTCATTACTGTGTTCGTGTTAGCAAATAGTGATTTTGTAAGAGAAATATAATGAAAAGTTTGCTACTACTCAAGGGCCTAATTATTCCTTTCCTGTACAGGAAGATTTTCAGTCAATGACATATGGATTTAAAATGGCTAACAGTGTGACAGACCTTCGAGTTACAGGTAAAACAATTTATACGATGATTCACAAGTTTTGTATTTGGATTTATATTTCCTCTTTAAACTCATCATCTCTCTTTTTAGGCATGCTAAAAGATGTGGAGGATGACCTGCAAAGAAGAGTAAAGGTATATTTCTTTTCTCTTTGTTTTGGTATAGGATTTTTGTATTCTTCTGAATGTCAAGTTACCTTAGCTAATTACAAATACCAAGTGTAAGGAGGACCAACAGCTTCCTTTCTATATGCTGTGCCTTTTTTGCAATTAATTTGAGGACAGCTACAGGAAGTTGTTTCTGGTGAATTAATGTCTCTTTCAGGTATTAAAATTTTAACCATTTTTTTTGCCAGTGTTTTAGAATTATAGTATGCTCTTTTAAGAATAGCATAATATTCTAGAATTTTAAGTTCCTCAAAGTTAAGGACTGTCTTCTTCAATAGCTATTACAAGGTCTGCAGCACAGTAGAAGACCTCAGTAAATGGTCGTGTCCCAAATCTGCTGAAAACCATGGTTATCAAAGCAATTTTATATTACCACCTTATTGTTACCATAAATAGTTGATGTTTATAATTAAGCAGTGAATTAGGCAATAAAATGCATATAGTGTCCTATTTTTAGGTGAGAAAAATACAGCTTAAAAGAGTTAAGTAAACTGAGTCTCCTGAAGGGCTTGCCACTAGGGAGTGGCAGCGCAGGGCTCGCTCCCGAATCTTCTGCCATATCTTCCTGTACTGCTGCCCTACAGTTGTCAAAGTAGCCAGTCACAGTTATGCTTTACAAGAGGTTTTGCATGTTAGTGTGGAACAGTCAGCATTTACCACATGATTTTATTTTTATGATGTGATTTTTGTAAAGGTTACTGTTTTTTTCAAACAGGGTTAGTATTGAGAATATCAAGACTTTCAATTAATACGTCCTTTTAAAAAGAAAACAATATGATGTGTCATGTACTTATTTCATTCTTTTGCTTTTGATGTTTTTAATACCTTACTCTTCTGTGTGATCTTTATAATTTATATCAAAATGAACTTTCTGTATATAGTATTAATAGGAGGAAAATAAATACTAGATACAGCTTTTTTCTCCCAAATATTTTTCTTAAAAATAGATTCTTGTGTGTACTCAATAAATTAGGTTTAGCACTTTACCTTGTATTTTTACATATTTGTGTTTATTTTAATTCACATTTTTTAAAATTTTAGAGTACTCGAAGTCGACAAGGAGAAGAAAGAGATCCAGAAGTTGAACTGGAAGTAATTGAACTTATTTTCTGGTAGATAATATGAGAGAAGTCTACCTCTTAATGTTGTAGTTTTATGAACTGCGTTATAATTTATGGAAGCCCTTTTTAAGGTATTTCTTTAAAAATTGGACATTGCAAGGGATTTTATTTCCCTTGTACTTTTTTTGATAGAAAGATAATACAACTCTTTCAAATTCATTATTTCAAAGCTCTTCAGTATTCCTGTGAGGTAGGAAGAAAATGATTTTTTACAGATGATATGTCAAAACTTGGCAAAACTCAAGAACTTGGACAGTATGAAAAGTACTGAATCTTTGTTGAGATCTGTAATTTTCTGATGCTGCTTAAAGAATCTTTTTATCAGTTCTATTTAAAATGCTAATTAAATTAGTTTTTGAGATAATAGTCTAACTTTTTAAGGAAAAGTCCATCCCATTGATACAGAGCTTTATGTTTCTATTTCAATAGAACAAACTTTTTATTTTCTGCAGCTCATTTTTCAGGCATTTAAAATACTGTTAGTGAAGGTGTTTGTAATATAGTAAGTTATTAGCTTTGAAATTTAGGACTTATAACACTATATTTTAAAATGAAATTCCTTTAAGAGACTTTGCATCTTTTAACTTCTAGTCCTTTCTTATTTTTTAGCACCAGCAGTGTTTAGCAGTATTCAGCAGGGTGAAATTCACTCGAGTGTTATTGACAGTGCTTATAGCCTTTACTAAGAAAGAGGTAAGAACATTTACTGTAATCTATTTCAGTGAACTTTTTGTGGAGGCAGGAGAGAAAGCAGGACATGGTGCTTTTTTTTTTTTTTTTAATTTATTCATGAGAGACACAGATAGAGGCAGAGACCTAGGCAGAGGGAGAAGCAGGCTCCATGCAGGGAGCCTGATGTGGGACTCAATCCCCAGACCTGGGATCATGCCCTGAGCCAAAGGCAGATGCTCAGTTGCTGAGCCACTGACAATGAATGGTGCATTATTCAAGTAGTTCTGAAACTTTTCCATTGAAACACCTCCAATCACACATATACGGTGTTTGGTATATTTCATATATAGTTTATATATATATATATATATATATTTCATATATATTTTAGAGATATTAGATAATTTTCTCAAAAAGTCACAGGAATTTACATTCTACTCTAAACATATCCATATCTGTTGATATCTAAAAATGTGTTTTATATTACATATTAGTGGTACAATAATAGAAACTGCAATTGCTTGTGTATAGTCCTACTTTGTGAATTGAAAAGGAGAAAGCAAAAATCAGAATTTTAGGTAGACTTCTTTCATTCAGTTCAATAATTAACTGTTGGATTTGTGTAGAACCAAAAAAGCTCTAGATGGTGAATATTTTTTCTTCATGTGTATTTGCATTAAATCAATTATAGACTAATTTGTAGATAATTAGGAAGTGGTGAGTAGAGATCCAACCTTTTACAATTGATCTAACTTCTAAGTCTCTTTTTTCCTGCTTTTTAAATTTCACCTTAATGAATGGCATAGTAGAAACGTTGCAATTTTCCATTTGACTGCAACTCAGTTTTTTTCCTTTCTTTTTTTAAAATATAAGACAAAGAATAAGCCAAAGATGTTTCCTATTATTTTTAAATGGCTCCTACCAGAACAGAAATGGGGAAAAAAAAAATTTCTATCCTAACAGGATCTGAGCATCCTGTAATAAGTGAATAGTTTGTGAAAACCGATGTCATTATAACATTTAATTTCATTATTGTTTATAGGATTTTCCTATTTAATGTATATCTTTCAGTGAAAGAATATGTAAGAATGTTTTTGGTGATTTATTTGCTAGACCAGTGCTGTTGCAGAAGCTCAAAAATTGATGGTTCAAGCAGCAGATCTTCTTTCTGCCATTCACAATTCATTGCATCATGGCATCCAGGCTCAGAATGATACTACAAAAGGAGGTAATTGTTTTACTCTTCCTTTTTTTTCCTTACCCATCTAGAATGTATAGAGTTTGGTTTATTCTAAAATTTCTTTTAAGTCCATCTGTTTGGACCTCGGAATGTTTAAGTCCATAGACTTTTATATAAAGTGTTTATGCTTTCCTTTAAAATTTATTATAGACCAGAAATTGGACTATAAAACTTGACTGTCTCCTGTTTATTATGGTTTGGGCTGTGAATATTTAATATCTGATGATCATTCTGTAATGTAAGCAATACATTCTTTTTTTTTAATCACCTCTTCCTTTACTCCATTGAGACATCATCTCTTCAGTTACATAGTATTTCCTGAATAGTTGGCCTATACCCTCTGTGGTCTCCTTGCACTCATACATACCTCTGTATAACATTTTTTTAGTACATCATATTATAATTGTTTACCTGTTTGTCCTTTCATGACAATATTTCAGGTCAGGAACTGTCCTATTTGTGTTTCTCTACAGAGTTGGCACATTGGTGGTAGATTGTATTTATGAAATATTTCTTAAAATGAAAGAATAATGTACCTTTGTTGTATAAGTTGCAGCGGAGTTAACATTTTAGATAATATATAGCAATTTTGATTCTTAAAATTCATTATAAAGAGATATTTATATTTTAAATTGTACACTTCTAATAAGATATACGTTAATTATATCTCAGAGTTGTGATTAAAAGAGGATGGAGCAATATTTTCAGAATTTGACTGGAAGAATGGTTTTTAATCTTGAATCCTAGTTCGAAACTGTCATTTAATTGTGAAGAAAAATAATGCTAGGATTTAAAGTCTCAAAATTAATCTCCCAGAAGTTTTTGAAGGTATTACTGGTATATGTGTTCCATTAAAACAAGGGACTAAGGGGATTCCGGGAAAGGTGGCAGAGTAGAAGGATCCTAGGCTTACCTTATTTTAGAGATACACTTTATAACACCCGTATCAGTGTAAATAACCCAGAAAACAACCTGAAGACTGGCAGAAAAGACTCTCCACAGCTAAATATAGAGAAGAAGCCACATGGAAGAGGGTAGGAGGGGCAAAGACACGGTCAGAAACTGAACCTGACTCCCAGAGCTATCTCCAGGAGTGAGGAACACTGAAGGTAGCAGAGAGGGAAGAGGAGTAGACCCCACATGGAGGCATGAGGGACCTACACTGGAAAGATGAATTGCCATAATATTTGGCTTTGAAATCCAGAAGGGCTCAACTTCTTGCATTTTTAAAATCAGTGGTGCTTAAGGCCTGAAACTTTAAAAGCCATCAGGCTCAGCTCTAAGGTAGAGGGCAATAGGAAACTGAGTCTTTGCCTTTCAAGAGACCACATGACAATCCCACTGAGATAAAGCATAGAAGCAGCAGTTTGAGAATTTATTTGGGTAAGGGGATGGTTTCTAATCTTGAAATGAAATTTATTTTCTGGGCTTGGAAGTGTGCTGCAGGGACAGGAATCCTTAGGAGATTTCTCTAAGAACAGAAGAACAGATGGGTGCCATTTCCCTTTCCACCTACCCAGCCGAGAAGCACACCAATGGGAACCAGTGGTGCACTCTCCACCTAACTTGTTAAGAGCACATCCCACCCTCATGCTCTTCAGACCCCTCCAACACACCCCTTACAGTTTTCCCAAAGCTACTACATCACCACATCAGACTGGCACAAACGTTGCTAACACTGCATGCTGTTCCTTGCATTCACTTGCATACCCACCCCCATCTAATACATCCTCAATTGAAGTTCATTTAAAGTGGCAACACAAGCATGGCAGTGTACAAGCATCCCCAACGGGGTTTAGCACCCCTCAGAGTGACTCCTGCCCTGGGGAGAAGGCAAGAAATCACACACATTGATCCAACTGTAGCCCCACAGTGGGTTGGGGACATACATAGCATCTGAAAGCAGGCCCCAACCCACCAACAAGATGCTAAGGGGATGACACAGGTAAAGTGGTCTGAGTACTATGTGACCACAGCTCTGGCAAATGCCTAGTCTGACCCAAATCAAGCCCAAGGCAGCAGACTGGCCCATAAATAACACAGGGACCAAACCCTGCCCACAGCAGACAGAGAGAGCCAATTTAGACGATTGAAGGTAAACATGGCACAGTCACAACAGTAGGGCGCACACAACACACATAGTAGACCCTGAAGCACCAGGTTCTGGTGAACAGAGGACATTGTACTGCAGGGCACCACAGGGCCTCTTCATAAGGCCACTACTTCTTTTTTTTTTTTTTTTTTTTTTTTTTTTTTTTTTTTTTTTTAGGATTTATTTATTTTGGTGAGAGGGTAGAGGGAGAGAGAGTCTTAAGCAGACTCTGCACTGAGATGGAGCCTGACACAGGCCTTCACAGATCGAGCGCTGTCGGGCTCCATCTCATGTCCCCAAGATCACGACCTAGACGAAACTAAGAATTGGACACCCAACTGACTGCCACACAGGTATTTCTCATAAGGCCACTACTTTCCAGAGTAGGAGACAGCTGACTTTTCTAACACATAGAAACAGACACAAAGGTTAGACAAAATGAAGAGATGGATGAATATGTCCTAAATGAAAGAAATGGATGGAATCACAGCAAGAGACCTAAGTGAAACAGATATGTAATATGCCTGATAGGAAATTCAAAGTGATGATCATAAAGATAGTCACTGGACTTGAGAAAAGAGTGGTATATCTCAGCGAAATCCTCAACAAAGAGATGTAATAGAGAAAAGAAGCCATCAGAGATAAAGAGCTCAGTAACTGAAATTAAAAATACGCTAGAGGGAATGAATAGTAGACTAGAGGAAGCAAGAGAACAGATTAATGACCTGGAGATCAGAATAATGGAAGGCATCAAGCCAAACAGAGAAAGAAAAAAGAATAATGAAAAATGAGAATAGATTAAGGGAATTTAGCAATATTGTCAGGTATAACAATATTCACATTATAGGGATCCTAGAAGAAGAGAGCAAAAAGGGGGAAGAAAATTATTGAAGAAATAGTGTGGAAAACTTCCTGAATCTAGGGAAGGAAGCAAATCCAGACCCACGAAACACAAAATTTCCCCAACAAAATCAACCCAAGGAAATATTCACCAAAGACATATCCTAATTAAAATGACAAAAAGTAGGGATAAAGAGAATTTATGAAGCAGCAAGACAAAAGACAGTTATATACCATGGAAATCCGATAAGGCTGTCAGCTGATTTTTCAGCAGAAACATTGCAGGCCAAAGGGAGTGGCATGATATATTCAAAGTGCTAACAGAAAACAAAAACCTGCAACTGAGTCTGTCCCACAAGGCTACCATTCAGAATTGAAGGAGAGATGAAGAGTTTTGTAGACAAAAGTTAAAAGAATTCCTCACCACTAAGCCAGCTTTATAAGAAATATTTAAAAAAATTTTTTTTTATTGGAGTTCAATTTGCCAACATAAAGCATAACATAAAGTGGGGTGCTTATCCCACCAAGTGCTCCCCTCAGCGCCCATCACCCAGCCACCCCTATCCCCCCGCCCACCTCCCCTTCCACTATCCCTTGTTCATTTCCCAGAGTTAGGTGTCTCTCATGTTCTGTCACCCTCACTGATATTTTCACTCATTTTCTCTCCTTTCCCTTTATTCTTTTTCACTAATTTTTATATTCCCCAAAAGAATGAGACCATATAATGTTTGTCCTTTTCCGATTGACTTATTTCACTCAGCATAATACCCTCCAGGTCCCTTCACATAGAAGCAAATGGTGGGTATTTGTCATTTCTAATGGCTGAGTAATATTCCATTGTATACATATACCACATCTTCTTTATCCATTCATCATTTGATGGACCGAGGCTCCTTCCATCGTTTGGCTCTTGTGGACATTGCTGCTATAAACATTAGGGTGCAGGTGTTCCGGCGTTTCACTGCATCTGTATCTTTGGGGTAAATCCCCAGCAGTGCAATTGCTGGGTCGTAGGGCAGGTCTATTTTTACCTCTTTGAGGAACCTCCACACAGTTCTTCAGAGTGGCTGCACCAGTTCACATTCCCACCAACAGTGTAAGAGACTTCCCTTTTCTCCGCATCCTCTCCAACATTTGTGGTTTCCTGCCTTGTTAATTTTCCCCATTCTCAGTGGTGTGAGGTGGTATCTCATTGTGGCTTTGATTTGTATTTCCCTGATGGCAAGTGATGCAGAGCATTTTCTCAAGTGCATGTTGGCCATGTCTATGTCTTCCTCTGTGAGATTTCTGTTCATGTCTTTTGCCCATTTCATGATTGGATTGTTTGTTTCTTTGCTGTTGAGTTTTATAGATCTTGGCTACTAGCCCTTTATCTGATAACGTCATTTGCAAATATCTTCTCCCATTCTGTAGGTTGTCTTTTAGTTTTGTTGATTGTTTCTTTTGCTGTGCAGTAGCTTCTTTCTTGATGAAGTCTCAATTCATTTTTGCTTTTGTTTCTCTTGCCTTCATGGATGTATTTTGCAAGAAGTTGCTGTGGCCAAGTTCAAAAAGGGTGTGGCCTGTGTTCTTCTCTAGGATTTTGATGGAATCTTGTCTCACATTTAGATCTTTCATCCATTATGAATTTATCTTTGTGTATGGTGTAAGAGAATGGTCTAGTTTCATTCTTCTGCACGTGGATGTCCAGTTTTTCCAGCACTGTTTATTGAAGAGACTGTCCTTTTTCCAGTGGATAGTCTTTCCTGCTTTGTCAAGTATTAGTTGACCATAGAATTGAGGGTCCACTTCTGGATTCTCTATTCTGTTCCATTGATCTCTGTGTCTGTTTTTGTGCCAGTACCACACTGTCTTGATGACCACAGCTTTGTAGTACAACCTGAAATCTGGCATTGTGATGCCTCCAGCTGTGGTTTTCTTTTTTAATACTCCCCTGGCTGTTCAAGGTCTTTTCTGATACCACACAAATCTTAAGATGATTTGTTCCAACTCTCTGAAGAAATCCATAGTATTTTGATAGGGATTGCATTAAATGTGTACATTGCCCTGGGTAACATTGACATTTTCACAATATTAATTCTTCCAGTCCATGAGCATGAAATATTTTTCCATCTTTTGTGTCTTCCTCAATTTCTTTCAGAACACTTCTGTAGTTTTTGGGGTATAGATCTTTTACCTCTTTGGTTAGGTGTGTTCCTAGGTATCTTAGGCTTTTGGGTGCAATTGTAAATGGGATTGACTCCTTAATTTCTTTCTTCAGTCTCATTGTTAGTGTCTAGAAATGCCACTTGTTTCTGGGCATTGATTTTGTATCCTGCCACACTCTTAAATTGCTGTATGAGTTCTAGCAATCTTGGGGTGGAGGCTTTTGGGTTTTGTATGTACAGTGTCATATTATCTGCAAAGAGGGAGAGTTTGACTTCTTCTTTGCCAATTTGAATGCCTTTTATTTCTTTTTGTTGCCTGATTGCTGAGGCTAGGACTTCTAATACTATGTTGAATAGCAGTGGTAATACTATGTTGAATAGCAGTGGTGAGAGTGGACATCCCTCTCGTGTTCCTCATCTTAGAGGAAAGGCTCCCAGTGTTTCCCCATTGAGAATGATATTTGCTGTGGGCTTTTCGTAGATGGCTTTTAAGATGTTGAGGAATGTTCCCTCTATCCCTACACTCTGAAGAGTTTTGATCAGGAATGGATGCTGTATTTTGTCAAATGCTTTCACTGCATCTATTGAGAGTATCAATAGGTCCTTATTTTTTTCTCTTGCTGATATGATCAGTCACATTGATTGCTTTATTAGTGTCGAATCAGCCTTGCATCCTGGGGATAAATCCCACTTGGTCATGGTGAATAATCTTCTTAATGTACTGTTGGATCCTATTGGCTAGTATCTTGTTGAGAATTTTTGCATCCATGTTCATCAGAGATATTGGTCTATAATTCTCCTTTTTGGTGGGGTCTTTGGTTTTGGAATTAAGGTGATGCTGGCCTCATAGAACGAGTTTGGAAGTACTCCATCTCTATCTGAACAGCTTTAGTAGAATAGGTATGGTTTCTTCATTAAATGTTTGATATAATTCCCCTGGGAAGCCATCTGGCCCTGGACTTTTGTGTCTTGGGAGGTTTTTGATGACTGCTTCAATTTCCTCCCTGGTTATCGGCGTGTTCAGGTTTTCTATTTCTTCTTCCAGTTTTGGTAGTTTGTGGTTTTCCAGAAATACGTCCATTTCTTCTAGATTGCCTAATTTATTGGTGTATAGCTGCTCATAATACGTTTTTAAAATCGTTTGTGTTTCTTTGGTACTGGTTGTGATCTCTCCTTTCTCATTCATGATTGTCTTAATTTGAGTCTTTTCTCTCTTCTTTTTAATAAGGCTGGCTATTGGTTTATCTATCTTATTCTTTCAAAGAACCAACTCCTGGTTTTATTGATCTGTTCTACAGTTCTTCTGGTCTCTATTTCATTGAGTTCTGCTCGAATCTTTATTAATTCTCTTCTTCTGCTGGGTGTAGGATCTATTTGCTGTTATTTCTCCAGCTCCTTTAGGTGCAAGGTTAGCTTTTGTATTTGAGTTCTTTCCAGTTTTTGGATGGATGCTTGTATTGTGATGTATTTTTCCCTCAGGACTGCTTTTGCTGCATCCCAAAGATTTTGAACGGTTGTATCTTCCTTCTCATTAGTTTCCATAAATCTTTTAATTCTTCTCTAATTTCCTGGTTGACTCTTTCATCTTTTAGAAGGATGGTCCTTAACCTCCACGTGTTTGTAATCCTTCCAAACTTCTTCTTGTGATTGAGTTCTAGTTTCAAAGCATTATGGTCTGAAAATATGCAGGGTCTGATCCCAATCTTTTGGTATCGGTTAAGACCTGATTTGTGACCCAGTATGTGGTCCATTCTGGAGAAAGTTCCATGTGCACTTGAGAAGAATGTGTATTCAGTTGCGTTTGGATATAAAGTTCTGTAAATATCTGAAATCCATCTGGTCCAGTGTATCATTTCAAGCTCTTGTTTCTTTGAAGATGTTGTGCTTAGAATACCTGTTGATTGTATTCACTGTGTTCAAGTCACCAACTATAAGTGTATTATTATCTAAGTATTGTCCTAACTTTGGTTATTAATTGATATACTTGGCAGCTTCCACATTAGGGGCATAAATATTCATGATCCTTTGGTCCTCTTGTTGGATAGATCCTTTAAGTGTGATATAGTGTCCTTCTTCATCTCTTACTACAGTTTTTAGGATAAACTTTAATTTATCTGATATAAGGATGGCTACCCCTGCTTTCTTTTGAGGACCATTTGAATGGTAAATGGTCCTCCAACCTTTTGTTTTCAGGCTGTAAGAGTCCTTACTTCTAAAACAAGTCTCTTGTAGGCAGAAAATAGATGGGTCTTGCTTTTTTATCCAGTCTGAAACCCTGCACCTTTTGATGGGGTCATTCAACCCATTCACATTCAGAGTTACTATTTAAAGATATGAATTTAGTGTCATCATGATACCTCTTCAGTCCCTGTTTTTGTGGATTGTTTCCTTAGACTTCCTCTTTCTTTTACAGAGTCCCCCTTAATATTTCTTGCAGAGCTGTTTTGGTGGTCACATAATTCTTTCAGATTCTGCCTATCTTGGAAGCTCTTTATCTCTCCTTCTATTCTGAATGAAAGCCTTGCTGGATAGAGTATTCTTGGCTGCCTGTTCTTCTCATTTAGGACCCTGAATATATCCTGCCAGCCCCTTCTGGCCTGCCAGGTCTCTGGAGAGGTCTGCTGTTAACCTAATACATCTCCCCATAAAGGTTAGGGATCTCTTGTCTCTTGCTGCTTTAAGGATCCTCTCTTTATCTTTGGAATTTGCAAGCTTCACTATTAAATGTCAAGGTGTGGAACGGTTTTTATTGATTTGGGGGGGGTGGTGTCTCTCTATCTCCTGGATCTGAATGCCTGTTTCCCTCCCCAAGTTAGGGAAGTTCTCAGCTATGATTTCTTCAAATACACTTTCTGGTCCTCTGTCTCTTTCGACGTCCTTGGAACCCCAATTAAATGTAGATTTTTCCTCTAAGGTTGTCATTTATATTTCCCTTAACCTATCTTCGTGATCTTTTAATTGTTTTTATTGTTTTTCCTCAGCTTCCTTCCTTGCCATCAACTTGTCTTCTATGTCATTCACTCATTATTCTACCTTATTTAACCATCATTAGGACCTCCAGTTTGGATTGCATCTCATTTAATTGATTTTTAATTTTGGCCTGATTAGATCTAAATTCTGTAGTCATGAAGTCTCTTGAATCCTTTACGCTTTTTTCTAGAGCCACCAGTAGCTTTATAATTGTGCTTCTGAATTGGCATTCTGACATTGAATTGTAATCCAAATTTTGTAACTCTGTGAGAGAGAGTACTGTTTCAGATTCTTTGTTTTGTGGTGAGTTTTTCCTTCTAGTCATTTTGCTCAGTGCAGAGTGGCCAAAAACAAGTTGTACTGGAATAAAGGAGAAATAGAAAAAAGGGGGGGGGGGCGGGGAAACAAACAGTCAACAAAAAACAAGGGGGACTATCCTCTGATTCTATATACTGTAAATCCCTCGACTTCCCCTCGAAGTTTCCAGTGCTACTTGGTCAATAACTTGCTTTTCCCTTGTCCTTCTATCTGGTCTTCCGAGGGAGGGGCCTGCTGTGCTGATTCTCAGGTGTGTGCACCTGGGGTTGCTGTCCAGCCCCTTGCCAGGTGCATGGCTCAGTGGGAGCTATTTATCCTGTGAGGCCCCTGCTCAGTCCCAGGTACAAGGTGACACCAGGAGGAACAACAACAGTGGCAGCAGCCAGCTCTCCAGCTCTGGAGTCCGCTCCCGCAGTAACTACCGCTGCTCCAGTCCGCAGGGGCCTGGATGCCCCGGGGACGGGGGGCGCCAATCTGCACCGACCGGCGGCAGGAGTGTCCTTGCTGCCCGGTGGCCTCCTGGCCTCTGCCTGCCCCAGGGGGGGAACGCCAGATCTTGGGCTGTGTCCCCCAGCGCCCTGGGCTCCAGGGCTTGCACCGCTGAAATCGCGCTCCCGGGGCCGCGCAGCCCTCTCCCCATGGAGCTGCTGCCTGAGCTGGGGCACTCTCCCGCCCTTTAGGGAGCTCGGCCTGCAGTGTGTGGCACGCTCTCCCCCGGGGCGCAGTTCCTCTCTTAGTGCCCCTGGGAGCCTGAGGATATCCCTGCCCCTCCTGGGATCCTGCCCGAGTTCCGTCCGGGAATATTGTTAAAGTTTCTGCTTCTCCGCGACTTGGCTTTTCTGTCCTGGGGGCACTCGCCTCCGGGCCTTAGCCTGGCACGGGCTAAGCATCCCCCTTGGATGCTTTTTTATTTCTTTTTTTCTGTCTTCCTATCTTGATAGAAGCACGAACTCTTCTCACTGTAGCATTCCTGCTGTACTCTCTTTAAATCTCAGGCTGAATTCGTAAGTTTTCAGGATGATTTGAAAGTTATCTAAGTAAGTTGGTGGGGCCAGGTGACTTGGGGACCCTACTCTTCCGCCAGCTCGCCCCGCCTCTCGATTGCTCTATAAGAAATCTTAAGAGGGAGTCTCTGGGTAGAAAGGCAAAGACCCATAAGCAGGAGTAAGAAAAGTAGGAAGCATAAGAGTTGTAAAATAAGTATATCTTTAGAAATGATCAAGGGATTCACCAAAAAAGGATGTAAAGTAGGACACTACATACCTAAAATGTGGGAATAGGAGTGAAAATTTAGTGCTTTTAGAATGGCTTCAAATTTAAGTAGCCATCAAATTAATATAGATTGCTACATACATAGGTTGCTATATGTAAATCTAAGGTTAACCATAAACCAAAAACCAGTGATAGATACACAAAAAATAAAGAGAAAAGTATCCAAATATATCAAACTATTTAAGAATAATAGAGAAAAGAACACTTCACTAAGGAAAACAAACTATGAAAGAAGGGAGCAAGAGAATAGAGAACTATAAAACCAACCATAAAGCAAGTGACAATGACAATAAGTACATACCTATCAAAAGTTACTTGGAATGTAAATGGACTACACAGACCATTCAAAAGATATAGGATGATAGAATGGATAAAAACCAAGATCCATGTGCATACTGCCTACAAGAGACTCATTTCAGACCTAAAGACACATGCAGATTGAAAGTGAAGGGATGGAAAAACACTTATGAAGCAAATAGAAGAGAAAATGATGCCAGTGTATAGCAATACTTAAATGGAACCAAATAGACTTTAAAAAAAGAGACTATAACAAGAGACAAAGAAGGATACTACAGAATCATAAAGGGAACAATTGAACAAGAATAAAATAATTTTATTTATTTATGCACCCAAAATGGGAGCACCCAAAAACATGAAGCAGCTATTAACAAACCTGAAGTAATCAATAGAAAAACAATAATAGTACGGGACTTTTAACGCTTCACTTACATCAATGGATAGATAATCCAAATAGGAAATGAATAAGGAAACAGTGGCTTTGAATTGACAATTTGGACTACATGGATCTAACAGATATATTTGGAACATTCCACTGCAAATGAGCAGAATGCACATTCTTTTCCTATTTATTTATTTACTTTTATAATTTATTTGAAAGAGAGCAAGAGAGTGATTAAGCAGGGAGGAGGGGCAGAGGGAGAGGGATGAGCAGGCTCCTGGGCTGAGCAGGGAGCCTGACATGGGGCTTGCTCCCCGGACCTTGAGATCATGACCTGAGCCAAAGGGTGACATTTAACCAACTGTGCCACCTAGGTGCCTCATATGAGCCAGACTCATCAAAAAAGGAGAAAGGACTCAAACAAAATCAAATGAAAGGGAGAAATAGCGCCACAGAAATAAAAAAGGATTATAAGCAAGTGTTATGTAAAATTACATGCCACGAGATTGGAAAAATCTAGAAGAAATGAATACATTCCTAGAAACATACAAACTATCAAAACTATCAAAAATATCTGAACAGAATAATTACCAGCAACAAAACTGAATCAGTCATCAAAAAGTTCCCAACAAAGAAAAATCTACGACCAGATGCCTTCATTGTTGGATTCTACCAAATATTTAAAGAAGCGTTAATACCTATTCTTCTCAAACTGTTTTAAAAAAACAGAAGAGGAAGGAAAACTTCTGAATTCATTCTATGAGGTAAACGTTATCCTGATACCAAAACCAGATAAACACACTACAAGAAAAAAAAAAAAAGAGAGAATTACAGGCCAATCTCTCTGATGAACATAGATGCAGAAATCTTCAACAAAGTTATAGCAAAGTGCCTTCAACAATATGTAAAAAGACAAAAATACTTTCACCATGATCAAATGGAGTTTATTCCTATAATGAAAGGGTGGTTCAGGTTCCCAAATCAGTTAATATGATATATCATATAAACAAGAGAAGAGATAAAAACTATAGCATCATTTCAAAAGATGCAGAAAAAACATTTGACAAAGTACAACATCCATTCATGATAAAAACTCAAAAAAGGTTTAGGGAGAACTTATCTAAATATAATGATACATAGATCAGTGGAACAGAAAAGGGAGCCCAGAAATAAACTCACAATTATGTGGTGAATTAGTCTTTGACAAAGTAGGCAAGAATATGCAATGGGAAAAAGTCTCTTCAACAAATGGTATTGGGAAAAGTAGATAGCTACATGTAAAAGAATGATACCGGACCACTTTCTTACATCATACACAAAAATAAGCTCAACATGGATTAATGATTTTACTGTGAGACCTGAAACTATAAAAAGTCTTAGAAGAGAGTACAGGCAGTATTTTCTTGACATCAGCTGTAGCAACATTTTTTTGGATAGGTCTCCAGAGGCAAGGGAAACAAAAGCAAAAATAAACTATTGGCACTACATAAAATTAAAAAATTCTGCACAGCAAGGGAAATAATTAACAATTTTCTGAATGGGAGAAGATATTTGCAAATGACATTATCTGATAAGGAGTTAGTATCCCAAATATATAAAGAACATATACAGCTCAACACTTAAAAAAATAATCCAATTAAAATTGGGCAGAAGACGTGGACATTTCTCCAAAGAAGACATCCAGATGGCCGACACTTGGAAAGATGCTCAGCATCACTCATCATTAGGGAAATACAAATCAAAACCACAATGATATGCCACCTCACACCTGTCAGAATGGCTAAAATCAAAAACACATGAAACAACAACAAATGTTGGTGAGGATGTAGAGAAAAAGGAACTCGTACATAATGAGCAGGAGTACAAACTGGTGCAGCCACTGTGGAAAGCAGTATGGCTGTTCCTCAAAAAATTAAAAATACAGTTACCATATAATGTAGTAATTACACTACTAGGTATTTACCTAAAGAAAAGAAAAACACTAATTTTTTTTTTTTAAGATTTTATTTATTTATTCATGAGAGACACAGAGGCAGGGACATAGGCAGAAGGAGATGCAGGCTTCATGCAGGGAGCCTGATGTGGGACTTGATCCCAGGATTCCAGGATCACGCCCTGGAAGAATCATGCCAAAGGCAGATTCTTAACCGCTGACCCACCCAGGCGTCCCGAAAACACTAATTCAAAAAGATATATTCACACCTGTGTTTATTGTGGTATTATTTACAGTAGCCAAACTATGGAAGCAGCCTGTGTCCATTGAGAGATGAAATGGATAAAGAGGTTTTTTATACACACGCATGTATTCACACACTGGAATATTACATTGCCATAAAAAAGGAATAGGCCCTTCCCATTTGCAGGAACATGGATCTAAAGGGTATAAGCTAAGTGAAGTCAGTCTGTCAAGGTAGACATATACCATAGGATTTAACTAAAATGTGGAATTTTTAAAAAGATTTTATTTATTTGAGAGAGAGCAACCAGCAAGAGGAACAGAGGGAGACTCTGCTGAGCACAGAGCCCAACATGGGGCTCAGTCTCATCACCCTAAGATCATCATGACTTGAGTTGAAATCAAGAGTTGGACACTTAACCAACTAAGCCACCCAGGCACCCCTCAGAGGTGGAATTTAAGAAACAAATGAACAAAGGAAAAAAAGAGACAAAAATCAGGCTTATAAATATAGAAGAAAAACCTATGGTTACTAGGGAGGAGGTGGGGCAGGAGGAATGGGTGAAATAGGTGAAAGGGATAAAGAATACACTTATTGTGATTAGCGCTGATTAGTGCACCACATTTTTGAATCACTATATTGTGCATCTGAAATTAATACAACACTATGTTAATTTTACTGGAATTAAAAATAGTAAAGAAAAAGAAAAGCAATGGATTTGGGGAATGAGCATCCAGCATGAGAGCATAATGAATATCTCCAGGGTGATTATCCAGTGAAATCACCAGATAGTAACTCAGCACTACATCAAGTACAAATCCAGCTTGGAAAAAGTCACACGGCTCTAGGGGAGATGTCTCAAACTAGATACAAAACTTGCTGTCACCAGTAAAATGAATGCAATAGCTATTGTGTTTGATATAGTAAAAAGTTTAGAGAATGGGCAAAGGATTTGAGGTTGAAGACCGTGATTAACTTCAGAATAAATCTAAGTTATTTCCAGATTTGCAAAGTTTTCCATAGCCCAGATAAGAATATCATTTACATAATGGTGCACATGCCTGAATATTAATCATAATAAAATTATGATTTAACTGCAATAGAGACAAGGGGACAGAAGTGTCTATGTACATATAATTCATACATACTTATCGTATACATATACAGAGAGGCCTATTGTGGATGTACTTGTGACAGAAACTTGAGTTTACTTTTTTTAATTGAGATACAGTTGTCGTGTAACAGTTCCAGTGGTATATCATAATGATTTCATATTCATATTACTCTTAATTAAAACACTTTTCTTCTTAAAAATCCGTACACACACAGTCCACATGTGTCATGTGTGGGTATAATCCAGAAGACTTCTGGTTTTTAGGTGGGAAACCGGTTTTGCTGCTTCTCCTCTCTACAACCAAATGAAAACTATAAAGAACACGAAAAACAGAATCCTCCCAACTTGCTAAAAAATAGGAAACCCTTATAATCTAGAAGAAAATAGAATGACTAAAAAATAATGACAATAAAATAAAAAGTGCTGGCAAACACAGTAGGAGCCTCCCAGATGAAGGAGAACATTAAGAATGGATTCCAAGATTTTTTGGGTGTAAACATTAGAGCAGACCAGTAAAGCACATGTTTTCCAAAGTAGTAAGTGTAATCTGAAGGACAAAATCAGGGATTCTTTTGGAATAATAGGTAAGAGTGGGGTATTGAAATCAGTTGTGGGAACCTGTCTGATTAGGGCTGCAACAGAGACCATGCAAATGTGCTAAAGATGTTACTCCTGCAAGATAGAGAGGATGCTAATTAACAGTCTATCAACTGGTAATCTTTGTTCAGTAAAGGAGATAGAAAAGTAGGTAACCTCTTTTGCTTGCTCACACAGGCACATCATATGGGGCTTAACTGCAAGTCAGTGAGCCTTCCTGTTAGTCTAGAATACTATTCTAACACCTCAGGCAAATTGACTTAGGAAGCACTCACTCAATATAATATTTAAAAAGCAACTGCACAGTATTTATACACAGATATTCTAGAAAATTAGTGAGCAAACAAAAACAAAAGGCAGATGAAAAACACCAGAGACATTTTTTCTGCACAATTTCAAAGAATATATTTTTTAAAAATTAAGGAACTTCTATAAAACGACCACAAGCGGAAATATTAAGAGTAAAGTAAGAAATAATAACAAAGTACCTGTGAGCAGGAAGGGTTTAGGTAAGGAAAAGAAAAAAAATCCTGAAACTGAACAGCTCGGGCGTCTGGGTGGCTCATTTGGTTAAAGTGTCTGCCTTTAGCTCTGTTCTTGATCCCAGGGTCCTGGAATGGAGCCCCACATCAGGCTCCCTGCTCAGTGGGGAGCCTCTGCCCTCTCCCTCTGCTGTTTCCCCTGCTGTGCACTTGCTTGCTCCCTGTCTCTGTCAAATAAATAAAATCTTTGGGGAAAAAAAAAAGTGAAACACCTCACTGAAAATAGTAAAAAGTATGCTACACAATGCTGAAAAGTTGTAAAGGACATGGAGATCAGGACTGAGGAAAAAACTAGCAAAATGAAAGTGAATAAAGATATCTGAAGTATTAGAAAATAATAGCCAAAGAGGATTCAATATACTCGTAATTGGTATTACTTAAGAGGATAACCAAATAACAGAACAGGAAAAAAAATGTTTAACACTTCTAGAAAGAAGCAAACAATTAAATCTACAGGTTTAATTTGAAGGCTATAATGTGTCCAATGCAAAATTGATAAAGAAGTGTTAATTGTTAGGTATGTCCTAGTAAGTTTTACTTTAGATATAAAGCCACAATTATGTGTACATCCTGACTTCAGAGTCCTTCACGTCAGCATTGAACACATAAAGTAGAATGGTACCTAAAAGTTCTTGAGTAAAGAACTTTGTAATTCTTAAGTGATCTAAGAATTTTGTATCTCTTAAGTGACCAGTATTTTTACACTTGTAAGAACTCTGGAAATAATCTTTCTATGACTTTCCTGGCAAAAAAAAGATTGGAATAAAGAATGAAATTCATCTTACTGGGCACCTGGGTGGCTCAGCAGTTGAACGTCTGCCTTCAGCTAAGGGCGTGATCCCATGGTCCCAGGATCGAGTCCCACATTGGGCACCCTGCATGGATTTTGCTTCTGTTTCTGACTCTCTTTTTCTGTGTGTCTCATGAATAAATACATAAAATCTTCTGGGGAAAAAGAAAGAAAATTCAGCTTCCCAAGGTATAACTGGAAAAGTTATGACGTAAAGAATGAGCAGTAAGCATTAAATCCATTTCATTGTAGAACTGTACCAAAAACAGCTATGGAAATTGATTTAACTAAATATAACTTAAGTATCTTGAACCTTCACAACATAAAAGTAACCATTTAACAAAAGTCAAGAGATAAAGGGGAGGAAGAAGACTTTTCATATTGCTTGTGTCCAAAGACCCTAGTTAAGAGGCAATAAATCTATCAGAAATATTAGATAAAAACATACAAAAGTAACTGATGATGATGGAGATAATTTAAATTTGGTGGGTCAAGGGAGGTGAAAATCATTGATTTTATGGGTGAAGAAATTAATAGATACCTGAATGAACCTTGGAGATACTCAGAAACTTATAGCTATAAAATTAAGAAAACATATTAATTATCAGAAAGAAAATGTAACCAGAGTAAACTGTAGTGAAAGAAAAAGTCACAAGCATTGCAAAGGAGAAAACACGTATTCTCTGTGAAGTGGGGACAAAAGTACAATCTTCTTGTTGTTCTTCCCTTCGGCTCTTAAAAAAATTCAGTCCTGAAGCCATGAAGTTGGCCTGAGCAAGCTGGGCATCTTTACTAGAGCAGGATGTTGGAGCTTGACCCAGGAATAGAATGGTATCCACAAACGGAATAGAGGTGGCTTGACACAGTGTGTTGCAACCTTGTGGATAGGAAGGATGTTGTCATAACAGGACATTCCTCAGGGCCATTAAAGCCTGTGTGGGGTGAGTGTATGTCCATTTTTAGACTGGTAGTGGAATGGGGAGGGCATCTGCAAAGAGGTGGGCCTGGAACAAGGTTTTGAAGGTAAAGTGGCTTGAGGAGGGCCTCATCATGAATGGCTAGATTCAGTGCTTCTCAAGTGAGGTGAGAAAGGAGTCTTTACAAGAGAGTAGCTGACCTTGGATGCCTTAGCCTAAGCAATATCAGGAGGGTGACCTCCTCAGAGCAACTTGGTGCTGTGTGTCAAAAGCCTAAATAGGATAGGAGGCAGTCTGTGGGAGAGCAGCCTACTGCAGAGTTTTATAGCTTAAAAGGCGTGTGGGAGCCCAGACAGGGTGAGGAGGGCATGTGAATGTGACCTGACCTGGAGTGCTAGAACCTGAGGCAGATAGAGGTATGTATACCTATCGAGGTAGCTATGTGTCTGGCTGTTGGAGACCATGCAAGGGAACAATGGCATCTGTATGGAGGGAGTTTCAGAGCTTATGCCTAGTGAGGAAAGTGTTTCTTTGGAGGGGTGCTCAAGTGTAGGATGTCAGAATAGAAGTGGGGTGAAGAGAGCCATCTGCACAGGAGGATAGCCCAGAATTGAATATCTGCTTAAGCAGCAAAATGAAGGTGTCAGAAAGGAAAGATGGCTCTGGCGAAAAAAGGAGAACCTTTTTTCAACCTGAGCGGAAACAGGTTGAGGAAAGGTATCTGTACATAAAAGTGATCTGGTGTGGAGTTTCAGAGCTCAAATGGGGTAAGGAGGCATCTCTAGAAGAGTGGCCTGGCATGAAGTGTAAGAGCCCAAACAAGGTAGGCATTATGATGACTTGGCATGTCAGAACCTAAATAAGGTGAGAGCACATCTATGTAAGGGAGGTAGATGTCACTGGTAGGAGATTGTAATGGGCTGAGTAATAGCCCTAAGCATCAAGGTCCTAACCTTATATGTGAGTAAGTAAGGATATTTTGATGAGATAATCTTAGATTATCTGGGTGGGCTCCAAGTGCTATTTAGGTATCCTCAAAAGAGAGGGAGAGATTGGTCACAGGTAAGAGGAGAAGATGATGTGAAGACCAAGGTAGAGATTGGCATGAGCAGGCCAAGGAATACCAATAGCCACAGAAACTGGAAGAAACAATGAACAAACTTTCTCTTAGAGCCTTTGAGTGGAGTGTTGCCCTTGATTTCAGCCCATGAAACTGATACCTAAACTTCGGGCTTTCAAAATTGTAATAAATGTCTATTGTTTTCATCCAATTTGCGATAATTTGTTACAACAGCCTTAGAAACTATTACAAACATTGATTACATACAGTGGAATTGATCATATTTAAAAATGTGTTGAGAACCATGTGTGCCAATGTTTCTCAGGGAGTTATGCTAATTTCTAGAAAGGGAGAAAAGTAGATTGAACTCTACAGTATTGAATTGAAATTAAAGGTATGGGAATAAATTCAGTTTTTAATATGCATAGATTGATACAGAAATGTGTCATAACATTTTTTGGTTCTGTCATCTAGAGAACCTGGGAGCAGTGATACACCAATAGTAGTGAAAACACGTAACATCCAGACCTTACTTCCTAAAATCACTGTCCACTAAAATGACTAGGGAGTGGGAGTTGACCAAGATGGTGATGTTGGAGGCTCCTTTCCTCCCATGGACACACTACTAAATAAATGTGCAGCTACACACAATACTTCTCTCTGAATGAGATCTGAAAATTAGCTGAACAAGTGCTATACATCAGACAGATGGGAAAATACATTAAAACAGGAAAGGGGGGCGCCTGGGTGGCTGAGTCTGTTGAACGTTCAACTCTTGGTCTTGGCTCAAGTTGTGATCTCAAAGGTTGTGAAATTGAGCCCTGTGTGGGCTCAGTGCTCAGTGAGGAATCTGCTTTAAATTCTCTCCTTCTGCCCCTCTCCCCTGCAGTTGCATGAATGTGCTCTTTCTCTCTCTCTCTCTCTCTCTCGTAAATAAATAAATCTTAGAACAAAAAAAAAAGGTAGGGAAGGCTGAGACATAGTCTCATCATGACTCCCACCCCCAAAACAGCATAATACAATTGGAACAGAAACCCCAACTCCCAGCCTGTACCTGAAAAATAAAAAATTTGGACATCACATCTAGCACCCCAACTTTTAGGACTCCCTCTAGAGGGACAACCACCTAAAATACCTACCTCTGAAAGCCAACAGGTCTTGTGTTGACAAGACCCACAAGACTATAGCGAACAAAGAAGCAATTCTTAATAGGTTTGTGAGATTTATTTGTACTCTTTAAAAGTTGCTACCTGAGGGCCAAGCTTCTAATTTAGTAGGCATGAGGGGCTGGCTAGGATCCTCCCCAGAGACCATGGAAGCTAGAGAATACCTTGCCCACCTACTCCCTCCAACCCACTCCAAGTCACCAGTATTTCCCTAGAAGGAGATTGTATGCATATCTGCATCCTAGCTTTTGCAGATACCACCTGAGGGACGAGACCCAGATTGCCTAGGTCTGTTAGTTAAAGGAGCTTCCATTCATGAGTCTAGCAAACAAAACAATTCTTAATGGACTATCGCTACAGGGCTCAGCACAGAATTAGTCTATCCCTGAAATAGGTTTATCTAGGTACTTTAAAGCTGCTGTCTTAACAATTTAGCAGGCATCCAGAGGCTGGCTGAGTTCTTCCCCAAAGACTGGGGAAACCAGCAGGCACCTCTTCTGCCACCTTCTCCCTCTAGCCTGCTTCAGTAATAAAAACCAGTTACCAGTATCTCCTGGGATGGCACTTGTACACATATCTGGTGCCCAGGCTTCTGCAGCTGCCACTTGGGGGACAAGCCTGTCTCTAATGTCAATGAGGTTGTATCCACATGTCCCACAGTAATGTAGCAAAGATACAGTTTTTTAAAGATTTTATTTATTTATTCATGAGAGAGACAGAGGCAGAGACATTGGCAGAGGGAGAAGCAGGCTCTCTACAGGGAGCCTGATGTGGGACTCAATCCTGGGACTCCGGGATCACACCCTGAGTGGAAGGCAGACACTCCACCACTGAGCCACCCAGCTGTCCCAAAGATAAAGTTTTTAATCGTTGTAGCAACTATACACCCAGGCTTAGCCATAAAGGGATTAGGCAGATATGCCTATCTTTCAGTTTTTTCCCTGAAGGCACCTAACTACAGACATTCCCATCTACTGTGTGGGGATCCAGCTTCTAACCAGTTTGCATCTAGGTACTGACTGATTCTTCTCTTTGGGACACTGATGGGTCTTGGTACAGAGAAAAGTGATTTACCTAATTGATAGGTTAAAATAACAGTCATAAAGATTTTCATCATAGTGAGGATGCAATGCATGACTAAAGTAAGAATTTCAACAAGGACATAGAAAATAGATCAAATACCAAAAAGAAATCACAGAGCTGAAGAATACAATAACTGAAATGAAAAACTCAGTAGAGGCGTTCCAGACAGACTAGATCAAGTGGAAGAAAAGATAAACAAACTTGATAGGTCAGTGGAATTCATCCAGAGGAGCAGAAAGAAAAGAAAAAATTCAAAAAGTAAAGATAGCTTATGGGACTATGGGGCGCCATCATAAAAGCAGACCAGTGTATACATTCTAGGGATCCCAGAGAAGAGAAAGAGAGAAAGCAGAAAGCTTGCTCACAAAAATAATAGCTGACTGAAAACTTTCCTAAGCTGGGGAAAGAAACAGACATCCGATCCAGGAAGCCTAGGAAGTACAGACAAGATAAACTCAAAGAGACCCACACCAAGACATACTATGATTAAATTGTCAAAAGTTAAAGACAAAGCATCTGGAAAGCAGCAAAAGAAAAGCAACTTGTTATGTGAAAGTGAACCCCCCTGAGGCTGTCAGTAGATTTTTGAGCAGAAACCTCGTTTGCCACATATATTCATATATTCAAAGTGATAAGCAAAAAACATGCCAACCAAGTACACTTTACCCAGCCAAGTTATTCAGGATTGAAGGAGAGAGTTTTCTAGAAAAGCAGAAGCTGAGGGAGTTCATCATCACCAGACCCACCCTCACAAGAAATGTTAAGGGGAGTTAAGATGAAATGAAAGGTTGCTAATTAGTGGCAGGAAAATGTGTAAAAGTATATAATATTGGTAAAAGTAAATACATTCAGAAAACTCTAGTGTTATAATGGTGGTGAATAAATCAATTATGACTCTAGTATGAAAATTAAAAGATAAAAGGGGCACCTGGGTGGCTCAGTCACTTGAGCATCTGCCTTTGGCTCAGGTCATGATCCCAGGATCGAGCCTCATATCAGGCTCCCTGCTCAGTTGGAGTCTTCTTCTCCCTCTCCATCTCCCCCTGCTTATGCTCCGTCTCTCTTTCTGTCAAATGAGTAAATCTTTTTTTTTTTTTTTAAAGATGGAGATTATGACATCGTGAGCAAAATATGGGGGGGGGGGAGGAAGCTTTTTTATGTGTTTGAAGTTATCAGCTTAAAATACTTAGTATGTTTTAATGCAAGTCTTGTAATCACAAAAGAAAAACAGTACAAATACAGAATGTAAAGAGAAAGTAATTCAGAGCATACTGCTATAGAAAATTGCCAAATAGCAATGAAAGAGAACAAGAGAAGGAAAAAGGAATTTACAAAATGATCAGTACAAAATTAACAAAATTAAAGGGAGTTGGTCAGTGTCTTGGTGGCTCAGTCCATTATGATTTTGGCTCAGTTCATGATCTTGGTAGTGAGATCAAGCCCTGCTGGGCATGGAGCCTGTTAAGATTATCTTTCCTCCTCTCCTTCTGCCCCTCCCCTCTCTCTAAAAAAAAAACAAAAACAAACAGTAAAAAGAAAAACCAAAATAGTAATAAGCCTATACCTATCAATTATTACTTTAAATATAAATGGATTAAAATCTCTAATTTAAAAAATAGATTATAGTTAAACATTTGTCCATTTTATTTATCTTTTCAAAAACCAGCTCTTCATTGATCTTTCCTTTTGGGAGGGAGGAGGGTCTCTGTTTATTTCCACTCTGATCTTTATTATTTCTTTCTTTCTGCTAACTTTAGGCTTAGTTTGTTCTTTTTCTAGTTCCTTGAGGTGTGTAAAGTTAGGTTGTGTATTTGAGATCTTTCTGATTTAATATATGAATTTTTCCTTATAAATTTCTCTCTCAGAAATGCTTTTGCAGTATCTTGTAGGTTTTGGTATATTGTGTTTCTATTTTCATTTGTTTCCAGGTATTTTTTTATTTGACCTATTGGTTGTTTAGTTTCCACATATTTGTAAATTTCCAGCTTTCTTCCTATTGATTTTTAGTTCATACTGTTGTGGTCAGAAAAGATAGTTGGTGTGGTTTGTCTTCCTAAATGTGCTAAGATTTGTTTGGTGACCTATTATTTGATCTGTCATGGAGAATGCTTCATACTCACTTAAGAAGAATGTGCATTCTGCTGCTGTTGTATGAAATGTTTTGTGTATTTCTTGTTAGGGTCTATTTATAGCTCACCTATACAGTTTCCTTACTGACTTTTTTTTTTTTGGCCTGGATCATCTATCCATTGTTGAAGGTAGGTATTAAAGTCCCCTGTTGTTAATGTGTTGTCTGTTTCTCTGTTTAGATCTGTTAATACTTGTTTTATATATTTAGGTGTTCCTATGTTTGGTGCATAAATAATTATTTTCTTGATGAATTGATCCCTTTTTTATATATCGACAGTCTTTGTTTTTTATTATAGTCTTTGGCTTAAAGTCTATTTTGTGTGATATAACTATCCTTGCTTTCTTTTGGTCTCTCTTCACATGCTTAAACCTTTTTTTAGCATTATTTACAATAGCCAGTGTATAGGAATGACCTGTCTGTCCATAGATGAATAGATACAGAAAATGTGTATATTATATATATAATACTTATAAAATTCTACTATACCATATGGTTTAAAAAAAATAAAAGATGTTATTTGTGACAATGTGGATAAACCTGGAGAGCATTATACAAAGTTAAATAAACCCAAGAAACCCAAATGCTGCATGGTATATATAACATATAAGTGCAGTCAAACCAGAAACTTGAATTCATAGGAACAATAAAAAGATGGTTGCTGGAGGCTTGGGGAAATAAGAAGAGGTTGGTAAAAGAGTATAAACTTTCAGTTATGAGGTTTGAACCTTAAAATGTATGAACATGGTAATTATAGGTTATAACACTGCACTGTGGCTCAGTTGATTAAGCATCTGCCATCAGCTCAGGTCATGATCTCAGGGTCCTGGGATGCAGCCCCACATCGGGCTCACTGCTCAGCAAGGAGCTGCTTCTCCCTTTCCCTCTGTCCCCACCTACTGCTTGTGTTCACATGCTTGCTTGCTCTCTCAAATAAGTAAATCTTTTAAAAACAAAAACCTCCAAAAACCTACTGCATGTGTAATTGAAATTTGCTGAGAAACTAGAACTTAAATGTTCTCACCAAAGGAAAAGAACAGTGAATATGTGAGGTGATAAATATATTAATCAACTTGATGGGAGTGTTATGTTTTCATGATGTATACATATATCAGATTATCACATTGTACACTTTAAACATCTTACAATCAATATATGTAGATATGCACATAATATTGTACAGCAAATTCTCATTGGTGATTATGAAAGAATATTCATTGAAGCCATGCGTTTTGCATTGAACAGTTTTGATTTAATGCCTTTTTGTAAGTGTTTTTTTTTTTTTTTTGGTAAGTGTTTTTTATTGTGAAATATATATGACATAAAATTTACTATATTAACCATTTTTAAGTGTACAATTGAGTGGCATCAAGTACATTCACATTATCATGTAACTCTCAGTATTATTCAGCTCTAGAACTTTTCATCTTCCTGAACTGAAACTTCATACTAGTTAAACAATAACTTCCCGTTTCCCCCTTATTCCTAGTAACCACTGTTGTACTTTTTGTCTATGAATTGGGCTATTCCTGGTACGTCATATAAGTGGGATCATGTAATATCTCCTTTTTGTCTGCCTTATTTCACATAAAATAATGTTAAACATTTTATAAAAGGAAATAATGTAGTCAAGAAGTGCAAAATCACTTAACAAATTCTTCGCAGCTTCATTGTTTTCCAGAATTCCTTCCAATTTCAGAACATCCAAAACTTTCAATAAATGTAACTGTAAATTTCCTATGTAACCTTGGGGAGAGATGTCTGAAGATGATATGTCATCTCTATCTCTTGATATACATTTCTGGATGTTTTTTTTTTCTTTTAAGATTTTATTTATTTAGGGGATCCCTGGGTGGCTGCTTCTCCCTTTAAAAAAAAAAAAAAAAAAAAGATTTTATTTATTTATTCACGAGAGACACAGAGAGAGATAGAGAAGCCGAGACCCAGGCAGAGGGAGAAGCAGGCTCCATGCAGGGAGTCTGACATGGGACTCAACCCTGGGACTCTAGGATCCACCTTGGGCCGAAGGCAAGTGCTAAACAGCTGAGCCACCCAGGGATCCCCCATTTCTGGATCTTTATTTTGGCATCTAATCAATTTTAATAACTTAGTTTGCTGAGTTATAGTACATTGTTACTATACATCTTATATCCCAAGAACCTTGTACTTTTGTAGAACTTTTTTGCTGTTAATAATGACCAGTTGTTTAACACTCTAAACCAGTGTGCTGTTTAAAATGTTTTGAAATTTCAAATAATTATATAGTTTATTATTTTATTTTTTAATTTATTATTTTTTTAATTTTTATTTATTTATGATAGTCACACAGAGAGAGAGAGAGGCAGAGACACAGGCAGAGGGAGAAGCAGGCTCCATGCACCGGGAGCCTGACGTGGGATTCGATCCTGGGTCTCCAGGATCGCGCCCTGGGCCAAAGGCAGGCGCCAAACCACTGTGCCACCCAGGGATCCCTATTATTTTATTTTTTGAA
Organism: Canis aureus; assembly: GCF_053574225.1. Lineage (NCBI taxonomy): Eukaryota > Metazoa > Chordata > Mammalia > Carnivora > Canidae > Canis > Canis aureus. The sequence continues at coordinate 74,345,786 of NC_135611.1, read as the reverse complement.
GAGTGCTAGTGGGAGGGGAAAATCCTTATTTGGCATTCTTACTAAGGAGTATGTTTGAAGTATTTTAACTGGAAAACCAAGATAATTTTTTTATGCTTCGGCATAGTTGGAACTTCAAAAGAAATTCTAGGGCAGCCCTGGTGGTGCAGCGGTTTAGCGCAGCCTGCAGCCCAGGGCGTGATCCTGGAGACCCTGGATCAAATCCCACGTCAGGCTCTCTGCATGGAGCCTGCTTCTCTCTCTGCCTCTCTCTCTACATCTCTATGAATAAATAAATAAAATCTTTAAAAAATAAAAATAAAAAAACAAAAGAAAGTCTAGAAGTTATCTTGTTTGAACTGTGTGTCCAATTCATGAAAACCTGATTAAGCAAAGCTCACTCTGGGTAGAAAGTGATATGAATTTTCTTCTTTTCAGACTCATTTTGTAAGGGCTCTTTGGGTTATTTTAAAGATTATTTATTTATTTATTCATGAGAGACACAGAAGGAGAGAGAGGCAGAGACACAGGCAGAGAGAAGCAGGCTCCATGCAGGGAGCCCAACGTGGGACTCGATCCCGGGTCTCCAGGATCATGCCCCGGGCTGAAGGTGGCCCTAAACCACTGCCCTTCGGGTTATTTTAATAGAAGCCAGGCGAGGTAAATTGTGTGGTAGAGAAGATAAATGTAGGGTGGGGAAATGTTAGAGCAGTTTATTCCAGGAGGCATGTGAGTGTGGTAAAACTTCTTGTAAGGTTTCATAGTTTATGTTGTCATGAAACCAGATACAAACTCCTGCCTGGTTTTTAGCCCCTTTCCTGTACAATTATTCTCTGTTCTGAGCAACTTCTTCAGTCTCTCTTATCTCAGTTTTTCTGTTTGTCTCTGCTCAGGCAGGTTATTATGTCTTGTACAGGACAGTTACAGTGTTCTTATGTATGAGATTCAGCAACAGCTGAGACTTAAAAATAGTTACTAGGAATAACTTTAACCATTAACAAGGATTAGGTCCAGAGAGGTGTTTGTAGGGGGGTGATTTAAGTATATGTGGAGAATGGAGAGAAACATACAGATACCTTCTAACTTTATGCAGAGGGACTTTGTCCCCATTCTGTTTATATGCATATATTTTTACTTCCTAAGTTTGGAGAAATTATAATTTGGAAAATTGGAGCTCCTCATGGAAAAAAGCAAAGGGACCATATTCTGTCCTCTAGGCCTTAGATATGCTTAGAATATTTTTCCTGACCAGTGTTTTGCTAACTTATCATTTGAGTCTTTCCTTAGATTTCACTTATCAGTCTTTCATCTAATTTTTCCATGGATTAGATGGTCATGTTACATCCTGAGCTTATCCACAGTGAATTAAAGTTGCTTGTTGTATTTGTCTAGACTAGTGTTTCTCAACTGGGGCCTCCCAGGGACATTTGGTAATGTCTGGACCCATTTTTGGTTTTCATAGTTAAGGGGATGCTACTGGCATCTAGCGGGTGTAGGTCAAGAATGCTGCTTATAAACCCCTGTAGTCTGTAGGACAGCTGAATTCGTTTTACATGTTAATGCTGTTTTATGTTGCTTTCTTTTTTTAATTTATTTCAGAGAGAGTGCCTGTGTGAGCAGGGGAAGGGGGAGAAGAAGAAGGAGAGAGAGAATCTCAAGCAGATTCTGTGCTAAGCATGGAGCCCAACTTGGGGCTCATTCCCACAACCCTGATCATGACCTGAGCCAAAATCAAGAGAGGCATAACCAATCAGGCAACCTTTTATGTTGCATGTTTAAATTCGTACAAAAATGTAGAATATATTTGATGCCCATTTCCCATTAATATTTACTTTTCATGGTAATATAGATTTTCATGAGTAGCTGTATCTTCTATTTATGGTTTATTTATTTATTTATTTTTTAATTTTTTTTCTTTATTTATTTATGATAGTCACAGAGAGAGAGAGAGAGAGAGAGAGGCAGAGACACAGGCAGAGGGAGAAGCAGGCTCCATGCACCGGGAGCCCGACGTGGGATTCGATCCCGGGTCTCCAGGATCGCGCCCTGGGCCAAAGGCAGGCGCCAAACCGCTGCGCCACCCAGGGATCCCTATTTATGGTTTAAAGCCTTAAGATATGTCTATTAAGAATAAGAGAATATTTCTGGGTAATACTTTTAGATGAAAATTAGAGTGCTTTCAGGGAAAATAAAGATAATATAGTATTTGAGTATTTAGATTCTGTGCATTTATCATTAAAGCCCAAAATGTATTCATATTGGTATGGTAAAGAAACTTCTTACAGAATCCTCATTGCAACACTTACCTTAAATGAAAGGTTATAAATCAGAAATTCAGACTGTTTTGTTATACTGGTAACAGTCTTTCATTTTATTTTGAGTATGAAATCTTGTCATTCACAAAACATGTATCCAGTGTCTTTTATGAGCCAGGCATTTAGGTGTTCAGGACACAACCCAGTTCTTCTCTTTCAAAAGAGCTGAGGGAGAATTCATGTAATCTCACATGGATAGTGTAGCAGTATATATACACAGTACTCAGGGGGTTCCAAGCATAAGAGGGAATCCAAGCTATAGTAGGTCTCTCAGGCTAAGAATAGGTGTAGATTTTATAGGCAGAGCAAATAGTGAATAAATAAAGAGGCATAAGAGATCATGATACTTGTAAGTCAGTGGGCTTGGTTATAGCTTAGGTGCTTAGGAAATGGAGCATGTTTAAAGGTGACTCAGAAAAAAGTTAAAACTGTGACTCTCATACAGATATAAAAATGAATATGTGTTAAGGATTTTGTTGAAGTCAGTGAAATAACTAGACATGAAGTTTTAAAACATTCAAAGTTAGGGGAGCTTGGGTGGCTCAGTCAGTTAAGCATCTGCTTTGGCTCAGGTCATGATCCAAGGGTCCTGGGATCAGACCTCATGTCAGGCTCTTTGGTTGTTGGGGAGCCTGCTTCTTGTTCTGCCCCTCCCCCTCGCTTGTGTATGTTCTCTCTCTTTTTCTCTCTCTTTGTCTTTCATTCTCTCACACTCTCTCTCAAATAAATAAAAATCTTTTAAAATTTTTCAAATTTACCTGGAGCATTGGAATATTGAAAGTATACGTGGAGGCAAAACTCTTCTGTAGAGTTGGGAGGAAGTCAGGTGAATCTCTGCCAGGACAGAATTTGCATGTCTTCTGTTAGTTACCTAAAGTTTATAGATTTGTAAAATAGCTGCCTTGAATCAATCTGACAGTGCATAGTTTTTCATTGGAGTACAGATTTTTTTTTTTCTATAGGAGTGGCAGGAATTTTAAAGTACCATCCAGTGCCTTAGCAGTGATCTTGTACTGTATAAAATAGGGAACCAACAAATTTTTGGATTAGTGGAATGAAATCACATTGTCATTTAGATAAAACAATTGAGATGGCAGTGTACAGAATTAAGGAGGGAGTATTCAGCTTAGGGGAATGAGTTAGGCTTTTGCAATGACAGTATAAGCGAAGGGGGGGTGGTCAGTGGATGTTAGGATGTAGAATACTTTTAAGACTTATGCACTGAATAAATCAGACAAGGAGGTTTCTGGCCTAAGCAATTGCAAGGGCTGTCGGTCATTTTATTGAGAAAGGGAATATAAGGAATATAAGGAGTAGCAGTGTTTGGGACAAGATAATGGTAGTTTTTAGACATGTGCCTTTTGAGATGATATAGGGTACCAAGGTAGAAATGTCCATTATGCAGTTAGAATTCCGGTTTGGAGCCCAGAAGGAGGATTCTGGGCTAATGATTTTAGCCTGGAAAGCATGAGTTAAGTTGGAATTTGTATAAGAATACATAACTTCAACCAGGGAGGACTTAAGTACAGAGAAGAAGAAGAAGACCAAGAAGCTTAGGGGGCATCTTTATTTGTTTGATCTTTAGGAATAATTACATATGTCACAAGAGCATTATTATAATTTGGTTAAATACCAGTCTTTTCATTCTTAATAATGACACCTGCTTAACTTAACTTTTTTTAGGGGGGGAGGATCTAAGGGAGAGAATCTTAAGCAGGCCCCACACCCAGAGTGGAGCCTGAGGCAGGGTTCACTCTGACAACCCTGATACCATGACGTGAGCTGAAATCAGGAGTTTGAATGCTTAACAGACTGAGCCATTCAGGCACCCCATACTTAGCTTAATTTTATCTTTCAGTAACATCTGAAGCCATTTTATTTATTTTTGGTTTATAGCCTCTTTGTAGTATAACAAGAGAACCTCAATTCCCAGATTCTTAATCACTTCTCATTTCATATACTTGTTCATTTTAGATTTCAAATTGAGAGAAACTTACTTTGGAGTCTTGCACTAGTGTGAAAAGTGAGGTCACAGTGGACAGAGTGTGGGAAAGAGGAGATCACCTTTAGGTCTCTTATAAAAGGTTATTTATATTTTAAAGCACTCTTCTATAATTAATGTCAGTACCAAATGTATTCCAGACTCATGAGGTTGGGGCATGGACTGTTCTCTGTTTTATGTTATTATGTAACTGAGTTTGAGTTGATTATACTGTTAAGTGATTGAAGGGAAGACATCCCATTTTACCTTTTTCTCTGCAATCTCATGGTTTTCTCATGAGATGGTTAATCTCATGGTTACAGCATTGCTTTTTTTTTTTTTTAAAGAAATATATTCACTTTTTTGGTCCCACTTTTAGCTTATGGTTAATTTTGAGCAACCCCTTTCTGTCCCACTTTTAGCTTATGGTTAATTTTAGCAACCCCTTTCTGTCACTGTTATCAGTTCCATGTAGGTGGGAAGTACAATTTTTAGGCTATTAAATCTGTTTATCTCGTTTTTAAAATGCACATGTATAGATGTTTGTAAACTATAAAATTCATTTAGACAATACTGTGACAAGAATTTGAAGATGCTTTTGAAATTGGCGTTTCTCTTTTTATATTTCTTAGTATTTGAAATTTAAGATGCAGTGAAGCATTGAAAATCTTCCTTATTTTTCCTTTTTAGATCATCCAATTATGATGGGTTTTGAGCCCCTTGTTAACCAGAGGCTACTTCCACCTACCTTCCCTCGATATGCAAAAATAATTAAAAGGGAAGAAATGGTCAACTATTTTGCAAGATTGATAGATAGAATAAAAACTGTTTGTGAAGTGGTCAATTTAACAAATTTGCATTGTATCCTGGTAAGTACAAATCTCTCTTCTGGAATATGATTTTGATTGAACAACAGAATAGTTTATCACTTTTTAGAAGCTGTCTCAGGTAAATAATATTGCTTACTTATTTTCCTTGATAGCCGGGAATTAAGTGTTGTATGTGTGTTGTCTATTTGTTTCTATTTAATCTTCTTAAGGATTGTATATTATCCATCTTAGAGATTAAAAAAACTAAAGTTTAGATAATTCACCCAAGTTTTAAGAATGGGGATTTAAACCCTGGATTCTGTCTTCAAAACTTTTTATACATAAATATGCGTGTGGGTGTGTGTGGGTGTGTACACATATATAGGCATATCCATATATACATAAACACATAAATGTATACTTTTATACAAAAAAATAGATCATGTTGTTTGTAGCCTGCTTCTATCACTAATCTCTGTATCATGAATATCTTTCTTTTTATGTCAATGAGTACACATTTTTCTACATTATTTAAATAGCTACATGATATTCAATTGTAAGCATATATCACAGTTTTTTTCTAGTCCATTCATATGGAATTACGTTTAGGTCATTTTCAGTGTTTTACTGTTATAAACTACTAAAATGAGCATCTCTGTAGGTGAACCTTCATATTGTCTGCTTCCTTCTTCCTTAAGGTAAATTCCCAAACCATGAAGTTGCTGGGTGAAAGAGTATATACATTTTTACATATGTTTTAATATATTTTATTTAAATTCAATTTGCCATTTTTACATATTTTTGGTTACTCTTCTGCATAGATTAAAGTACAAAAAAGCAATGTCTATAAAGGTTACGAAGGTAGAAGATATGCAAAATAATAGTGTTGTTATTTAGACATAATTACACTAATTTATTTCATACAATTTTGCATAGCGGCAGATAATTCCCAGCCCATGTCATTTTCTATGTGAGGTTTTCCTTGCTGGTTCCAGGTTGCTTCTGTACCTGGATTCCTTGAGCTGATGAAATACCTTGCTTACATTCCTAGAATTTGAGCATCAGACTGAGATGTAGATGGTCAACAAAGATTTGTGCTTTTGTTTGTGCTCTTTCTTGTAATAACTTTATTTTGCCTTCTAATTCTTTGTCATTTAAGCCCAGCTTAAGTCTTCATTCCTTAGTGAAACTTTCATGATTGTATCTTTATTACCTCATTTCTGTTTGCTTTCTTTTTAGTAGTTTTGTTCTTATTCTGTCTTAAGAACCATAGAATCTTAAAGATAGGAAAGATCATAGACATAACCTAGTTCATTTTGCAGTTCATTGTACAGCTAAACAAAGTAAGAATTAGAGGGCTTGTTACCAAATTTAGATGATTGGTTAGTGGCATATGTGGAATTAGAATAGAGCTTTTAATCTTATGTCACATTCTTTTTGGATTCTTAATTGTTACATGAATATATATTTGTATTCAGATTAATTGTAGGATTTTAGAAGACCATCAGTGTGAATTGGAATAAGAAAAAATAATGCAACAGTTGGAATTTTCTCTTTTGGCAGAGGGTTATGGATTGCCTTGTCAGGGAGGTGAATGCTGAATGACACACACAATAAATAGAGGGGGCTGGGAGAGCCTGGCCTGGACTGCCAGCACTGAACATAAAGAGGGCATAGAAGGGGAAGAGTCTGGATCCCTGGAACAGTTGGGACAGGAATAGGTGGTGGTAGTGGGGGAATGTGGCTAAGGCCAAGAATTGAGAAGATTAAAGTTAGAGAAGAGAGGGGACCAAATATTTGATGGTTTTGTATAAGAAACCTGTTACGATTAGGATAAAGTGCCAGATTATAAGGTGTGCTTATATCCAAGATAAATCATCTCTGGAAAATTGGGAATGGACATGAGCACACACACTGAAAAAGAAGTAAACAGGAAAAATGTACAATCTTACTAGTAATTGAAGAAATACAATTTATAACAACTTGATTGAAAAGTACAGTAATACTTAATCTTGGAGGGAAATAGTTGTTCTACTGTACTTCTGTGGCTGTGCCTCTCAAAAGTCTTAAAAATGTATATAGCCTGATCCAGCAACTCCCATTCTAGAGATTTAGCGTTAAGAAAATCATCTAAGATATATGCAAAGATGAACTAAAGAGGTATTTGGTTCATCATCATTTGTAATCTTGAAAAACTAAAAACAGGAACGCCTGGGTGGCTCAGCAGTTGAGCGTCTGCCTTCGGCTCCGGGTGTGATCTTGGAGTTACGGGATTGAGTCCCACATTGGGCTCCCTGCATGGAGCCTGCTTTTCCCTCTGCCTATGTCTCTGCCTCTCTCTTTCTGTGTCTCTCATGAATAAATAAAATCTTAAAAAAAAAAAAAAAAAAAGAAAAACTGAAAACAGTTTAAATGCCCACTACTGACACTACCATCCTATATATAGTATGTGTAGAATATATGCCATACTGACATTACAAAGCATGTTAGAGGAAAATACTGACACAGGGAAATGTTTATGGATGTCAAATTATGTTTCAGAATATATTATCTGTTTTATACATTGTCACACAGAGAAGTATTTATCAGAAACAGGCAAATTCAATTTTAAAAAGATTGGAATAACAAATACCAAAATGTCAGTTATGACTCTATAGTTTATGCTCTGCATGTTTATGCATTTTCACGTTCAAACTTTATGCAAGATCAATATGGGTGGGGCAATTAAGAAACTGAATTAGGGGATCCCTGGGTGGCTCAGCGGTTTGGCGCCTGCCTTTGGCCCGGGGCGCGATCCTGGAGTCCCGGGATCCAGTCCCGCATCGGGCTCCCGGCATGGAGCCTGCTTCTCCCTCTGCCTGTGTCTCTGCCTCTCTCTCTCTCTCTCTCTGTGTCTATCATAAATAAATAAATAAATAAATAAATAAATCTTAAGGAAAAAAAAAAAAAAGAAACTGAATTAACAATTTGCAGCCATATAGAGACGACATGGTGTAAGGGACCACAGTAGACATAGGGAGATAAATTAAGAAACCATACTGCAGTCCAAGGGAGAGAGGATGGTAACTTGAGTTAGAAGGATGGCAGGGAGATGATGTGGCTTGTCAGAGTTCAAACTGTGTATGAACAAAAATTGATAGCTTGTTGTTGTTGAATTAAATATGGGGCATGAGAGAGCTCTCAGGAAGGTCTCTGAATTTCCAACTGGCAAATCTTGATACGTTGTGATGCTGTTCAAACGGGGAAACTCTCAAAGACCTTTAGTCAGCTGAGAGTCGTAGTGAAGCTGAATTTGAGGTGCCTTTGAGATATGCAGAGATATTGAATAGATACTATATGGATAGAGTTTAGAAATCTGTGCTAGATATGTAATTTGGATATATCAAAGCATGAGTGTGGAGAAGATTGTAAGGGAAAAAGCATATAGCTTGAGAAAAGAAAATAATCTGGAACTAAACTTTGAACCCCAGAGCAGACCCGAGAAGTGGCCACAAAGGAAGAAACTCATGAAAGGTTTTATTTTACCAGAATGAAGTCCTGTCAAATACTGCTGAGAGGTCAGATGAAAGAAGTGAATAAGGTCCACAACAAATGTTGGTTTGATGTGGTATTAGAGGACCATGATGCCTAGAGCAAAAAACTAGACTAGCATGTGTTGATGACGGAGGGGCCTTTGGATAGAGACGACGGTTCAGTCAACTCTTTCAGAAAGTCTGGCTGAGAAGGGAGCAGTGGAGAGAGAAATGTGGAGCATGTAACAGTTTCTTTTTCAAACTGGAGGAAATTGACTACATAAATATAAATGGGAGGATCTGGAATAAAGGGAGAACTTAAATATCTAGATAAGGATGGATTATTGACAATGTGTAATGTTCCTGAAAAGAATAGAAGGAATGGAGTCTGTAATACAAATAGAGGGCTTCCGTTGTTGAAGTGGGCAAGGAAAGAAGCGGAGTACAAATGTTAGATAACGTTTAGAGCCAGAAGTGGAGGGATTTCCTGTTGGTAGATGACTTAATTTTTTTTGCAATGTTAAGTGGGAGGACATCTATACTAGAGAACATTTACTTTGAGAAGTGTGAGCAGAGTATAAAAGTTAATTGTGAAAAAGTGAATTGACTAGAGAAATTTGATAAGTTTTAGAAGAGCCCTCATTTAAATTGAGGATCATGAGTCTGGAAAATACAGAAAAATATGAAAATAATAACTACTATAATCTACAGAAGTTAACATTGTAGTATATTTTCTTACCTTTTTTCTTTTATCTATGTATAAACCCATATATAGTTTTCTAAGCATATCTTGGATGTCAGAAGAATCAGGAACAGTTACATAAATCCACTTGGCCTGGTTACTTGGTATTTATTTCTGTGAAGTAGGAAGTAAACCTCTGCTGTCAGCAAATTATTATTAATGCTATTATTTTCATAGTGTACAAATTTAATATTGGTATCCACACAGTTGTACTTTTGGTCAATTAATAAAAAGTCTCAAAAATCATCCATTGTCCCATTGATACAATTAAGACAATTCCTATAGAAATGATCCTTAGCGCTTTGTCCTATTTTAACTCTGGTAGTATATGATTTTCAGAATTCTGACAAAAATGACGTGCTATATACAAACATTTCCAGCTTTTATTAAATCTGTTAATGACATTATTTTTTCTCTGTGTATCAGGATTTTTTCTGTGAATTTAGTGAACAATCACCTTGTGTTCTTTCAAGATCTCTATTGCAAGTGAGTTCTATTTAGTATTGTAATACTTTTTTAAACATCAAATTTTATATGTTAACATTGTTTTATTGATTGCTGGAACAAAAGTAGATGCTTTTAAAGGATATTCAACAGTTAATGTTACATTTTTGTGATTAGAAGTATTGTAGGCATTCATCAAGATCATATCCTGGGCTGTAAAACAAACCTTAATTTAAAATGATTAAAATCATACAAAGTATGCTCTCTATTTTGGACTTAAACTGGTAAATCAATAACAAAGATTTTTGGAATTTTCAGTATATTTGGAAATTAACACATTTCTAAGCAAAACTCGTGAGCCAAAGAGGAGATCTTGAGGATAATTACAAAATATTTTGAACTGAATGAAAATGAAAATATAACCTACAGAATCTTTGGGATATAATTGAGGAAGTGCTTTGAGGAAAATTTACAAAATTAAATGTTTATATGAGAAAAAGAAGGTGGTCACCAGTGGGATTGGAGTTTGGGGAGGATGGGTGACATAGGTGAAGGGGATTAAGAGGTACAGACTTCCAGTTATAAAATAAATAAGTCACAGGGATGAAGAGTACCTCATGGGACTATAGTCAAAAATATTGTAATGAATTTGGTGACGATGGTTAACTACACTTACCATGGTGAGAATTTTACAGTGTATAAAATTATTGAATCACTGTGTTATACACCTGAAACTAATTATAATACTGTATGTTAGCTATACTTGAGTTAAAATTTTAAAAGAAAAGCCTGAATAATTTAAGCTTCTACTTAAAAAAAAACAAAAACAAAAACAAATGAAACTCAAAGCAAGCAGAAGAAAGGAAATACCAAAGATAAAAGCAGAAATCAGTAAAATAGGAAACATTGATAAACAGTAAAGAAAATTGATGTAACCAAAAACTTAGTTCTTTTGAAAATATCAGTAAAGGGGCTCCTGACTGGCTCAGTTAGAAGAGCATGTGACTCTTGATCTCCCGTTGAATTCAAGCCCCCTGCTGGGTGTAGAGACTACTTAAATAAACAATACTTTAAAAATAACTGAGCCTTTAAAAAACAAAAAAAAAAAATCAATAAAATTGAAGAACCTCTAACCAGATAGAACAAGAAATAAAGAAGGTACAGATGAGCAGTATCAGAAATGAAAAAGAGTATTATTACTACAGTCCCCAAAAGGATATATGGGAAATATTCTAAACAACTCTTATGTCCATAAATTCAAAAACAGAGATGAAATGGACCAGTTTCTTGAAGGACACTACCAAAACTCACAAAGATATAACTTGAATGATCTTGTATCTATTAAAGAAATTGAATTCAGAATTCATAGCTTAAAACTTTCCAACAAAGAAAATTCCAGGTCAATTCTATACAATCTCTTCCGGAAAATAGAAGAAACAACAATACTTATAAAGCCAGCAATATCTCAGTAGCAAAACCCAACAAAGACATTAAAGCATGGAAAATTGTAGACATATTATGAGCATAGATAGAACAACCTTAAAGTATTATCATATTCAAATTCAGCAGTATATAAAAAAAGATAATATATCATGACCAAGTTGGTTTTATCCCAAGAATGCAAGCCTGGTTCAACATTCAAAAATCAGTTGGTGTAATCCACCATACAATCTAAAGTCTCAAAAAAAAAAAAAAAAAAAAAAAACAATCTAAAGTCTCAGCAGATTGAAGAAAAGCATTTGACATAATTCAACACCCATTCATGATAAAAACTCTCAGCAAAACTAGGAATAGAAAAAAACTTCCTTAACCTGATAAAGGGTATGTACAAAAAGTCTGTAGCTAACATCATACTTAATGATGAAAGATTAAATCCTTTTCTCCTAAGATGGGGAGTAAAGAGTCCCACTCTTATTCAACATTGTACAGATAGTTCATGACTTAAGAGGGTTCAACTTATGATTATAAACTTTATGGATGATATGAAAGCACTATACATTTAGTAGAAACCATGCCCCATATTTTGAATTTTGATGTTTTCCTGGGCTACCATTATGCAGTGTAATACTCTGTTATGATGCTGGTCATGACTAGCGAGCCACAACTCCCACTCAGCTACATGATCACAAGGGTAAACAGATATAACCATTCTGCTTTTCACTTTCACTATATTATTCAATAAATTACAGAAGATATTCACACTTCATTATCAAATAAGCTATGTGTCAGATGATTTTGCCCCCAGTAGGCCAATTTAAGTGCCCTGAGCATGTTTAAAGTAGGCTAGGCTAGGTATGATATTCAATATGTTAGATGTATTAAATAAATTCATTGCAACGTAGATTATTTTCAACTTACACTGGGTTTATTGGGACATAGTTGAGGGAGAGCTGTATTGGCAATTTTAGCCAGTGAAAAAAGGCAGGAAAAAAACCATACAGTTGAAAAAGGAAAAAATACTTTTTTTACAGACATTATTTTCTATATAAAATGTCAAGGAATCTACAAAGATGTTCCTAGACCAGATGGGTGCATTTAAGAAGAACACAGGAGATGAGATCAATATACGAAAAGCAGTTGTATTTCTATATATTTGTAATGAACAATGGGAAATCAAAAATTTAAAAACAGTACTATGTACAACACAAAAAACTAAATACTTAGGTAGAAACTAACACCTATTTATAGAACCTGTATGCTAAAAAACTATGAAGTACTGGTTAAAGAAAACAAAAACCTAAATAAATGAAAAGATATATCTGGTTTATGGATTGGAAGACTTAATATTTCTAAAAAGTTAGTTCTTCCCAAAATTGATCTACAGATACAGAGCAGTCTCAATCAAAATCATAGCAGGATTTTTGTAGATGTCAAAGACTGATTCTAAAATTTATAAGGAAAGGCAGAGGAACTAGAATAGCCAAAACAGTGGTGCAAAAAAGAGCAAAGTTGGGGAACTCAACTACATGACTGCAGGAGAGGTATGGTGTTGGCAAAATGGATCTGTGGAACCAAGAGGAAAGCCAATAAGTCTTATTCTTTAATCAGTCCTTTATTATATAGTACTGTGTTATATATTTCTTTATTAGTTAACATGATCAACTGATCACTTATTAAATGATCAGTTATTTTTGTCAAAACACAAAGGCAAATCAGTGGAGAAATGGTATCCTTTTCAACAGTGGTCCAAGAACATTTGGACAGACATAGGCAAAAAAAGTTGACTCAGAATGCATCATAAATCTAAAATATAATACTATAAAACTTTTACAAGAAAGGATAGGAGAAAATCTTTGTGACTTTAGAAAACAGAATACTTAGGTATGACATTAAAAACAATTCGTAAAAATGATAAATTGACCAATTTAAAACTAATTCTGTGGAAGACCTTGTTAAGAAAATGAAAAGAGACTACAGAGTGGGAGAAAATATTTGCAAATCCATGTGAGGCAAAAGACTTGTATTACACAAAGAACTCTGTGAACACAGCAGTAAGAACAGACAACCCAGTTTTTAATGGGCAGCAAATTTGAACACTTCAGTATGAAAACATACTGAACATAATTGGATTAGGGATATGCAAATTAAACCACAGTAAAATAACACTACCCACTTTTTGTGATATCTTTTAAGAAGAAAAACTGACAATACTAAGTGCTGGTGGTAAGGATGTATTTACTGATAGGAATGTGAACTGCTACAGCCACTTTGTAAAACAATTTGTCAGATTCTTATAAAATTAAATATACAGATCCTACTCCTGCTTGATGTTTGCCTAACAAGTGAAATCCTATGATCTCCTGGAAACTTGTATGTAAATGTTTATACCTGTTTGGTTCATGATCACCCAAAACTGGAAACAATCCAAATGTGTTAGGAAATCAAGAAAGGCATAATATGGTAATTTTCTCCCTTGTTCATGGAGAAAATTAAATGTAAATTATTATTAAATAATACTTTAAATTTAATTATGAAGTCTATTTTTCCAGTTTCAGAAAGTGTGTATGTATTCCCAGATGTTCATTAGAGAAAGATGATCAATTAATACTGATAGCTATTTCCTGTTTCATAATTTATGAATCACCCTCTTTCTTATGTATTAGCTTATTTGACATATTCAGACTGGTCAGTTCATTTTGACTAGTTTACTATCACTACCCTTGACTTGGGAAATATTTTTTCTTGGACATTTGTTTATTTTCCTTCATCAGAATATATCTTAAATATGGGTTAATAAGTAATACCCATGTTAGAAATAGTGATTTATTTATTGATTGATTTCCATCAGGTTTTTATATTTTAATCTCTTCTGTATTCTCCAGTATTTATAAGAAGTGTGTTCATGTCACAGTAATGACAGTTATATATGTACAGTATGTCAAGTTGTGACAGCATTACTAATACATAATTTATTTTAAGACCACTTTCTTGGTGGATAACAAAAAAGTTTTTGGAACCCATCTCATGCAAGACATGGTGAAGGATGCACTTCGGTCTTTTGTCAGTCCTCCGGTGCTCTCCCCAAAGTAAGTACTATAAGACTTTTTTATGGCATATGTATTTCTTAAAAGCTCCAATTCTCTGTGCTCCTTTATAGCCAAAGCATAAAAACTGCTGTAATCAAATCCTCATATAAAAACCAAAAAACTCAGTCATATTAAAATTAATTTATTTCTGCTGCATATTATTTAGATTTAAACTAAGGTTTTGGGATCCCTGGGTGGCGCAGCGGTTTGGCGCCTGCCTTTGGCCCAGGGCGCGATCCTGGAGACCCGGGATCGAATCCCACGTCGGGCTCCTGGTGCATGGAGCCTGCTTCTCCCTCTGCCTGTTGTGTCTCTGCCTCTCTCTCTCTCTGTATGACTATCATAAATAAATAAAAAAAAAATGTTTAAAAATAAAAAAAAATAATAAAAAAAATAAACTAAGGTTTTTGTGAGGTTGACATTAGGCCCAGTATGAGAAGAAAACCTTGGAAAGAATTCTCAAATTCAGTAAGTTGCATTGATTCTTACTGCGTGCAAAGCAGTGTGTCAAGTAAGCACTTTGGGAATAATTCTAAAAAAAGCAAAATAAGGTCTCTTTTCAATGATATGAGGCTGGATAAAAATTAAAAATGCAAAAAATTGATCCTTAAATTAACAGAGCAGTGGCACCACTAGAAACATACTGCCATAAGAGGCTGGAAAGGATTTTATGCAGCAAGAAATCATCATCTGTGTTTGCATTTTGGAAAATGAGTAGAGCTTTTCCAAAGGGGAGGAAAGAAAGGTGTTATTATTCCTCAGCAAAAAAAAACCCCAGCATGTCTGAAGACATGGGCATATGAATTATATGTTTTAAGAAGAGTTAATGGTTCGGCATTCAATTTGTTGAATAAATCATGCCACATCTCACATAAAACTTTTTCCTCTCTTGAGTTTCTCAGAAGCAGATCCTGTGACCATTCATATAACCTTAGAAAGTGTTCCAGGAAAAAGCAGCAGGGTTGTGGGCAAGTGGGACATGAAAAGGAAGAAAACCACACAGAGATATACTTCATGGAAAGTAACTTTGGTTGGGTCCTGCCAGGGAGCTGTGGAGACAGTGTGGGTTGTACTCAGAGTTGTCCTTGTCAGAGACAAAACAAGGAAGGCCTGAGAATTTATCCACAAACAAATCAGTTAAGGACTACCCCTGGGAGGAGGTAAACTCCCAGGCATTCAGTGTTTGTTATATTCCCTATTTCATTCACAGTAAAAGCCAAAGTTCTTATGATTGATCCTAGGAGGCCCCATATGCTCTGGTCTAGACTCTTGTCCTGATACCTCTCTGGCTTCATCATCTCTTACCCCTCTCTGCTTATCTCTGCTTCAGCCACTTTGTCCTCCTTACTATTCTGGGAACATGCAGGCCAGGCCGGCTCTCATCCTACAGCCTTTACATAGAGTCTGGGGTGGAGGGCATTTTACTTGGAAGTACCCAGGACTGACCCCTCTCACCACCTTCAAGTCTGTTAACTTCACCTCAGTGAGGACTGCTTTGGTTAAACTATTTAAAGAGTGCAGCCTCCATGCTGCCTCAGCCCATCACTGCCTTTCTCTCTCCTGTAATGACTGTCTCCTTACATACTATACTGCATAATTTACTTCACTGTGTTTATGTCTGTATGTACCATACAAGTCTTCATTATATTTATTTCTTATTTCCCTCTCTACCTTCTCCTCCCATTCCCATTAGAATATAAACTCCAGAAGGTCAGGGCAGGTAGATCTAGCTTTTTGTTCACTAACGTACCATAGGTGCTTAGAACAGTGTCTACAATATGAGCTAGTCCAGCACACTATAAATCTTTGTTGAATGAGAGAATAAGTAAATGGGAGTTGGATGGTTACAATAGTTTGGAGTTAGGCTGGAGAATTTTGAGTGGTCTGGTAAAATTTGGTCTTTATAGTCTGTGGAAGTGCCCAGGTTTTTAGGAGGGAATTGGCATAGTATAGTATGCATTTTTTCATAGGAAACAAACTGGTAGTGATAATGGGGACAAAGTGGTGAGCTAGGTTAATTCGGCACTATAGGCAAGAAATGATGAAGGATTAAACCTTGAGAATATAAAGGAGAGGACAGATTGGAGGAGCATTGCAGAGGTAAAATTAATAGGATGTGGCAACTGATTCAGCAGAGGAAGGAGAGGAATAAGAAGGTAACTAAGTTGCTTTAAAAATAAACCCAGAAGTTGGTTATATAAATAATATATGGTCATGTCTGAAAATTTAGACCACATAAAATACAAAAAAGAATAAAATTCTAGTGAAATCTTACCTCTGAGATAACTGCATTTTGATGACAATCACTGTAAATGTCTTTATGATACACAGCTATATGATACACCTATGACTTTAAATAAATGTGATTACATTAAAAAGGCTGTTTTTATCATGAACTTTTAGTTATTTTTTGTGGATTGCTTGTTTAAAATAAAAGTTTTGGGGTATCTAGGTGGGTCAGTTTGTTAAGCCTTTGGCTCAGGTCTTGGTCTCAGGTCAGGCTCCCTGCTCAACGGGGAGCCTGTTCTTCCTTCTCCCTCTGCCCCTGCCCCATGCTTGTGTTCTTTCTTCTCTTTCTCAAATAAATAAATCAGATTTTTAAAAAATAAAAATTTTAGTCTTGTTTAAAAATTTTATCAGAATGCCTGGGTGGCTCAGCGGTTGAGCCTTTAAAGGCGGACGCCTTTAGCTGAGGGTGTGATCCTGATCCGGAGATCAGGTCCCGCATCAGGCTCCCTACAAGGAGCCTGCTTTCTCTCCCTCTGCCTGTGTCTCTGCCTCTCTCTCTGTGTCTCTCATGAATAAATAAAATCTTAAAAAAAATTTTCCACTCAAAGATAAATAAATCATGAATTTATGTTTCAGATTTCCTGATGTAGATCTAATTAACTCTTTTTAAATAGCTGCCAAATATAATATGAATGTATTCTATGGATTGAGGTTACTGGGTGGAGGTATGTGTATTTTTAATAGATATTATCAGATTACATTCAGAAAGATTATAGCAATTTTTATTCCTATTAACAATACATGAGAGTGTACATTCCCTATATCCTGACCAGCAGTAGGTGTTATCATTGTTTTGAATTTTTTCCATTGTGGTTGGCGGGGAGCAATATTTCATTGTTACTTTAATGTAAACATTTAATACAATATTTATTGTACATTTAGAAGTACTTTTCTATGAATTGTTTTTATCTTTTGCCTATTGACTTTTGGTAAGTGGTTCACTTTTTTTGAAGAATTTATATGAATTCCTTTAACATTATGAGTATATAATACACATTGCTATATAGTATTGCTCTTGATAATATACAGGAACTTACAAAATTATATTATTTTTCAATTCCTTTATCTATGATCAGCATTGCAGCTTTTTTTTCCCTTAAGCTTTCTTTTGCATCAAAATTTTTGCTTTCTGTAAGGTAGTTTTTTCTACTTTATTCTGTCCTATATAACTTGTAGGTTTCTTGTTTAAGGTAAATCTCCCCAGTCCACAGGTTATGCCTTTAGTCACATATATATTTTTCCAAAGATTTTTATTTTATTCTTGTTCATTTAAGATTTGTCTTCTGAATTCTTTTCCTATAAATGGTATGAAGATAGAAGTTCAACTTGATTTCCTTTTAGGTAGATAGCCAGTTGGGTGAACATCACTTACAATATAAACTGTCGTTTCCTACTGGATTAAAAGACCATCTTTATTTTACTTGAAAATCCTTTGTGTTTTGGGATTTATTTCAGATCTAATAATGATGTTTTTTATTGTGGCTTTGTCTTAAATTTTAATATGTTAAGACATGTCCTCTGGCAGCATTCTTTTTCAGGATTTTATTGGCTCTTCCCTGGTTAACCCTTTATCGGATGTGTGGTTTGCAAGTATTTTCTTCTGTAGGTTGCCTTTTCATGGTGAGCAGAAGCTTTTCCCTTTGACGTAATCCCACTGTTTATTTTTGCACTCATTGCCTTTGCTTTTGGTCCAAAACCAAAAAATCAGTGCTGCTAGCATCAGTGTGAAGAAGCTTATCACCTACACTTTATTCTGATACACAGTTTCAGGTTTTACATACAGAAGTGTTATGTTCTTAATACATTTGAGTCCATTTCTGTGTATGGTGTAAGAAAAGGGTCCAGTGTAATTCTTTGACATGTGGCTATCATTACCAGTATTATTTATTGAAGAGACTGTCTTTTTTTCTCCATTGTGTATTTTTGGCTTTTTTGTCAAAAATCAAATGATTGTGCATGCTTTTTCCCCCCTAGGCTCTCTATTCTGTTTTATTGATCTCTGTCTCTTTTTATGCCAATACCATACTGTTTTGATTACTGGAGCTTTTGTAGGATAGTTTGAAATCAGGGAGTGCGATACACTCCTTTGTTCTTTCTCCAGATGCTTTGGGTATTCAGGGTGTTCTGTGGTTCCATATAAACTTTAGGATTCTTTTCTCTATATGTGTAAAATGTGCTATTTGAATTTCATTAAGGATTGCATTGACTCCATAGATAACTTTGGGTAACATGGACATTTTAATAATATTCTTCCAACCCATAAGCACAGAATATCTTTCCATTTATTTATGTCTTCAGTTTCTTTAGTCAGTGTCTTACAGTTTTTCATTTATAGATCTTTCACCTCCTTGCTTAAATTATTCCTAAGTATTTTATTCTTTTTCGTGCTATTATAAATGACATTGTTTTCTTAATTTCTCTGATAGTTACTATTGTTGTATAGAAGTGCAATAGATTTTTGTACCCTGCAACTTTACGAAATTTATTAGTTCTGACAGTTTTTTTGTGAAATCTTTAGGTTTTTTACAGATGTAATCTGCAAATGGAGAAAGTTAAAAGTTATTTTAAAATTTATAATTAAAGGGCAGCCCGGGCGGCTCAGCGGTTTAGCCCGGCTTCGGCCCGGGGCGTGATCCTGGAGACCTGGGATCGAATCCCACGTCGGGCTCCCTGCATGGAGCCGACTTCTCCCTCTGCCTGCGTCTCTGCCTCTCTCTCTCTCTCTCTCTCTCTCTTTCTGTCTCTCATGAATGAATAAATAAAATCTTTAAAAAAATAAATTTATAATATATCAAATACTCAGATGTATAAACTGACAGCTACCTATACTACCATCCACTTTAAGCAATATTTTTATTTGTTTTTTATAAATTCCCCTTTTGGAGAATTGATAAAATTTTATCAGTTCCTTATGTAATAAATATAGTAAATTATAGTAAATTAGTACCTGTTATTGCTAGGCACCTTTCTGGGTTCTAGGGAAAAGGAGGACACACCTGCTAACAAGGAGCTTCCCATCTAGTGGGAGAGACTGAGCAGTAGACAAATACATAATACAAGGTCATAAGTGCTTTGTAAAAAGATAAAAAGATAGATGGTTCTCTTAGCTGTGATAGTTGGAAGGCCTATTGCAAGTGGTGATACATGTGAGTGAACTGAGGGAGTGAGCCACACAGAATCCGGGGCGGGGTTGCTTCCTAACAGCAACATCTGAAAGTCCCAAGTAGCGTTGAACTTAAGTATCAAGGAACAGCTAATTTTAATGAATTAAATTATTAGAGGTAACATCTAAATCAGCAGTGAAGCTTTTTTGTCTTGAGACCTCTTTATATTTTAAAAGTTATTAAAGACCTAGATGGGTTTTGTTTATATAGGGTCATGGGTATTGCCACCTACTGTTTTGGAAATTAAAACAATACTTTAAAAAAATTACTAATTGTTTTAAAGTTACAGACCCATAATAACATTTTTATGGAAAATAACTGTTTTTAAGAAAAATTAGTGATATAAGTGGCAGTTTTACATTTTTGCAAATCTGTTTTCTGTCTTAATAGAAGATAACTGGATTATTTTGACCTGCTTTCAATCCGTTGTAATATCACACAGCATGTACTCTGGAAACAACCACTAGACACTTGTGAGAGAATGAGTGCGAAAAGCAAATAACATCTTAATATGATTGTGAAAATAGTTTTGACCTGGTGCTCCCCGGGAAGCATCCCAAGGTCATCATCTCCACCAGGGGAACCTGGGCCACATTTGGAGAACAGCAGCCTGCAATTTCAAATCATCCTCCCCCACCTCATCCTTTTCTCTCACGCTGGTCCTAGAGGTGACCACAGTACCACAGTTGTCTCACTTTTATAAATGCTTTTATACTTCACCCAAATATGTTTCTGAAAATAATACATTCATTTATTAGACTTCACATAAATGTTGTCCCACTGTATGTATCCTTTTCAACATGATTTTTTCATTCAACTTTAGGGTTTTGAAATCACCTAATTTGATCCATGCAGACTTACTTCATTCATTAAAATTCACACTTTGAACATGTTTTGTTGTTTCTCTATAGTTGGACATTTAATTTGTTTCTAATTTATTACTGTTGAAACAGTGCTGAGGGTGCCTGGATCGCTCAGTTGGTTGGGCATCTGTTTAATTTCTCCTCAGGTGGGGCCTGCTTGGGATTCACTCTCCCTCTCTCTCTCTCTCTGCCCTTCCCCCCACCCCTGCTTGTGCACTCTCTTTTCTCTCTCAAAAAAACACAGTGGTGCTATAGTGAACTTCTTTGAATATGTCTCCTTGTGCACATAGGCTGTATATACTTAGAACTGAAATTAATTGCTGATCATACAGCATGTGCATCTTCAACTTTACTAGTTTTGCCGAATTGCTTTCTAAAATAATTAAACCAGTTTGTATGCCAGAAAACGTGTATAAGAATTTTAGTTTTCCCAGACTTTGTTTGGGCTTTGTCATTATCACACTTTGGAATTTTTGACAATGATGTATGTGAAATAGTGTTTATATCTAATTTGCATTTTTTTCCTTTTGTATTTAACAATCTTTCTTTAGTACTTTTATTATTACCCATTTAGCTATTTTTTTTTATTTTTTATTTATTTATGATAGTCACACACAGAGAGAGAGGCAGAGACACAGACAGAGGGAGAAGCAGGCTCCATGCACCGGGAGCCCAATGTGGGATTCGATCCCGGGTCTCCAGGATCACGCCCTGGGCCAAAGACAGGCGCTAAACCGCTGCGCCACCCAGGGATCCCTCCCATTTAGCTTTAATTATAGTTCAACTTACACTGTTTTAGGATTCCATATTTGCAAATCTTGCTTACTTGGTAAAATGTATTTGTAATCCTCCAATCAGTATTTGTTCCATTCTCGCAGAATTCTCAGATGTGTGCAGAGCAGCAAAAAATTTTTGAGTCACCCAGTGTTGAACAAGGCAACTCTACTTTCTTTTTTTCAGTTGGTACACTGTAAACAGCTCCCTTAGGTGCCATGTTCTTCACACTTTTGTGCTTTTGAAACTATTTCATAGTTTCAGATGGCCTCCATGTATAATGAATGATGTGCTGTCTAGGATTCCTCAGCACAAGAAGACTGTGGCATGCCTTTCAGAGAGAATATGTATGTTAGATAAGTTAACTCAGACCTGAGTTTATTAATGAATCATCAATAGACATTACATAAGGCATCTTTTTTTTTTCTTAATTCATGAGAGACACGGAAGGAGACAGAGACATAGGCAGAGAGAGAAGCAGGCTCCTCACAGGGAGCCAGATGTGAGACTTGATCCCTGGACCCTGGGATCACAACCTGAGCTGAAGGCAGATGCTCAGCCACTGAGCCACCCAAGCGTCCCTACATGAGGCATCTTAAAACACTTACGTAGTGATCAGTTGATGAAAATGGTGTCACCAGAAGCTGGCAGGAACCTAACCCTGTATTTCACTTTAGCGGCAGTGTTAACATATCGTCTAATTCAGTGTCTGTAGCAGCTTTAAAGAACAAGTATCGTGAATATGGAGAATTGGCTGCATGTATAACAAAGTTCATTGCATGATAGTCTCTAAATGTTATTCCACTTTTTTTGTTTAAGTTTTTATTTATTTTATTTTAGAGAGAGAGAGAGAGTGCAAGAGCATTGGGAGGGGCAAAGGGAGAGGGAAAGAATTTCAAGTAAACTCCTACATGCCTGAAGCCCAGAGCAGGGCTCAGTCTCACAACCCTGAGATCATGACCTGAAGCTGAAACCAAGAGTTGGATGCTTAACCAACTGAGCCACCCAAGTGCCCCTGTTACTACAACTGTTTTTAAAATTCTGGTATTACAGGGGCAGCCTAGGTGGCTCAGTGGTTTAGTGCTGCCTTCAGCCCAGGGCCTGATCCTAGAGACCCGGGATCAAGTCCCACATTGGGCTCCCTACGTGGAGCCTGTTTCTCCCTCTGCCTGTGTCTCTGCTTCTTTCTCTCTGTGTGTGTCTTTCTCATGAATAAATAAATAAAATCTTTAAAAAAAAAATCTGGTATTACAGATAAGAAATGGGATCCTGGGGGGGGAGGGGAAGAAATGTGATCCTGATCTGATTCTTTTTTTCCTTTTTAAGTGATTTGGGACTTTCTTCTAGAAGATTGTAAAATCTCTTTTCTTTCTTTCTTTTCCTTTTTCTTTTCTTTTCTCTCTCTTTTTTTTTTTTTTTGGAGTTTAAGAGCTTTATCAGAATGTACATGTGTGATTTTCAGCAATCCTGTTAGAAACTCAGTCATTAAAGCCTCAGGTCTTGCAATCAATAATTATCTTTTATTCTTTATTATTTTTCATTTAATTCCTGTTTCACCTCTTTTTTTTTTAGAACCCCTCATATACTAAGTCTTCTAGATCTCTTCTCCATATTCTTTATGATATTTATCATTTATATTTATATGTATTTAATATTTATCTCTTGTTATTTTTGCCGTGATGTGAGAAAGTTCTTCCTCTTGACCTTCAAGGCTATTAGTGAGTGTCTTTCATCCATTGAACTTTTAAATTTGGAAGTCCTAACTTTTGGGTCCAGAAAGTCTTTTTTAAGAGCTTTATTTTAATGACCTTAAATCATATTTTTATCTTGGAGTTAAAGATATAATAGACCTTCCAGCACTTCTCTTTTGCCACCATCTGTTCCAGGTGTTCTGCTCTTTCTTTCTCCTGGATGCTGTGTGCACTGTCATTTTATGTTGCATGATTATGGCTCTCTTTATTTTTGAGGCTCTGGTCAGATTGTTCAGTTATGGCAAACACTGAGGAGTAGCAAGTTGTCTGCCTCTGTCAGTGCTCCAGGGGAAAGTCTTTGCTTTTTCCCATCTTAGCTGCAAAGGCCTACAGACCTTACATGTCAGGGATAGATAAAAACAATCTTCCATTTCTTCAGCCCCTGTAGTTCCTCCAGGGGTAAGCACATCCTCCCAGACTGCTCAAAGAGGGCTTCAGTCAAGAAATGATGTTATTAACTGAGATAAGGAACACCACAGGAACCACTTCATAAGGATAGAAGATGAGGTACCAGAAATGTAAAGGGGATCATTTTGGCCAGTGGTTGGAAATGTGGATACATCTTGGAAAAAAATAGAATGATTCTGTATAGTATTTTCTTTGTAGTGACTATTATGAGCACAGTCCATGAGGGTGTCAGTTGTAGAAAAATAAGTAACATTGTAGTAGGGTCATGAAAAAGTGGCACTTTGGAGTATTTTTCTCTTGTTAATTTGATCTTGGATGCAACTCTTCAGTTCCAAATATAGAACTGAAAAATTGGAAATCTTATACATTTGTGTAACTAATAGTGTAATAGTGAAATGTTTCTTAATCTAATGCTAGTTTTTAATTCAGTAATGTATTTGATTTCCATTTTCTTTTTCCCACCTTGTCTATACGTAGTACCTGTGGTAATCACTGCTGCTTTTTGTAGTCCAAATAGTTTGATTTTAATGAGTATTATCTTACAGGTGCTGCCTATATAATAATCACCAGGCTAAGGACTGTATTGACTCCTTTGTTACTCACTGTGTTCGGGTAAGAAATACAGTTTGGATCATTGTGATGGATACTTTAAAATTTATGGGGTGTAATTCCTTCCGTAGCATTAATTTGTTTTTTTCTTTTTCCATCTAACATTTCTTACTTATTTTCATTGAATAAATAAAAAACTTAACATTCCCAGATACCTTATCTTTGTACGACTTTAATGAATAGAATTATAGTAAAATTAAAATTGTTAATGTCAAAGAGATCACAATTTTTTTTTCAAATCTCAGGTAATTAGGAAAAAGTACAAATCTTGTAGTGAATTAAATTAATCATAAATCATTCTTATTTAATTATATAAACATTTCTCTTAGAGAACTGAAGCAGTCAGTTTGGGGGCCTAATTCCAGTTACTAAATAAATACATATTTTATATATATATAGGAAATATATATATATTGGAAATGTGGAGATATAGATGTAGATATATATGAAGGCAGCTTGGGATGGTGAAAGGAGGAGAACTAAAGGGCCAGATTCCAAATTTATCATTAATATTTTATGATTGTCAGGCAGATCACTTATAGTTTCTATAAACTTCTCAGTCTTTGAAAAATGAGGTGTTAATACTGCACCGTTACTTCTTAGAGGGTATTGATCAAGTGAGATAATATCTGTCAAACTGTAAATTTAAAATTATTCTTCTAATTCATATTTCTTAAATCAGAGCATCCTACCATTCATTGTGTATTGTCTGATTAATGAAGTATTACAATATTTTATGATGTTGAATAGAAACCTTGCAGTTTCTAAAGAATGATGTTTAAACTGTATAGGTCCACTTATACACAGTTTTTCTTAGATATAATGCTGTACTATAAATGTATTTTCTCTTTCTTAACATTTTCTTAATATTTTCTTTTCTCTATTTTATTTATTGTAAGTATATAAAACATACAACATACAAAATAGGAGTTAATTATGTATATTATCAGTAAGGCTTCCAGTCAGCAATAGGCTATTAATAGTTTTTGGAGAATGAAAAGTTATACATGAAGTTTTGACTATTTGGGGTATAGGTACCTCTATCCCTTGTGTTATTCATGGGTCAATCGTATTAGCTGTTATTTAAGCCTTGTAATTATTCTGGTGAATGTAAGCGGCATAGAAGTGTCACCTTTGAACATTGGCTAATAGCTTGAGATAAGCAGAAAAGAAACTATTCTCTTGAAATTGTGGGAATATCTAAAGATTGAAGTAAGATATTTTTGCCATTTGAAAACAAGTTTCATATGTAACAGCCACTTTCTTTTGGCTACTGATAAATTCTCATGTTGAGTTTCCTTTAAAAGAAATACCTATGTAAGAAATATGCATAGTCCTTATTCTTACATCCACAATATTTTTCCCCCTTAAACTAGATTTTGAAAACTTGGAATGTTAATATTCTTTAGTGTCAAGTAATTTTACACTGACTGTTAACAAATTGTATGTGTATTGCAGCCCTTCTGTAGTCTTATTCAGATCCATGGACATAATAGGGCTCGACAGAGAGATAAGCTTGGGCATATTCTTGAGGAATTTGCTACCTTGCAGGATGAGGTAAGAGCCAATAAGTTTCCTTCCCTTCTAAAAATTAAGATATTCTTATATCTTGATCAGATTTTTTAAAACAATTCTTTAGATGATATTTTGACTAATTTTTCAGTGTGATGAATTTATTTTTAACTTTAATAGTTTCACTTATCAAAGAAAGAGTTTACAAAAAGAGAACAATAATCCAAACAGAAATAAATTATGTCTTTGATAATCAAAATGAATTATAAAATATGGGCAGAGCTATAGTTTTACAGCAAGTTCACATTCTAATAAAAATCTTAATTTGTAAGCAGCAGTATTGATAACATAACTAAAGACCTGAAGTCAATATTTTGTATTTTTGTTTTATAAAATGTCTTTTTAGTTTAAGGAGTGTTACATAAACGTTACCCATCATGAAATGAGAACTTTAAACCTAACCAAAAATGTTTTGAAAGTATGACTTCTTTAGGTGACAAGCTTTACATTTTCTGCTTAAATGCTATTTTCAGCTGTTTTTTTTTTTTTTAAATTCTCTCATTACCTTGAAAAAAATGTCAATGTTATGACATTTTATTCTAATAGGCAGAGAAGGTTGATGCAGCCCTTCACACTATGCTGTTGAAACAGGAACCTCAGAGGCAACATTTGGCCTGTTTAGGTACCTGGGTCCTTTATCATAACCTTCGAATTATGATCCAGTATCTTCTGAGTGGCTTTGAATTGGAACTCTACAGCATGCATGAGTACTACTACATATATTGGTAAGAGTACAACGTGAGTTAAAATTAGCAGTGGGTAGAGTAGATAAGATCTGAGAGAGCATCTTTAGAACAGAATATAATTTCAGAATACTTTTTCACTTAATGTATTTTAACTTTACTTGTGGGACAGTTGAAAAATATCTATTTAAAAACTAGAGCCAGATCGTCTTGAACATCTTTAAGTGCCATAACATCATACAAATACGCTTTTTCCAGCCATTGAATTTTTAAAGATTAATGAAAGTGGCTGCAAAGTAAATGGATTAGTTGAAGAGCTTTTGTCTGTTTCTAGAGAGAAAACTTAAGATACATTTGGTCCTGAATCAGTGACACTAGGTGCTAGCTATGGAGTGTACTTAACTGAATTAGAGTTCAAAATCTGAGCCAGATCTTTCCTCTGAGAAGAAATCGTGGCTAAGATTATCACTGGGGGCATAACTGGTGGAAACTGCCACCCTGGGGATTTATTTTAGGAGCTTTGAAGGAATTGTAAGAGATCACCATCCTCAACCAATAGTTCTTCACTTTCACTTGAAGATGAAATGAAGAAATCTAGTAAGAGGATGTTTAGAAATACTTAGGCATCGGAAAGCTGCCATAGAAAGAAAATAAATTAAGAGCTATTGGATCTTTTTCTTAGTCTGGCCAAGTATGGTGGTAATTTATTAAAATAAGAATAACCAGTTGCTCATGACAAACAGCTTAGTACATTAGATCTCAATATTATAGTTCATCTTTTTAACTCCTGTTTGGATTATTTAACACAGTAAATTAAGATATTATATATTCCTTGGTGTCACCACTATGAAGGAGAGTAATTCTCTTCCACACTGACATGATTTTGTTATCATGGCTGCTTGGGCTCCTCATATGTAACTCTTGGCTGTGAAACTTGAATTTGAACATGAATTTAAGTAATAGAATAATATTGTTTGATATACTCTACAATATTATGTAGATAACAATTCTTACCAATAGATAGCTGTTTGGCATATGTTTTGTTATTAATTCACAGTAGACACAGTAGTCAAACCAGACATTTTGTAGGAGAACATGCTCAGTTTCTTTCTCTGAAGTTTGAGGCAGCTAACAGGAAGCTTTTGTGCTCTTGATTCCTCAAAATAAAAATTTTATATGCTTTTTGGCACAAGGAATGGGGCTCTTAATTCAGCAAATAAATGATACGTAAACACTCCATTAGAAATGTATCTGCATGTTTGAGCAGATTCATTTCCATTTAACGAAAGAATTTTAGTTTTGCCTATAAATACCCCTGTGGTCTACTTTCATGTTTTAATTGCTTCTCAATATCAAAATTCTTGATTAGGCTTCAGAATTTAAACAAGATAAGCCTGTTGAATATAATCATTCCTAAAGCATGTGGCCCTTTAAGAATCAATAGTAGAAAACACTGATTCTTTAGAGTGCATCCTGGTCACTTGCTGGGCTTGGTCCCTTGAGTTCCTCGTTTAATAAGTCTGAGATAGGACCCAATCGCTTGCATTTCAAACTAGTTCTTGTGTTGCTGCTTGTCCAGAGATCACAGTTTGAGAATTACTGGTCTAGAATATTGGTACTCTGACCCTCCTTAGATAAAATTGTGCATTGATTTTTGATAATGCATTTAATAAAAGCTCACTGAGATGCCTGATAATTGATAAGAAAAGCCTAACTTCTGCCAACTATATCCTTCACTCATCTGTCCTTATTTTTGATGTTTAGAAGGTAGAAGGCAGCAACATTAATTCCCTGTAGAAATCCTCACATTGAGTTAAAATCCAGACCCTGAGATCTTGTAGTATGATGGGGGGAAAATTCACTTGTATACTGTAAAAGGATATTCTAAATGCTTTTCTTAAATTCATTGTCAGGAATTCTTTTCTCTTCATTTGAAACTATATGCACTATTTTTTATGAAATAATAATACATTTCCCAGTTTGCCTTAGTTGCCAGGAAGTATAGTACTTAGTTTCACTTTAAAACACGGCACTTGGCGACGCCTGGGTGGCTCAGTGGTTGAGCATCTGCTTTCGGATCCGGTCCTGGGATCGAGTTCTGCATCAGGGTCCCCACGGGGAGCCTGCTTCTCCCTCTGCCTATGTCTCTGCCTCTCTCTCTGTGTCTCATGAATAAATACATAAAATCTTTAAAAATAAATAAATAAAAAATAAAACAACAGCACCTAAGCCATTCCAGGCATTTGGGAGTTTTTGTTTTGTTTTTTGCCAGTACAGCTTTGATTTAGGCTGTGTGGAACTTTTGTTTTGCTGCAACAAAAAGGACTGATATTTATCCTCAGGTGTATCTTTTGGCAAGTTACTATTTTCCTTTATTATTTATTTATTTTATATTTTATTTTATTTTTTTTATTTTATTTTATTTATTTTATATTTTAGTATTGTAACCTGCTTTACAATTTTTGGGAGAATTTTGGAAATAGGCATCACATGCTCATCCTTGATCATAATAAGATTTCTTCTAAATCTTTGATTTTAGCTTAATATAGTACTGGTCCTTAATTTTATTATGGATTATATTATAAAGTATATATATTCATATCCTAGATTTGAACCACTTTGGGCATAGAAGAATGTAATGTTGGTTAAACTTCTGAAAATTTAGTATCAGCTGGAATAATCTGTTTTGCATTTCATTTGCTGAATAAACTCAAATAATTATAAGCCTAAATGTCCTTAATTTTTTAGAATGCTTTGGGATAGTGCCTACAACTTTACTTTTTTTTCCTAAATTAATTTGCTTTATTTTGCAGTTAACGGGAGAATAAAATACTGACTTACTAACAGGCTGAGGTGAAGTGTGTCCTGATAAAATAAAAAGGGGGAAAAAAAAACAGTTTAATGGGCATTCATTTGATTTATATATATAAATGTAATTAAGAAGTCTTTTGAAAAGTTGTAAAATGCATGTAGGAAATTAAGCATTTTCCAGCATTGTCCAGCAACATTATAAGGCTATAAGAAAGGAAAAGCATTTGTAAAGCCAGTTTCTTGTAAGATCTAATCAGTTATCTAATTAGATAATCTGGGTTTTTTTTTAACTTTTAAAGCAGTATTAAAAATATGTCTTTATTAATACCAGTACCTATGGTGATAAAGTTATTTCATGTAGACATCTTCCATTAACTTAATATTTGGTACCCTTGAAGGTATCTATCAGAATTCCTTTACGCGTGGTTAATGTCGACATTAAGTCGTGCTGATGGCTCTCAGATGGCAGAGGAAAGGATCATGGAAGAGCAGCAGAAAGGCCGGAGCAGTAAAAAAACAAAGAAAAAGAAGAAAGGTACTGTGGATTGTTTTTAAATTCAAGAATAACTAGCATTGGAATATATTTTTATTTCTACAAATAGGGGTGCCATGTGGCTCAGTAGGTTAAGGACAGGTCCTTGATTTAGGCCGTGTGGAGCTTTTGTTTTGCTGCAACGAAAAGGACTGATATTTATCCTCAGGTGTATCTTTTACACCTGAGGGCTCAGGTCATGATCCCAGGGTCCTGGGATTGAGCCCCATGTTGGGCTCCCTGCTCAGGGAAGTCTGCTTCTCCCTCTCCCTCTGCCCGTTTCATATGTTCTCTCTCTCTCAAAATAAATAAAAATTTAAAAAAAAATTTGTACAAATAGATGGAGAGCTACCTATGCCTTATAGGTGAATCAGTCATTACATCTCAGTTCTTGCCCATCTTTTCTTCAGAAAATATAAGGGAGAAACTGAGTCCCAGTGTTCGTGACGCCAGCCTCTGGTGCCTTCCCTGGCTTTTATTTCTATGCTATTCTCTGTGTTAGAGGACCTTAGGACAAGAAGTAGCAGCCACCTGGAGTGTGTGAGCAGGGTAAATTAAGGACAAGGCAGCAGGAGACCCTTGATGTTTTGACAGAAGGCTGACCACTATAATGGCACAGAGAGATGATCACAGAGGCCTGGGTGCAACACCCAAGGCTGAGAGGAGAAAGAAATGTTTCACTAGTGGAAGGGTATGGATATTGGTACAAAGGTTACAAAATATTACTTTGTATTTCATTAGGATTTCAACAGTTTGAGTGGGTTTTTAAATGACTATATTGATGGGTATCCTATTTCAGAAATTAAATCTCTATGGTGAATTCAAAAGAAGTTAAAATTACTTCATACTAGAATTTTATGGTATTATTTAGTGGACATAGCTTTTTAAAAAACTTTTCATTTCACTTATATTATTTTAAATTTGGGCCTTAAAATTTAAACTGTAGGAATAACTTTGAATTTTTAATTTTAGTAAAGATGGAAGATTTTTTTTTTTTAATTAGGTTTTCTCCTGCAGTAATACAAGAGGAGGTAGAAAAGGGTATGGGTGATTTTCTTTTTAATTACAGTTCGCCCATTGAGCCGAGAGATCACAATGAGCCAGGCATATCAGAACATGTGTGCTGGAATGTTTAAAGTAAGTTGTCACAAATGAAGTTCTTTTTGCTTTTTAACTACATTGCTGTTATATAGTTTAATTAAAATGGACTCTTTTCTGTGCTTCCCAAATTCTAATTTCACTTTTGTGTTTACTAACCATCTGTTTAAGAATTACCTTTCTTCCAAGTCTACTCTTCATTAATTTGTTTAGCAAGTATTTGTAGATAAATGTTGATTTAACACCCATGCCATGTGTCAGATATCTTCAACTGAGTACATTTAAGGATACCGAGTCTAATGAGATGTTATCCTGGTTTCGAGTGTTTAGGTAATGATGGGTCAGGTGACCTGTGTGACATAATAAGAGAAAGCAGAGTTTATTTCTGATTCATGATCAGAAAAGGTTTCTTGGAAGAGATGGGGTTTGTATTTCTTTAGGAGCATATTAGAAAAGGGATAAGCTCCACAATGATTGGCTGAAGCAAAAGCGGACATTTTCAGGAGGTAGCAAGTGCTAACTCTTCAGTTGTACCTGGCAATTCAAGAAATTATGTGAGACAACCTATATTAAAATATATAAAACAACATGGACTTCTGTTTGAGAAACAGGATCTATGCTTTTCTTACTATATATGACTATTTTCTTTAGAAGCTTTTACTTGAAGGTCTCAAAGCTATTGTAAGAGCATGAGTCAGAATAATATGCATGTGGTATAATTTCACTGGGGAAAACTAATATATTAAACACTGGAACTTGAAAATTTTTTATATGAATATGGCACGTAACAGAAAAATGAATAGTAAGCCAGTTTTTCTCTTCCTATTTCTGATTTCTGAACCTTAAAATTTTAAGTCCATGTAAATATATGTTTCTTATTTTCTGTCCTGTATTAATGAGAAGTTCATTTTTTCATATTGATACCATCTCTTCTTTCATTTTTTTTTCCTTTAGACCATGGTAGCATTTGACATGGATGGCAAAGTACGAAAACCCAAGTTTGAGCTGGATAGTGAACAAGTTCGATATGAGCACAGATTTGCTCCATTCAACAGTGTAATGACCCCACCCCCAGTGCACTATCTGCAGTTCAAGGTGACTCTGCTCATGAAAACAACTGCAGAATACTTATTCAGTCTTAGACTTTCTTAGAGATACGCTGTTTGTACCTAGCTGTTTCATTAAAATAGCCAAATCAGACTATTACTGGACCAGTGACAAGATGATAAAAGATCAGTTTTAATTAGTATGAAAATTATTTGGCTCTTTTTGGATATACTCATCACATTGAGTTATTTTAAAAGTATGAGGATAACAAGAGGTAACATACAAAGGTTGGGAATTGAATATTTACATAGGGGAAAAATAGGGACCTATGCTGGGTGTTTGCTTTAGTGTCTATATGTTGTCTATATATATGAATCATGAGTTAGGGCAGAATTCTTTAATTACAAAAGGCATTTTAGAGTTTTTCATATGAAACATGTTTTGGATAATATTGTATTTCTCCCCTTTTAGGAAATGTCTGACCTCAATAAATACAGCCCTCCTCCTCAGTCTCCAGAACTGTATGTGGCAGCTAGTAAGCACTTTCAACAGGCAAAAATGATCCTGGAAAATATCCCAAACCCAGACCATGAGGTAAGACTATAGTCACAATAATTTTAAAGGAAAAGCTTGGCAGGAAATACGTATCTTAGTACTGAATGACAGTTTATAAAAATGAACCTTACAGTACTAATAGTGAAGCCTGTCATGTTTCTGGCAAGGATTTTAAGTGGCTTTGCTAACCCAACCATAAGACTTAAAATTTTCCGATGAAAGCAAATAGCTTCTCTGTAAATTTAGAAATCAGTGCAAAGAGAAATTAAGTCATAGAACCATAAAGTGAGTAGGAAGAACAGAAATAGGATCCAGAGTGATCCATAGTTCAAAAATGGTAGCACTTAAAATATTTTTTTATTTTAACATATAGTTTTATTATGCTGAATCTTAAAAATACGAAAAATGATCTGGTCAGTTATCACAGGAAGTAAAAACCTTATTCCACCTGACCATTTAAAATAGAGCCTACTGTTCAAAGACTTTATTTTGAGATATTATTCTACAGATCTTTGAATCTACAGAATACTAAATTGCAGTCTCTTTTTGCTGTATGCCTAATTATATTTACATGCATGTATTCTGCAAATGAGAATGCTTTGCCTGTAACACTGACTGTTTAGGGGGTATATCTTCATACAATTCCTGTGAAAGGGAAGTTAATAGCAGTTACCTGTTAAAATAGACCAAGCAGTTCTGCTGTTTGGGATTTATGTAACACATATATGTGCATGTGTGGGCAGTGAGGCAAGCAAGTGGCTAATACACAGGAGTCATCATTGCAGCAGGATTCTCCTAGCAAAAAAGTAAGGAAACTTCACTGTCCCTCAACAGAGACTGTCAAATGAATGATGATATACCATATACTGTAATACTTGAGGTCTTGAAAAGGATACAGAAGGTCATTATATACTGTAATGGAATGTTCTTCAGAATATAAGAGGTTTAAAGAGCAGAGTACAAAACTGTGCTGCCATTTCAATTAAAAGGGGCCCAGGAAGTCTGTATGTGTGCAGAGATATTACAGGAGTACATCTCCAGAAAGAGATGTAGGAATTGTGTGAGAATCGATAATACTGTTTGCTTCTTGGGAGGGGAGCTGGTGCCTTGGGAAACAGGGATAGGAGATGACTTTTGTCCTATTTAATCATGTAATTAAAAAAATACAAGGAATGTAAAAATTAGAGGAAAGTACCTTAATTCGTTTACTCAGTAAATATTTGTTGAGTGCCTACTATGTCCCCAGCCTTGTGGGAAAAATTAGTGCAAAACACTAGACCAATCTTGGCCCTCCTGATGGCAGTGGAAGGTCGTATGTTGCAGACAGTAAATAAATTATGTAGTATATTAGAAGATCATAAGGACTACAAAGAAAAATTAAGCTGGGGTTGGGATTAGCAAACACTATGAGTAGGGAGGTAGGAAGGATTATGCATTTTTAAATTAAAGTGACCTGTGAGCAAATCTCCTGAGAAGGTGAAAAAGCAAGTCACATGGCCACTGGGGATGGAGTCCAGTGGGCAGAGGGATCTGCACATGTGAAGGCCCCAAGGCCGTGGACTGGTGTGGCTGGAGTGGGATGAGCAAGGGGTGAGCTGTTGGAAAGTTTTGAGCAGAGTGACGAGATTGGATTTTTGTTTTAAAGGTTCACTCTGGCTCCCCTGTGCTGAAAACAGACTGTGGTAGGAGCAAAGGTGGGAGCTGGGGAGCCAGTAGGGGCCACAGCAGTATCTGGTGAGAGATGGTGTGGACCGTGGAGGTGATCCAAAGCAAGATGGACTGGATATGAGTGAGGAAGAGGAGTCAAGGAGGACTTCAGGGTTTGGACCTGAGCCCCCAGGTGGATAGAGCCAGTGGAAGGGCAGGTGGAGCAGGAACAGGTGGGAGACAGGGCTGAGATGTCAGGAGCTCAGGTTGGGACATGCTGGTTGGGAGGCCCAGATGGAGCTGTTGTCTGGATGGGTGGATGTGTTATCTGGGGCTGAGGAGAAGCCGTTCCAAACTTGTGATGAGGTGTTTCTACAGAGAGGTCAGCTAGCAACAAGGAGCAATGGGAACTTCTTTCTTCAAGTTGCACATCACTCCCTCTTGGGAGGAATGTAGCATTCCAGTCCTCTGCTGTTCATGTGTTCATGTGAAACCTTTCAGGCTTGGGGGTAGTCAGGAGTGACAGTAAACACAGGACACTTCTTGTCTGCCAGGTGTGGTTCTCAGCTTGTAGTATAGTATGTAGCTCATATAGTAATCCTCCCAGAAGGTCTATGGCAGGGGGCAGGTAGTCAAATCATTGTCCCATGCTTAGAGATGAAGAAACTGAGAAACAGAGAGGCTGAAGAACTTGCCCCTAGCTATGAAAGCTAGTGCCTGGCAGAGGTGGGGTTTGCAAACACTCCAGCTACATAGTCTGTGCCCCAAGTGCTCCGCTGCTACCTCTGCAACCTGATGACCCAGGGGCCCCTCCAGGGCAGCACAGCTGAACTGAAATAGAGCTCTGTGGTAACGAAAAAGTATATCTGTTCCTGTTATTACATTGCCTTTATTTTATTTAATAAAATATCAACATTTACCTTGTGCAAAGTTCCTATAACTATCAATAATATAAAGATATTTTGACTCTGAATTTTGTTTTGATAGCTTAATGTTGCTCATTGTTTAGGTGAATAGAATTTTAAAGGTTGCCAAACCCAACTTTGTGGTCATGAAGTTATTAGCAGGAGGACACAAAAAGGAATCTAAGGTAAGTGCATTGTGGGGAAAATAATTGGGTGTTAAGTTATTGCAGAACTTTTTAAAAAAATAAGATGCATAAATATTACAAAAAGGTAAAACTTTCAAAAATCATCCCTTTAAAAGAGGCTCAGTGGCAGGAAATAACTAGAGCTTGCCATTTTGCTTTGAAACTTAGAGATTTTATTGACTTAAAATATCTGAAGTCTGCCCTTCCATTCCCCTCCCTCCATTGTATAAATTACTGTGAATGACTTGAAGTAAAACAGAATGTGTGAAAACAAATTTATTATGGGAGAGATATTAAAAAGTTATCTGCCTGTAGAAAAGTGAATGCTTCAGTAATTAAAGACTGTTTAATGGCTCAAGGGATGGTAAATTCTTTAAGCTTACCTGGCTGGTGTATCGGCAGTGCTATTAGGTCTACATGTGCACTGCTGAACATTTGCGCTGTGTGTACCTCTGTTGACTCCCGTTGCTGCTTGTTATCTGCCTTCCTTATCTTCTGCTTTGCTTTACTAGATCATTTTCTTTGCTTAGTACTGTTTGTGACCCAGGAACTAAAAAGTGTGCTGACTCATGACCCTTCCCTATCTTTTAAGTCTATTTGCCTTTGTTAACTGTTTTTTCTTAAACTCAGAGATAAGCAGATCGTTTTCCCTCCAGGTTAGTTAGTACCTTGACTTCTTTGTCATTGAACCAGGTTTTCCTCTCTTCCTGCTGCTTTACCTCTAAAATTGTGAGAAACTCTAAAATACTGAGCTGTCAATATTGGTAAATACATTCATTTTCTTCCTGTCTTTCTTTACAGGTTCCTCCTGAATTTGATTTCTCTGCTCACAAATACTTTCCTGTTGTGAAACTTGTTTGAGAGACACTGAATGGGGACCACCAAGGGGCAGAATATACCTTCAGATTCTAAGGGGATCCATCCGTCAATCTCAGCACATAACATGAAGTGAAATGGATTTCTTGGATAACAGCCTATTATAAGAAATACTTTTAATTTGACAGCCTTATACGATGTGAATGAAAACTGCTGTTTTAAAGTGGTTTATGTTCCATGGATGAAACGGGGCTTACTGAATGCGGTGATGAACGTTACATGGTTTTATTACAGATTTAATCATAAATCATTTTTTAATGAATGAGTGAAAATAGTGTTTGTAAAGGTTAATAAATTTCTTGACAAAAAAAAATGCACTACTGGAAATGAAAAACAACAGCACTTTGTTGATGCATGTTAGGAATTGAAGGTGTTTACTCTTGACTAGTTCAAACAATATTCAAAAGAAGTTTCAAAACAAGGGATTGATCAAACATGTGAATGGGGTTTTGGCAGAATACATTTAAAAGGGAAATATGCAGGGTGGGGGAACCTCTAACCTACCTAGGGAGACTAAATTACATGGGGATTGTGATTTTGTGTCATGATGTCTTAAATTATATACCTATAAGGATATAGAAGTATTTTTTTTTTTTAACATCCTTTAACTGTTCCTTTTGGCACTTTTAAAACATTATGCATAATGTTTGCTACTGACATTATTTAAGAGGTAAGAATGTGTAAATTAATTTTTAGGGTAAGGTTTCAATATGGCATACTCCTTTTTGTTTACTACTACATACTCAATTTAACCCTTGAAATGTTTTCACTGGGGTTCTTTCCAGTATCTGCTAGCTTCGAAAACAGACTTAAAGGTACAGTTGGATTTAAGTGCCCGGTGCCAGAGGCCCTACCCTATCCTTTGCTGCTTATTCTAATTCCTGTCTCATGCTGCTGTGGAGTTTTATTTTGTGTTATATTGTATCATTTTATTCTAAGGACTAAGGATAGAAAATAAGCATTTGTCTCAATTGGTTAGGGCCTTGGTTTATAAAACTCATGTGAAGTTTATGCATAATTTAAAGAAGATAATACTTCAAGTCCTTTAACTTTCCCAAAGATGTGTTTCATAGGCACACCAACAAGGCTGGAAGCATTTTATTTTAGCTTTTAAAAAAGTGCATGTGATGATAGCAACTTTGAGTAATTCTTCAATGTATGCATCATCAGAATTTTATAAGGCAGTTTTTAAGGGACAGTGTTTTGTACACTTTAAGAAAGTATTGCTCTCTGTGTGGAGAAATAGTACACACATAAACATTTAAATACACAAGCTATTTCTCCAGCTCTGACACTAATAAGACATTTTCAAAGTCTAAGCTAATGATACGGGGGAAAAAAACATCGCCTACGTTTAATGGAATCTTTTTGTATTTTTTGGAAAATTCAGAGACAAGGATTAGAAGTTGTAGAGTATCCTATTAACTACCAATTATTTATAATTAATAATCTCTTAGTGGGAGTAGACCAATCCCCTTGGACCTTAAAGGACCCTGAATTCACACGTGTCTTCTACTACTCCAGGTTCCACTAAGAATGGAAAACCAGTTACTTACCAATTAAAACAATCATGACAGTTACCGATCTAGTTATTTAATGACCACACACTGACTTAACAGGTATTGGTTTATTTCTCAAATTTCATCACACAGAAATACATGAAGTATGTGCAGTGCTTACATTACTCAAGAAATCTGAGTCTTGTGCAGGGAATCTGAATTATCACACTCCTGTCTCCACACTCTCTTCCTTGGAGAGTCCCAAGGAAGGTGTGAAATAAATAGTTCCACCTATTAAAGATTGGAATAGCTGCTGATTAATTCTGGATGAAACCAAAAGACCAAAGTGGGGGGTTTGCTATCTACTTACGTATTACACAGGTTTTTGTTTTGCTTTAAAAAAAAAAAAAAAAACAAAAACTGACACCTGTATAAATTGTTGCCTTGGAATGAATAAGAGACTATGTGATACCAAGGAAAGCCAGTGGTAAAAAAGCATGACTGGAGAAATCACACACAGTACACACCTCCTGAACAAATGGCCTCTGGTGCCTCTGTACATAAAGATGGAAAAAAGGTGGTTATTATTTACAATGACATCCCATCAGTCCACAAAAGGCTTAAGGCAAACCACCTTTTTTTTTCCCCCCCCAAAACCACCATTCTTAATCCACAATTACAAGCTGATTCTTCAGGGATCCAATAAGGCAGTAAAGGGGAAAATAAAGCAGTTAAACATGTTTTTCAGAACTCTATGCACACTGATTAAACATGAAATGAATGGACACTTTATTGAAAAAGCAAGAGAGACTATCAACCCTTAAGGCTAAGACACAAAGGGAAGTCGGACAAAGACATATAAAAATCTCACAAAGCTATTTTTAACACCCTTCTTTAGTTGTCTTTTCCAGGTGGAAAAGTTTAATCTTAGTAATTAAGTAAAAAGATAACCTACGTGAGGAACATTCACATTGGAGATCTTAACCTGAATGCAAACCAGGTCTTGCCTTTAGTGCCAGACAGGGGCACCATGAGTCCAGACCAGGTAAGGCTTGCCAGGTGTCTGGCCTGTGTAGCTCTAACTTCTCTGGGCCCCCATTTCCTCTCTAAAGGTGAAGGGTTATACTAGGTGATGTGAGGCCCCTGCATCTCAAATCCCGAGACTTGTATTTAATAAGCATCACCACCCACTTACCCTGAAGAAGGCCTAAGAGTCACTACTGTGACTTTGCCTGTCACTGGTAAGTGGCAAGAGTTTACTGGAAATACTGAAGCAAATCAATGTGAATTGTGATTAGTCTTTTTCAGATTAACTTTTGATTTTTAAATCACTTTTGATAGTCATCACAAGCCAAATGTACAGACTATGTGAAAACTGTTGCTTTTCTAAACTTTCCCCATTTAACACTGTCTATACCCCTTAATATCATCTTTCTCTCCTCTTCCTGTAATGGTGAAGTGGGCATTCTGTCCACAGCAAACATGCCCCCACAGTGCTGTTATTTCCCTCCCTGCTCTGCTATGGGCCCCAGGATCAGCTCTGCTTTGGCCCCGGTTGTGTAAAAAGTCTAATCTACTCATGTGTCTTCTTGGTAAATGGTCTTACTGCAGAATATTTTGCTTTGCCCATACATACCAAGCAAAGTAAAAATGTCACAAATGTTCAAATTACAAGTCACTTAGAAGCATTTCTGTACATTAATGA
The DNA here is from genome assembly GCF_053574225.1 of Canis aureus. Taxonomy (NCBI): domain Eukaryota; kingdom Metazoa; phylum Chordata; class Mammalia; order Carnivora; family Canidae; genus Canis; species Canis aureus. The sequence continues at coordinate 74,306,505 of NC_135611.1, read as the reverse complement.
CAAAGGTTATACAAGTAGTTTAAAATACAAAAAATGCCTCTGTATATAGACTTGTTTAAAACTGTTATTAGTGATGTCTGTATTAACAGTTTTGTGCTCCAGGCCACTGACTGTCCAAACCAGAACTGAGAGCATAAGCTAGTAAATCTTTCGGCACTGACTTTGGAGAACAGAATATCGGGCTGGGACCGGGCACTCAGCACGTGAAGAGGGACACCAAAGGAACCAGAGAAGAGTTCTCAGGTGTGGTGGGTCTCTTGGTGTCTTGAAGGCAGCCTCTTCCTACAGGCTTTTTTTTTTTTTTTTTTTTAAAGTTACATTCCAGAATTTCTTAAAAAGCGCCACTGTCACCATATTTGAAGGAGAAACTTGGGTTCTATTTTCGGTGTTGATCTCATACCTATTAGCTGACAAATTTTGACACCTTAGCATAAACACTTTGAAAATACCCCCAAAAAAACCATCTACAAGATAATCATTTTCCTACATACAGTACATATTAAAACTCCACAATAATCTTTAAGGTGTATATTTTACTTAGTACATTTCACAGTATTCAACCCTTCGTAAATTTTTTGTAGTGATCTCTGTTCGATCCTGACCAGTATATGATCCCAGTTCATTCAGAGTGTGTGATTCCTCTTTTCACGCTGAGCAAGTAAATTTATTATGTCTCCTTTCTGATTTTCAGCATTAAGAACTAAGAAAAAAAAAAAAAACCATAATCAAACATTAAAACATTCAGGGAAACCAGCCATGAAGGTTCTATTTGACTGAAGTGTGGAGAGTCCTCAAGAGGAGAGTTATCTTCCACAGCAACATAATGGGGATTTGCTTTCCTAATCAAGGATAGGTACTGAAGAGACAACATGTATGACCAACATGGTGCTACAAAATAAAGCTAAACATTGAAAAAACTTCCTATTTAAAATATTGAATAATGCCCAATGTCCTCTACAACCACAACTCTGCTGTGCTGCATTGCACCTCTGGTGGTATATCTCTAGCAGGCATCACAGTGCCCTAAGAACTACTTGCAGCTTCAGTCACCTCTTACTACAAAGCTGCTCCTTTATAGAGCTGAAGTCTATGTGGCTCCCATCATCCTTACTCTCCTTTGACAAAGAAAGGACATAGAAAGACCTCACAAAACCTAGAACCACCACGCTGATTTACAACTAGAACACATTAAGTGGTTAATGATTTTATTAAATGAATTAAATGACTGCCTTAAATTAATAATTGTCTTTTAAGGTTCTCTAATAAAGTTGGAACTAATGCCTTTTTCTTCTAATTTCCCTGGAGCAAGCAGGGCCTTAAACTATTTTAATGATCTAATGATATAATCTTAAAATGATGGTGATGGCAGTTCTTTGACTTAAAACTCTTAAATGAGCTGAAAGAGCATTTTTCTTTTCTGTGTCCTCACTTTGTTGAAGCCTTATACAAACAAGGTCAAATTCATGGGGCCCCTGTATGTAGGGGATGAAAGATCCTAGAGCTTCACTGCAAGCCAAACATTTAGGACACTAGACTGATTTGAAAGGATGGCAAAATATGTAGGACAGTAACCACACCAGCAAATAGTCAAGGACTGAGGTACACAGGTATTTGGAATCGATACAGAACAGAGTAAGAAACTTTGTATTTGTTTAAAATACTGACTTGCTAATATGTTCATGGTTTGCATTTTAAAAATCACATAAATAGTCTAAGAAAAAATTTTTAAAAGATTTTATTTATTCATTCATGAGAGACAGAGAGGCAGAGAAGAAGAGGGAGAAGCAGGCTCCCTGTGGGGAGCCCAACACAGGACTCGATCCCAAGACCCCAGGATCACAACCTGAGCCAAAGGCAGACACTTAACCACTGGACCACTCAGGTGTCCTTCTAAGAAAATAATTTTAAAAACAAATTAGAATTCATTTCTAGATGCACTTGGGTGGCTCAGTTGGTTAAGCGTCTGCCTTCTGCTCAGGTCATGATCCCAGGGCCCTGTGATTGAGCCCCATATTGTGTTCCCTGCTTGGTGGGGAGCTTGCTTCTCCCTCTCCTCCCCACTTGTGCTTACTTGGTCTCTCTCAAATAAATGTTTAAAAAAAAAACAAAAAACTCCCATTTCTAGAAACCTCAACTCTGCCAACTGTAATAACGGACATGCTAGATAAAATATGAAAAGATATTTTTTTGAAAAGATTTTAAAGAATGCATTAAATAATAAATAAAGAATGCATTGTTGAATCAAACCCAAGTTAAGGGACTTTACCAAATAACCGGCCAGAACATTTCAAGAACCATCAACATCTCAGGTTAAAGGACCCTAGGGAAGTGTGACAATAAATGCAGTGTATAATCCTGGATGACTAGATCTTGAACCAGAAAAGGGATATTAGTTGGACAATTCACTAAATTTGAATAATAGCATTTATCAGTAGTAATGTCTTCATTTCAATAATTGGACAAAGGTTACATAAGATGTTAACCTGGGGAACTTGGGTAAAGGTTATATGGAAATTATTTATTTTAAATTAAAATCTATTTTCAAATTGAAAAAAAATATTTTAAAGACATTAAAATGCACTGTTTATAATGGCAATAAAAGAAGGAATCTGAGCGACCAAATGTGAAGTAAAAGGTCCCAACTCCTGAAGGTAGTAAGCATCAAGGCTAGTTCTGCCCTAAGGACTTCTGAAGCCTGAAGACACTTCTTCAAGAAAGACAGCTTCTTTCACAGCTTCCAAAGATGCAGAGGGACAGAAGCTAAAGACAAGGCTTCATTCTGGGTGGTAAGTCCAGAAGGGGATTCCTATATAAAGCTGAATGAATGGTAATGGAAAGTCTGCAGGGAAGATGGGACAGCATGAACACCTAGTGGTTAGACTGGGGAGGAGGTGCAAGTATACAGTTTGAACTCACATTTCCTGTGTGATTAAAAAAAAAAGAAAAAAGAATTTACGTTCTTAAAGAGGTGGTGATGTTGTAGTGAGTGCCCTTGAGAGGCTGACTGAAGCAAAGGATCTCTCTAGTGCAGTACTACTCTGATGCCCCTAGGGGCTTCTAGGAGACAGTTAAAAAGCACAAAACACAAGGAAAGAAGGTATCCTAAGGGCAATCTGATGAAATACCCCAAGGTTTCCAGGCACTGGAATTGGAAGACATGGAATAATGCCTGATACACTTAAAGAAGCAAAAGTCTGATACAGTTAATGAACTCAAAGATGTTTGTAAACAAAGAGCAAAGAATAAGTACAAAGTTTAGAAATGAAAAAACTAAAACCATGAATTAAAGAACAGATAAGGCATAGCTAAAGGAAAAATTGGTGAACTACAAGCTATGTCTGAGGAAATCATTCTGAATGCAGATCAGGGAGGCAGAAATGAATAATATAAAAAAGAGGGTAAGAGACCTGAAGAGAATGGTAAGATCTAACATTTCTGATCTGAGTTAAAGAAGGAATCAAATTGGGAAGAAGCATTATTCAAACAGATCTTGGCCAAGATCATCCAGAAGGAGTAGCCTTGTCAGATATTGAAAAAAGAGCAGTGAGGGAAAGCTGTTATACTTAGAACAGTGTGGTACAGCGTGAGTCAGCAGGGAAACCAAAAGTAGACCTAGGTATGTACGGAAATCTATTCGGTAGCACCTCAAATCAGAGGCCCTGAGCTGGTGTTGGGGCAATTGGACAGCCCTTAGGAAAAAGAAAATTGGACCCAACCTTGTGCCACACTACCTGAATACATTTGAAATTAATCAGGTGAATCAGATATCTAAATGTAAATCATAAAAACCTGATGGTCCTGGAAAAGTGGTGGCAGCAGTGGCATAGTTTTTTAATTTCAGGGTCCCTTCATAAGGCAACTACATTGAAAAATATCAGAGACATTTCACAAGAGTAGATGACAAGGAATCCTGCAGACCCTGAAACAGAAGCAGACACAAAAACGATGGACAGTGCCTGTATGCTAGCAGCATATAGAAAGAACAGGAGCAATGGAGCACCCAATGGGCCTAAGATTAGAACAGAAAAACTCCAAACAGCCAGTGGGTTTACACCAGAAAGTACCTGGGCCAGTGAACAAACTGCAGAGTGCAAAGTGGCTATGGTAAGGACTGAGGGGCCACGGGAGGCTGAGCCCTAGGAACTTCTGAAACTCATCTACCAAGGCTCCTTTCTGAAGCTCCTTCCCAGACAGACCCACCGAACAAAACAAAGGAAAACAGCTGAGTAGGGAGAAGAGCCGTGGCTGAGGACAGGGCCAGGAGAAAAGGAACTGAAGGTTCAGATTAAAGTGGGGAAGGCTCCACTGGCTGAAGAAGATGGGATAACTTGAACTCCAAAAAAGGATAATAAGTACAATCGAGTGAAACCCATCAAATAAGTTTAAATCCACTGAGTTTATACTTTATATACTACCTTCAGAGAATGACCGGGAAATAATCTGTTATTATGAAGATGGGTAAAGAGAATCAAGCATTTTTATCCTGTGTTATGTGATAAAACCACTGACTTGCCTATTTATAAAAAATATCTCAATAACAGAATACAAAAGGCTGAACTAGAATACCACCAATGAATAACAAAGGCACTGAACATCAATTGGTACTTATATCACAAAAAGAAAGGCATTCCTTGCCTCCTGGTGAAAGAACACACCACCACCTCCCACTTTACCAAGGGCCTGAGCCCAAAGCTGTCTTACCAAGCATCTGGATATCGGCTGCCAATATGGGGGAAGTAGACGGGAAAGAAGAATATACTAAACAGCAGTATAAATATACAAGCAGCACTCTACAGATGGTGGGAAACTCCAGGGTAATGGAGAAAAGGAATGGAAGGAGAACCTGCTGATTAAGAGAAGCTTAAAGAGCAGTCAGTTTTAAGAAAATGGGCAAAACTAAATTCTGGGGTCCAGGGATGCCCACCTGAGTGAAAAGCCCATAAAGAAAAGCAAGAAAATGCTGCTGAGAAAGGTCAGGATGGGGGACATGCCCTCCAATGGTGGATGACTTACAATGTTAGTGTTGGGATTCAGTATTTAGCTAAAGTGAACAAAAGACCACAAAGTGTAAAGTAAGGCAAGCCCATCACCTGCGGCACACCTCTTACCATTGAGGTTTCTGTCGTTCCCTGCAAGGGCTGCCTGCTTGTCCGTCTCCGATTCTGCCTCATTTTCATCCATGTTGTAGTCCTCCTCTCCCCCCAGCTTTTGTTGGTGTCTCCCTGTAAAATGAACACAGAGAACACAGCCCACATTACTCTCTTGAGGCCACAGGAGTTAAAGAACCCAGGAACTGGGGTTTTTCCAGTCATGGCTTAACAATCAGGTCTCCTGCAGCATCTCGGGGAACCGCAGGAACTGGTGTGCCTGCTGCCAGAATGAACAGCAGGTGTGAGTTCTCCACTTATGTCTGCCCCCCACTTCAACTCTGAGTCCATAGAAACCATGGCCCTCAATACAGGGCTGTATTCTGGGCTGAAACGGGAAATGAGCTAATTAAACCCAAATTCCGGGGAACCTGGGTGGCTCAGTGGTTGAGCGTCTGCCTTCAGCTCAGGTTGTGATCCTGGTGTTCTGGGATCGAGTCCCGCATCGGGCTCCCCGCAGAGAGCCTGCTTCTCCCTCTGCCTGTGTCTCTGCATCTCTCATGAATAAATAAAATATTAAAAAAATAATAAACCCAATTCCTGGGTTTTTAAAAAGAGACCAACTCCAGGTTAAAAGGAGGTGCCACTACTGCTGGAAACAACAGGTTTCTAGTTAATGATGGCACCTCCTCAGAATGGTTGGTTTGTGGCTCTGATGGAAAGAAATAGAGCGGCTACTGGGTACCAATGGATTTTCCATCATCCCTACAGAATCAGATCATTCACCACCACATTCAGCCCTGCAGAAAAGAAGATCAGGACAAAAGGCATTCAAGAGACATACGGTTTCATATAGATAGATAAAATCTTGGGATGCCTGGGTGGCTCAGTGGTTGAGCATCTGCCTTCAGCTCAGGTTGTGATCCTGGGGACCTGGAATCGAGTCCCACATCGGGCTCCCTGCTTCTCCCTCTGCCTATGTCTCTGCCTCTCTCTGTGTCTTTCATGAATAAATAAATAAAATCTTTAAAAAAAATCTTTTTCTAAAAAGCATGTCTGGGAGATTTGATTTGGCTCTAGTTACACCTCTCTGCACTCACTGCCTGAAGGGAAGCAAAGCACATGCCCCTGTGCCCTGCCACTTCATTCTGCAAATCCTGTCACTACAGCTGCACCAGGTTGGTGTGTATCCTGCGGGATCTCAAACCAATATTCAGATGTTACCCTTTGTGGCCAATCTAAAACCTGCACGCCACTGGATCTGCCACCTGAGTTGGCCTTTTCTTTTTCTTTAATTCTTTAAATGGAACCTTGTAAGAACACATTCTTCAGGAAGAGAAGCTTGAGTGCAAATGAGATCTATATGGAATCAGGGTAATTTCCACAAATAAGTACATTCCCCCCTCTTGTTAATGGCTCGTCCCAAAGCACAGGTATCTTCTTCCCTTCCTAAGCGTTCCTGGCTTGGCTAGGAATAAAGTCTTCCACATCCTTTAGGGACCCAGATACATCCCCGAATATTGTGTTGATGTTGGTGTCCCCACTTTCCTGTATCTTTAAAGAAAAGTCCACCAAACCAGCAAGGTAGGATTCACATGTCACTTCTCTGCCATGCTCAAATATGCATGAAACTCCATCTACCCAATCATCCATCCATCCCTCCCTTCACTGGGCACTGGTCGTGACACCATCCATATAAGGATGTAGACACACAGGCAAGCCACATGGTCCAGTGCAGGGGCTACATTCACTTGATGCTAAGCACCCACTTCAAGGCCTTCCACCTTGAAGCCCCACCACCCAACCACCAAGTTGCTGTGAATATTATTTCTGACACCTCCAACTGCTGGTGAGCACACTGCTCTTCCCTCCTGCCTCCTACTCAGTAACAGATATTCAACAAACCACCACCACCAAATGGCAAACTGGGCCCTTCATGGGATTTCCTAGTATCGGGAGAAGAGTGGCAGAGTCAGCGGAAGCCCATGGAGCAGCTAACCTACCTTCCTCATCAACATCCTGCTCTTCCTCCTCTTGCCCATCAGGGATGACAAGCTGGTCCCGCTCAAGGTCCTCTGTGTCCTGATTTTCTTGGCTGGCCAGTATCACTGCTGGCACCCGTGGGGTCTGGCCAACTGCTCCAGCTTCTCCAATGCCTCTTCCACCCACAGGTCTGTCTTCCTCTACAGCCTGCTCTCGGCCTGGCTCTGGGGGCAGCCCCAGGCTGTCCCTCTGAGGCTCCTCCTCACTGGTGACCTGAATCTCGTTGGTTTCCCCTGTGCAGAGAACACACCACTGGCATTTAGTTTATGTAAAACAAAAACCCTCTTACCACTCAACTCCCAGAACCTTCCCAAGGGCTGTGGATGGAGGAGCAACTACGAAACTTATTCTATGAGTCTGCAAAGACTACAGGCTTCTCTCTACCTGCAGCTCATCTTCAGAGCCATGAAGAAGACAGAAGTAATTTAGGAAAAAAACCTGGACAAGTTATCTTGATTACAGCAACAAACTACAAGCTGAAGTCATCTAACCATCATCAATTTAACCATCATCTAACCAGGTACTCTGAGACAAGTACCTGGGAGCAGGGCATGCCAGTCCACCAAGGAGTCACTCCACAGGGACACAGCAGCCACCACCACCACCACCCCTTCCCATGACAGCTGCTCAGGTCTCAGCCACATCCCCATAATCCCACATTTCTAATGATGTCCTCAACATGGAATAGCCTGGATCTTTCTTTACACAGCTGTCAAAGAACAAGGTACTGGGTTTACAAGGATGAGATGTCAGTAAGACAAGGAAAAGCCCTGGGGCCTCAATTCCAGGTACTCAGAGAGACCTGCTTCCTGCAGCCCAAACCCAAGTCACCAACTGCCATCTGCAGGGACACTCTTGCATGAGGCTGTATACACATATGTTGGACACGAACTGCCACTATGTATTTATTTGAATGAGCTTTGTCTTCAAGGGCTTAAATGTGTAATTACCAGGCTTCACTTACCTTTCTCACCTTGTCTCTTCAACTCCAAAGCCACCTCCAAACTGGGGGCTGGTGTCTGGGGCTCCCCATCGCTGGGCACATTTCCTTTCACTTGTGGTACCTCTGCCTGGGGCAGGTCTGCTTCCTGTGGCCTGGGCTGAGGCTCACTGGGGGCTCGGAGCTAAAACAGGAGCACACGACAGCTAGGGGCTCTGTGACTTTAAACCTCACAGTAAACCGAAGCAATGCAATGGATGTCCTTCTGACAAAACACCCAAACACAGAGAAATGCCATGATATGCTCCAATTGTGCCCGACCACCTGGCATAAATCCAAAGTGCTAAGGTTAAGATCTCTCAGAAAGTACTTTCAGTAATTGATTAACAAGTAGGCTTCCACTGTCTGATCAACAAGGACAAGGAAGACCTGAACACTAAACCAACCAGACTAGACTACTTCTATGGAACAGTGAACCCAACAAGAGCAAAATACAATCTTCAAATCCACATAGAACATCCTCCAGGACAGATGCTAGGCAATGAAACAAGCTCCAAAAAATCTGAAAGAATTGAACATACTTTGTATGATGTCAATCACAATGGAATGAAGTTATCAGTGACAATAAAATTTGAGAAATTCACAAACGTGGAAATTAGGCAACACACTCTTAATAAACCAGTGGGTCAAAGAACACACAAGGCAAATAACAGTATCCTGAGAAAAACTGAAACAAATACACAACATACCAAACTTATGGGAGGCTGCTAGAGCAGCGCTTAGTGGGAAATCTGCAGGTCTGTATTAAGGAAAATAGAAAGATCTCAATTCAGTAACCAATCTTCCACCTTAAGATACTGGAAAAAGAAGAGCAAACTAAACCTAAAGCAAAGGACATAATAAATGCTGGAGCAGGAATTAATTCTGTTTTCTACAGAGTAGAAAACAGCAAACACCAATGAAATCAAAGTGAGTTCTTGGAAAAGTTGAACAAAATTGACAAACCATTACCTAGCTTAAAAAGACAAACCATTACCAAGAAAAAGAGAAAAATCAACTTACTAAAATAACAGACCACCACTGACCTTACACAAACAAAACTATTAAAGAGAAATACCACCTGGGCACCTGGGTGGCTCAGTTGGTTAAGCATCTGCTTTGACCCATGATCCCAGGGTCACAAGATCAATCCCTCTTCTGGCTTCCTGCTCACTGGGAAGCCTGCTTCTCCCTCTCCTGCTGCTCCCTCTGCTTTTGCTTTCTCTCATTCCCTCTATCAAATAAATAAAATAAAATAAAAAATACCCTGAATAACTGTATGTCAACTTTGATAACCTAGAGGACACTGGGCAAGTTCCCAGAACAATACAAATTACCCAAACTGACTCAAGAAATAGAAAATCTGAGGGGCACCTAGGTGGCTTAGTTGGTTGTGTCTGATGCTTGGTTTCAGTTCAGGTCATTATCTCATGGGCCAGGAGATCAAGCCCTGAATTGGGCTCTGTGCTCAGCCAGGAATGTACTTGGAGATTCTCTCCCTCTGCCCCTCCCCTCCACTATCTCAAATAAATAATTTTTTAAAAAAATAGAAAATGTGAATAGACAGACTGAATTATTAATTTTAAAACTTCCCCCAAAGAAAAGCCTAAGCCCAGATGTCTTCACTAATGAATCCCACCAAACATTTAAAGAATCAATACCAGATATTCACAAACTTTTCCCAAAGAACGAGAAAAGATTATGCCTCATTCTATGTATGAGCCCAATATTACCTGATATCAAAGCCAAAGACACTATAAGAAAACTACAGACTGTATCTGTTATGAATATAGACACCAAAATCCCCAACAAAATAATAGCAAAACAAATCTAGCAACATATAAAAGTATTTTATGCCATGACCAAGTGGGCTAAATCCCATGTATGCAAAGTGAAACATCCAAAAATCAGTTAGTGTAATACTGTATAAATAGCATAGGACAAAAACTACATGATCATCTCAGTAGATGGAGAAAAAGAAAGAATTTAAAAAAATCCAACACCTCTTGATAAAAACACTCATCAATTAAGAACAGAAGGGAAGAGATGCCTGGGTGGCTTAGTCAGTTAAGTGTCTACCTCCTGGTTTCAGCTCAGGTCATGATCTCAGGGTCAGGAGATGGCCCTGCCTCTGGCTCTGTGCTCAGTGGGCAACCTACTTGAGATTCTCTCTCCCTCTGCCCCTCCCACATGCATGCTCTAAGATAAATAAATCTTAAATTTCAAACAAAAAAACAATGTTGGAGGATTTACACTCCCTGAATTCAAAGCTCACTACAAAGCTACAGGTACAGTAATCAAGGCTGTATGTATGGTAGTGACATAAGGGACACACAGACCAATGGAACAGAACTGAGAGTCCACACATAAACCCTCATATTTACAATAAACTGATTTTTGACATAGGTGCCAAAATAATTCAGTGGAAGAAAGAATCGTTGTTTCGTTTTGTTTTCAAAAAAAGGTGCCAAGAGATGATATACACATGCAAAAGAATGAATTTGGACACTTACTTCACACCAGATATAAAAAATGAACTCAAAATGGATCATAGGACTAACTGTAAGAGCTAAGAAATAGAAAACTCTTAGAAGAAAATATAAATCTTCATAACCTTGGAGTAAGCAAAGTGTTTTAAATTATGATACCAAAGGAACAAATAACAGAATAACAAACTGGACTTCATCAAAATTAAAAACTTCTATGTTTCAATGAACACCATGAAGAAAGTAAAAAAACAACTCAGAGAATGGGAAAAAAATATGTAGAAATCATGTATCTATTAACTTTACATATACATATGAATATATAAAGAACTCTAACTCAATTATAAAATAACCCAATTTAAAAGTGGACAAAGAATTTGAATAGACGTTTTTCCAGAAAAGATATACAAATGGCCAAGAAAGCACAGGAAAGATGCTCAACATTAGTATTATGGAAATGAAAATCCAAGCCACAATGAGATAGGACTCCACATCCATGAGGATGGCTATAATGAAAAAAGATAATAACAGGAGTTGGCAAGGACATGGAAAAACTGGAACCCTCAAACTGCTGGCGAAAATCTAAGAGTGTGGTCACTTTTTTGAAAATGGTCTGGCAGTTTCTCATAAAACATCGAGCTACTATAGAGCCCAGCAATTCCACTCTTAGGTATATACCTAAGAGAAATGAAAACTTACATCCCTACAAAAATGTCTACATGAATGTTCATAGCAGCATTACTAATAATAAGCCTAAGGGTAGCCCCAGTGGCTCAGCAGTTTAGTGCCGCCTTCAGCCCAGGGCCTGATCCTAGAGACCTGGGATCAAGTCCCACATCAGGCATGGAGCCTGCTTCTCCCTCTGCCTGTGTCTCTACTTCTCTCTCTCTCTGTGTCTCTCATGAATAAATAAATAAAACCTTTAAAATAATAATAATAAGCCTAAAACTAGAAATAACCCAAATACCTATCAATTGACAAATGAATCAACAAAATGTGGCCTATCCACACATTATCCAGCCACAAAGAAGAAAGAAGTAATTATACATACAAACACATGGATGAGCCCTGAAAGCATTACACTAAGTAAAAGGATCCAGACATAAAAGGCCACATAGTATATGATTCTACTAATATGAAATGTCCAGACAAAGCAAATCTATAGAGACAGAAAGTAGATTAATGGTTTTCTAGGAGTGAATGGGAGAGCTAACGGTTATGGGGTTTATTTGGGAAATGAAAATGTTCTAAAATTGTAATGATGGCAGCATAACTTTGCGAATATACTAAAAACCAATGAATTGTAACTGTTATATGGGCGAACTGTATGGTCTGTGAATTATCTCTCAATAAAACTGCTATATTTAAAACCAACACATAGATTTCCTGAAGGCTTTGAGCAGCAGCTTCATGGGCCAAGCGTCACACACTCTGCCAGTGTGGGTGCTCATCAGCCCCACCACTGACCAGCTGGTGGCGGGGGCCTTATGGGTGTCAGGGTCTTCAAAATAGCAGTGATACTCTCCCAGGGTGGCTGCAGACTTTAAAGGAAGTAACCCTGGTAAAGCCCTGAACTCAAGGACAGGGCCCTGTCAGAGCTGCAACACCCCTGGGCTGGCTGCTGTGTCTCAGGGAACCAAACCCATAAGCAAGAGCAGAGATAGGGAAATCAGCAGATAAGGGAACAGAGTGCCTGAAGAGAGAGGAGGGATGCCTTCTCGAACCCTGGGTAGCAAAAACCCAGAATTACCTGCTGGCTTTGGTCCTTTTTTTCACTTAGGTTTCTGGAAGCAATAGCTTCGTTTCCCTTTTTAGTGACTTCTTCTATTCGCTCCTCGCACTGCTCCTTCACCTCTTTCATCTGATTGATGCACTGGCTCCTATGGTGAAAGAAAGCAAAAGAAAACACAAATATTTAGGGATGCGTTTCTATAGCAAGTGTTTCCTGCTGTAACTGTGGAATCCACTGTGTCAATATGAGACACAGCTCATCTTTTTCCTGGTTCCAGCTCTTTATTTCAAATGGACACCTAAGGTAGGGCAAAATATGTGTTTCAGTTATTCAATGGCAAGAAAACTAAAGTTGACTGAAACTTACTACAAATATGCCACACTGCCACACTGTTCTAAAACAGGTAAATTTAATATTGGTTAGAAAAAATAATTTTTAAAAATACAACCTGTAGTATAATACACACACACACACACACACACACACATTTGCTCTTGTCCCCAGCAATTAGCACAGAGCTCCTAAAGTCCTTGGAATTTCCTGAGCAATGGGAGGGTCTTCTGTTAGTGGAAGGAGGCCCTGGGGACCACACCTGAGTTTACTCGCTGCCTCACCAAGCCTTAGGATGGGGGCTGGTGGCCAGAGGAACCAAACCCATATGATTACAGGATTGGAACTTTCAGCTCCACCACCACCCTCCAGGGGAGGGGAAGAGTAGATAGAGTTCAATCATGTGGCTAATGATTTAATCAATTGTGCCTATGTAATAAAACCTCAGATAAAACCTCTGGGTGATGAGGCTTGGCAAGCTTCCCAGTTGGTGAACAGATCAATGTACTAGAAAGGTGGCACCCCAACTCCATCAGGAAAGGAGCTGTGTCAACTACAACTGACCTAAAACCAAGTCTCTACCAAGATACATCCTTTATAATAAAACTGTAGTCGTGAGTATAGCACTTCCCTGAGTTCTGTGAGTCATCCTAGAGAATTACCAACCCCGAGGGGTTCAGGTACAGAGTACAGGTGCCATGAGAACACCTGGAACTTGTGGGTATCATCTGAAGAGGCCAGGGGCCCGGGATCTATAGACCACCACAGTGTGACACAAGAACACATGGGGAGCCTGTGTTTCCACCCCCACCTGACAGGAAGATAAGCCTGTACCACCAACCAGAGGTTTCAACTGAAAATCACCTGTCACCTCAAGCACTGGGAAGATCTCAAACTGAGTGGAAAGAAACCATCAGTAAATTCCAACACCGACATGACAGAGAAGGTAAAACATTTCAAAACAGCCACCATAAAAATGTTTCCGTGAGCAATTCAAACACACTTAAAACAAATGTCTCAGCAAAGAAACAAAACATGAAGAACCACGGGTAAATTTTCAAACTGACAAATGCAATAACCAAAATTAAAGAACTTAAGGAACGAGTGCAAATAGAGAAGGGAGGCGAGACTCTGAACCAGAAAACAGAACCACAAACATTACCCAATCAAAATAACAGAGAAAACAGACTGGGGGAAAAAAAGAAAACAAACCCACTTGGGGGATTCTCCATGACTGTGATAGATATCTAACATCCATGTCATCAGAATCTGGGAAGGAGAGGATGATGTTCCCAGTGGGGCCAACATAACCAATCACCTTTACAACCATGCCCAAGATACAGCTCTTGTTCGCTCACCTCCATGACCTCAGGATAGTCTGCCTCAACCAGACCACTCTGAGCTCCCCGAGTTTCTCTTTCACAAGTGCTAGTCTCCCTTCTCTACCTCCTACTCTTTAGGATTCCATTTTAAATGACCTTCCCTAAGAAGTCTTTTTTTGGGTAATAAAAGATTCATGAAAATGACTGTTTAAGAAGTAGTAGCTGAAGGCACTTTCAAAAAATGGTAAGTTAGCATAAGGTTTGGCTGGGTAAAACAAAGGTCAAATGATAACGGTCTGCTTCTTCCACAAATCAACGTCTGATGTAGGCAATCCAGCAGCAGCTCTGAATCATCAGGGATACAGGTTTTCTTTCTGTTTCATGATCCTAGCACTGGTTTCCAGCTTCATGATCCAAGATGGCTACAGTGGTCCAGCCATCTTATGTGAGTCCAGGCAGCAGGAAAGAACAAGGAGGAAAGGTAAAGGAGAGTGGGTACAGTGAACAGTCTTCACTTTCAGAAGCCTTCCTACAGTCCTGCACTACCACTGCCTTTCCCCACTGGCCAGAACTTGGTCACTGGGCCATAATTAACTGCTAGGAGGGGTTGGAAAGGCAGGAATTACACGGGGGGAGAAAATGATGGATCTGGATAAGCAATGGCCAGTCTTTGCCACAAGCAGTTTCAAAGATATTTTGAGCCACAAAATATCAATAGTTGCTACTGTCCCAAGTTGAGAACATCTGCAAGTATATGCTGTTATGTTAACTTCGACTAGAACTGGAGACACCAGTATGAACTTACACTTGGTTTAGTACGAATACAGCTGAAAACACACAGAAATAGTCATCAATGTCTGTATATCACACGGGTTAGCACACACAGGGCTCTTTCCTCTGTAGCTGACGAGACCTAGAAACCACCACACCCCAGCAGCAACAAACACACCTAGTACCCAGATCTAAAAAAGAGCTCCTTAGAGAAATGGTTGGTTGGGTGATCCTAGGATTGGAAGAGCACATGCAGAAGAGCCTGGAGCATCTTCCAGTGCCAGAATGTATAACAAAGTGCTCAAAAGGGGGCGGGGGCACAAAGCTGGGGATAGGACAGAAGCTGGAGCAACGGGAGCAAAAAAAAAAATTAAATAGTACTGGATTATAACCCAAAGCATAGAATAAATATTCCTAAATCCCTACTGATATAAACAGAGAGGTACAAAGACCCAGCTCTCCTGTGCAGGGAAATTCCAAGCAGTGTATACAGATACTCTGCCCTTACAGGATTGGAGCACAACTCCCCAGTCTCTGGGTGCAGGCTGTACACACGGACTTCCTCCCTAAGACTGCAGCATGGAGGACAAATGACAGAGTAACTTCATGGTGACAAAACTGGACAAACCCTACCTCAGTAAGGCGATCACGATTAACACCCACAGCGCCCATTCAGAGAGTATGTACCCTTGGCACAAAGTAATGAGAGTTGCACTTTACCTCTGTGGCCTTCCTCCCAGAAATGTGTTGCCCCAGTTTAATCATGAAAAAAACACCCAATAAATCCCAACTGGAAACCATTCTACAAAACACCTGACCAATACTCCTTGAAACTATCAAGATCATAAAAAATAAGCCCGAGAAACTGTCTTAACCAAGAGGACTCTAAGAAAACTTGATGAACAGATGTAATGTGGGATCCTGGCAGAGAAAAAGGACATTAAGGGAAAACTGAGGAAACATGGATAAAACATGAACCTTAGTTAATAATGATGTATCTACATCAGTGAATTACCTGTGAGGTAAATACACATCAACGTGTATACAGGAACTCTTGTAAACCTAAAACTCTTCCAAAATTTAAGATTTATTTTAAAAAACTAAAATAAAAATGAACTGGAGGACTCCCAGCTGGTCTAAGAGAACCTTTGCTGGAGCAGAGAATCTAATCAGGCCTGGGCCCCCCATTTAGCGAAGATATTCTGGGACATCATCGTAGCTTTCAGCCTAGAATTTATTTTAAAGTCTTAAAATCTTGTGTGTCAGGGTTGTAAAATAATTGGGAGAATCACTCACTTGTGCAAATAATGAAGCTGGAGGTGATCTGTATGTGTAACACTGACCCGGGTCAGAGAGAGAGACAGGCTGAAACCGGAAGCCAGACTTGGGGTTTCCTGGCTTTGCACGGGGCTCTCTCCACAGCACAGCTGCCTCCCCAGAGTCACAGGCCCTTCAGAACCAGGTCTGAGTGCCTGCTGCCCGTAACTCCTATAATGTGCCCTCCAGTTCAAAGGACTCAGTGGGTCTCAATGAACCACACCCAGAGAAGGGCATCAGGTACTGTAGAAAGAGTAACAGACAGACTTCAGACCCTGGACAGCTTTCAGATCAAGAGAAGACTTACCAAAAAAAAATTAATTTAAATAAAACTGTCAAGAACATGCAAGTCGCAGGGGGTAGACACGTACACAGTAGCTTAAACCACAGGAGAAAATGAGAGACGCGGATATCCTGACAGTACCAGACATGCCCAACTGTGAGCAGACAGTATTGCAGAAGCTCGGGACTAGCAAATGGGCAGGTGCACAGCCATTCCTGACCCTGCACAAACCTACGAATAGGTAAGGTATACTGTTTTCACCTGCTCTCAGCCCTGCCAAAATCAAGTACAAAGAGCCTCTCTTTCCCAGGCTTGTGGGTGAAGGACAGCTTTCCACATTCCAGCTCCACAGCAGTACGGAAATCACCTCAAAATGAAGCTCAAATTCCAGGACACAGATCATGTGGACAGTGACAGTGTGATTTCTTGAAGAGCCACAGGTGGGCTTCTGTTTACATGCACATGGTAACCATTCAGTTCAAGCATAGACACTCACAGGACACAGGCGCCAGAGTTATTCTAACTGGTGCAATTGATGGCTGGAATACTATAAATGGAATGTATGCCATACAGGGATCTATGAAGGCGGGTGACCCAATCATCCAGGATGCTAATCATCAGAGGAGTGTTCTATTCCAGGAATAGTTTTTGCAAACTATTTTCTCATGGCATGGAGATGACAAGCAGTTCAGGTGAGAAACTAATCCTAAGTGCTTTGGAGAAAGCCTGCAAGGCAGGGCTAGAGTGGTGGCTTAGTGCTGTCTGCCACAGGTGCCGGAGTGAGAAGTGAGGATGCTGATAAGGAAGAACGAACACCAACTTGTGCATCAGGAAACCTAGCCTTGCTGTCAGCTCTTTCACTCCCAGCGCTGCCTTCTATAAAAGGTTTAGACTGCCAGGGTGCTTTAACAGAGGACGTGTGGACATGCCTTAGATGCTTTTCCCCACAATGTGAATGCACAATTCTGCAGATATTGCTAACAAGGGGTCCATATCTTTTGTCAGATTCTCAAAAAGGGTCTATAATCAAAGTAAGAATAGCTCTTTCCAGCTTCCAACATCTCATGAACCTCATCCCCAGGAGACATGCAAGACTTTGGGCAGGATTACTTCAGTACAGATGTCAGCCGGAAGTTGTTTCAATCTAGCCATCAACTTCCTAAGAGAAGAGTGAGTCCAGCACAGCTGGCCATCCTGTTCACTGTCCACTCCAACACGGAGAGCAGAGCGGCTCTCCCATCAGTGGGCCTGGCCGACTGTTGATTTCCAGCTAGGTCATCATCTCTGGGGCAACATTATCAAGTGAGGTCTTAATGGCTTATCCTATTTCAATGAATGGGAAGGAAATGAGTGTGACAGTATCTTCTAAGGAGAATGATAATGAGATTGAGGCGGTCTTCATTTTTGTCTGAATGCATCTCGCTGGTTACTAGCCTAGCTCAGGGGTTCTCGACTGAACACAACTGGCCTTTGAGCAGATACAGCTGTATTATGGGGCCTGCCCTGCTCGCTGGAGGATGGTAGCAGCAGCCAAGGTCTCCTGGGAGCAAAATCACCACCCAAAATTGAGAACCACTGGCCGAGCTGAATAAGGTTCCATATACATACTTTCTAATTATGTTTCCCTCGTACTGTTAGTTCATGTGCTCTGCATATTTATATATTTGGGGCTTCCTGGTTTTTAGTAGCATTTGTTTTTAAAGTGTTCAGGAAGATGTCACAGAGAGACAATTTTCTGGAAGGACGTCAGAATCCCAAGGAGGGCAGCGGGGTGAGGAAACTTAGGTAGAAGGCAACGTGGTGATTTATGACACTAAACCTAAGTCCTTTTTAGAAGAAAATAATCCAAAGTAATCATAAAGTCATACAATTAACAGCAGCCTAATTATAATAATTGAAACTTAGAAGTAACCTCAATATCCAAACAGGGAAATCATGAATTAAATGTGGTGCCTCCATAGTATTAACCAGCCATTTTTAACGATACAACATTCTGGAACAGTATGGACTTTTACGTACATAACGGAAGTGGGGGAAAATGATTTAAAAATGTTACCAGTGATGGCAATTATGTGAAAAATTTGTACGACCCTGGACACGGATGAGGAAGAAGTCAGCAGATGGAAAGGAGGACTGGGCTCATAGGTGGCTGGTTGCCTTTGAATCCCAGACTCCCTGTGCCCGAGTTACACCACTCTCTAAATTGGTTTTTACAGGCAGCCCCGGTGGCCCAGCGGTTTAGTGCCACCTTCAGCCCAGGATGTGATCCTGGAGACCTGGGACAGAGTCCTGCATTGGGCTTCTTTCATGGAGCCTGCTTCTCCCTCTGCCTGTGACTCTGCCTCTCTCTTTCTCTGTGTCTCTCATGAATAGGTAAATAAAATCTTCAAAAAAAAAAGTTGGTTTTTACTATCTTACCTAAAAGTTTTTACTATCTTACCAAAAAGTTAGGTTTACCTAACTTTTTGAGTTTATTGTTTTGGTCATAAAAATATTCCCAAAAGTAAATGTGTAGGGTCATCCACTAAGAACACAATCATACTGTTAGCTGAGGATGGAGCAAATGGCGTGGTGACTTCAATTACTAATAACGTTCTGTATGTGGGACCGAGCTAGAAGGGGAGATTGTAGGTGTTCTCACCACACATGCAAAAAGATTATGGTTAATTAGCTTGATCAGGGATGTCATCCCACAATGGAGATGCATATCAAAACTTCGTGTTTTATACCTTAAACATATATAATGATTTACCAATCACACTTCAATAAAGCTGAAAAATAAAAGCATTCCATTCTCACTGTAGAAATTTGGAAAGACACTAAAAGCCTCAAAGAAACAGTGTCTACGTGCCAACATCTAGAGATAAATCACTGATATGATGCCAAAATGCCCTTCAGTCCAGGAGCTGGACTTGGGGCAGGTCTGTTGCACTTCAAGGAGACATTTTAGGAAAGGCTTTCGATTATTGACTTAACCAGCACACCTGCATTTTAAAACTTAAGGTAACTTTACAAAGGATGTTGATAAGTCATTTACTGGGAAGAGCACCACCCTCCTGTGTATTCTGGATTATGAGCCACTGGCTAGTCCTTTTCCATGGCTTTCTGAGGCACTGCTCACACTTACATGATAAAGTGTACTTTTCTAAAGGACACATCCCCTAGATAGACTGCACCTCCTGCAGAGCCTGTACATGCCAGGATGGGAGGGGTGGGCACAGCGCATCCCCACCAGCCTGCTCCCACGGCTTGGAACACAGCAGCCCCTGAGGGGTGTGCACTGGTGGCCAAGACACACTTACAGGTCGTAGGAGAACTTCCGCTCCAGGTTGGTCTGGTTCCTCTGGAACTGGAACACATCCTGCTGCAGCTTGCCGTAATTCTTCTGCAGGGCCTTTAACTGGTCTGAGCCAAGAGGAGGACCCAGAATCACGCAAGTCGCGGGCATAGCCATCATGACAACAGCAGACACATCAGAACACAGTGGGCAATGGCACACCGGCGAGTAAGGAGGGAAGGAGAGAAGGATGAGAATATTCTACAATTGGGGCAGGGGAAGCCCTGGAAATCAGCAATCTGACCAGAATATGCACCCTGACTCTTCTCTAAACCTCT
This sequence comes from Canis aureus, assembly GCF_053574225.1. Classification (NCBI taxonomy): domain Eukaryota; kingdom Metazoa; phylum Chordata; class Mammalia; order Carnivora; family Canidae; genus Canis; species Canis aureus. Next base: position 74,286,540 of record NC_135611.1, on the reverse strand, counting down.
CACTTAAATCACGTTTTTGACCTCTGACCCTTAAAATGATTTAGAAGGTTCTGATTACCTGTTTCTTACACATCTTGAACCCCGAGCTGTTCCACAAGGTGACACACAAGCCACCATGTCCCCTGGTCCTCAGCAGACTTATCCTTCAGCTTGTGAAACACCAATTCAATTTCCACACCTGCTCAGGGCAGCAGCCACTCATGCAGACCCCTGGCCACCAGGCTACCTGCCAGCCGCCTCCTACCACCCATCCACCCATGCCAGGCATTCCCAGATGTGCTCACTTAAATAATCCCCATTCCCCAGGCTGGGAAACAGCAGTTTTCCCTGGAGGAGATTCATCAGCCCAGTCCTGCTGCCCTGACCTCTGAGGTCCTAAAAGCCTTGCAGAAAAAAGCAGCTGCTGACAAAGGGTCAGGCTGGGTGGAAAGAAAAGCTGCCAAGAGATGACAGCAGAGGGGCCAGAAGGCCACAACCAGGGCCCGGGACACAGCTCTCAACATGCACCCCAAGGTCTGCCCTCATAACTCTAAGCCTACAGGGCTCTTGGGGGGAAAATAAAATGAAATAAAAATGAAGGACTCAATGAAATGCCAAAACACACAGCAACACGGCTCCATCTCACATGCATTTCTAGAATATACTCAAAAGGTTAAAACTGTAGGGATGCAGAACCACTCAGTGGGTGCTGGAGGCTAAGGCAGGGGACCTGCGACAAAAGGCTGGAGAGGGGGGGGTACTTCCTAGAGGGACAGGGTCTGGTCATGACGTGGGCATCTAGGGGACTGTGCATTTGCTGAAACACACAGAACTCTACAAAGGGCACACTTTATTAGGTATAACTTACACCTCAATAAACCTCACTTAAAGTCCCAGGGTGCCTGGGTGGCTCAGTGGGTTAAGTGTTTGCCTTCAGCTCAGGTCATGATCCCAGGGTCCTGGGATGGAGCCCCGCATCAGGCTCCCTGCTCAGAAGGGGGTAGGGGAGGCCTGCTTATCCCTCATCCCTCTCCCTCCTGCTCCGCTTGTGCTTTCTCTCTAGCTCACATACTCGCTCTCAAATAAATAAATAAAATCTTTAAAAGAAAAAAAAAGCGCCATAATCAAACCAAGTATGGGTCTGGAATACAGTTGGCAATAGAAGGGATGAAGTACTGACACTCACAATGTAGACACAATGTAGATGAGTCTCACAAGGCCACAAAGGAAAGGGGAGCTCTGCAGAGCCTCAGCAATAGTGACCCACCTAACTCTGTAGGACCCTAAATCCCCCTACTCATATTCTTAGAGCCAGATTTAGAATGAGAATCTAGACCAGCACCGTCCAAATACAATGCAAGCCACGTAGGTAATTTTTCTAGCAACTACATTTTCAAGAACGAAACCAGGTGTATTATTAATTTTAATAATACATCTGATTTAGCCCAACAGCTATACGATATTATCAGGCCAACACATAATGAACATAAAGAATTATGAATTAGATATTTTATACTCTCTCTTTCCTACTATGTCTTTGAAATCTGGTGCGTACAATCAGAGCACATCTCAATCCAGACGTTAAGTCTGCACTAGGAATTCTTTATCTGAATTTAGGTTTCATCAAATGTACAGTTAAAAAGTAGATGGATATACTCAAGTTGTAGATACTTGACACTACCAATAACAGAGTGGAGTCTCAATCCTAAATCACTGAAAATGACATAAAAATTTAAAACCCAGTTTCATCCCAATAGCCACATTTCAAGTGTTCACTGGTCACACGGCTCGTGGCCACCACTCTGGATAGTGTGGCTGTAGACAGACCTTCCTGTCCCAGAGGCAGGAGGGAGGCTCCGGAGCCAGTGCAAGTTTCCTACCGGCCTCATGGGATGCAGCACTCCTTCCCACAGGCCCTGAGCAGCACAGGGCCTGCTGACCCCCGCCCCCGACCTGGTCCTGCCCTCTGGACCACTGCTGCTTTGCAAGGCCCGATGGAAACCCAGCTCTGGCTGCCAACTGAAGCAGGGCAGCAAAGAATGGAATTAGATTGGGGCTGGATAGTTTTTACAATTTTCATAAAGGAAACCTAAATTCAAGGTGACTCAATTAAAAACATCCTATATATACCACATATATTTTACAGTTCTATATATAAGGTGATTTGTTCTGTATACTTCTTAGCCTATGAAAACAAGAGAACCTGAATTCTGTACCTTACAATGTCTTCAGCAACATTTTTAAAAGGAAAAAGCTCTTTAAGGAATTGTAGTTTGGCAAAACAAATACAGTAAAGATTACTCAGTAACTCAGGATCCTACTCATCATTAGATTAGAACAAGAACCCCTAGAGAGGACAAGAGGAAAGGTGACCCTTTCCTAAAAGGCCTAACATCTGCTGTCAAGGAGGGGATGAGAACTCACCTTGCAGGGTTCTGATGAGCCTCTCACCTGTGGTGATATTATTCACTAAAACTGCCTGCAAGGAAGATAAACACAAAATGAAACATGCTGGCAACCTAACAACTTCGAAGAGTCTTGATAAGATGTTCCAACTGGGGAAAGGGAGTAACACTCCTCCCCCACCCCCCCCCTTGCCTCAGCGTCTGTGGCAGGGAAGCGACGGGTTGCAGATGCTGCTGCAGCCGGAAAGGAACTCACGGGGTCAGAGCTTTGCTTTCCCAATGACAGCCTGTAACCCGCAAGGGCTAAGTGGATCCTGCCTCTGTTTGGGCCCCAGGATGTGCTTTCTTCCACGAAAGCTGCAGCAGCAACTGGGGATTTTCCCAGGAGGGCAGGGGAGGGGTTCACATGATGTGACACCAAGCAGGGGAGACCAAAAACAGAGGAGGAGGAAGAGACAACACAGGACTCAGGAGAACAGTGAAAACTAAGGGAAAAGTAAGGAAAGAAGGTGTGAAGTGTACGTGACAAATGCCCACACCGGCCAGGGGACCCTCAGGCCTCTGCAGTCGGCTCCCTCCTCAGACCGGGTTCTAAGAGGTGGGCCGCACATGAGCCCATTTTACAGGACAGGAAACTGAGGCACAGACTGGTGAAAAGACTCAAGGCCATGAGGCTTTCTCCACAGCAAACAGACAAAGCCTGAACCTGAGCCCAGCAGGTCTGATCCGGGTAGATTGGGCTCTGAGCCCCCAGCAGGCGCCCAGGCTAGGGGGCTGGACCCTGTGCCAAAAGCAAACATCCGACGAAGAGGTGACTAGAATACCAAACATCTGAGCGCCTCACACAGGCAGGCGCTGCTTTGTTCACACACCGAGCCGTGAACATTTCCTACTGTGTAATGACCAACAAAGCCTGCAAACACCACACCCTGGACACGCTGCCTGCAACTCGGAGACACGCCTCTGCCCAGTTCCCACTTAACGATGGGTAGTGACAACCGCGCCACCGCCCGTGTCCATGCCTCTCACTTCCTCCCAGGCCTCTGCCCAGACCTTCCTTTCTCTTTGGCTCAGACAGAGTTTTCTGGAGTACAGGGGTGTGCTCCCAGAAATGAAACCTGGCCAAACAAACCATGTTTATTTTGGGAGATCTGAGGACATGGAACATTTCCTGGCACAAGAGGAAGTAAATCACAGTGACGGGTCTCAGGGACAGATTACCAAGGGGAGTGTTAGTCGATGGCCTAGGGGGTGGAGGACAGAAGGGAAGCCTAAGTGACGGGGCCCCCGCACGGCGCGGATGCGACCAGCACCGCTCAGGGACGGCAGGATGCCCACTGTTCCATCTAGAGCCAAAAAGACCCGGAGTAGAATCTTGGAGAGAGATCTGCACCTGTGCTCAGGACAGCTGGGCGCTAGGAGCAACCCATCCTCAACAGGTGCCCGGGATGGAAGCTGTGGCAGTGCCCCTCAACGGAACATCACGTGGCCTTTTTTTTTTTTTTTTAAGATTTTATTTATTTATTCATGAGAGACAGAGAGAGAGAGGCAGAGACACAGGCAGAGGGAGAAGCAGGCTCCACGCAGGGAGCCCGACGTGGGACTCGATCCCGGGTCTCCAGGATCACACCCCAAGCGGAAGGCGGCGCTAAACCGCTGAGCCACCGGGGGTTGCCCTCATGCGGCCTTTAAAACAAGTGACGGCGACGTGCTGTTACAACACGGATGTACCTTGAGTGCACTGAGCGAGGCCAGTAGAATTACTGCCTGGTTCCACTTCCACTCATGTATTCTTTTAAGAGAAATTGCACATGAGCAGGGGTGGGGGAGTGGGTAGAGGGAAAGAAACTCAAGCAGGCTTCATGTCCAGCATAGAGCCTGATACGGGGCTCAATCTCACGATCCTGAGGTCATGACCTGAACTGTGACCAGGAGTTGGATGCTCAGCCAACTGAGTCCCCAGGCACCCCAGGATATATCCCACGTGTTCCTTCTCCACGTGTTCCCCTTGGCCCCACTCCAAGAAATCCACCCCGGAGTCTGCAACTATCTGAGGGTCGAGGAAGTATCCAAAGAAATGTCTGTCTCCCATGTAACTCCATTCTTCTAAAGATATTTTAGTTATCTTCCCCCATCTATTTATTTATGCATGGAAAAGTACAGATTGCACCCAAGTCAATGAGAAAAGGATCCTGGAACGCCATCAGGATATTTTATATGGAGTTTTATATTTATTGAAAATCTTGTTAAATCATCTTCAGGGAATAATGAAAATGCTTCTAGCTTTTTGGAGATTCAATTAAAAAAATCTGCATTAAACTGTATTATTTTTAAATGAATTCTATATTCTACTCTAAACAACCCCGCTGTTTTTCCACATTTTGGTGCAGAGCGACTCTGGGAGAAGTGGAGGGCATCGCGTGTGGATGGCCCCCGGGGACACCCAGCGGCAGTCACTGCCACCAGCACGTAACTGAAACTGGGCTCGGAAGACCTCGGGATGAACCACCCACGGACACATCTATTATCACTGTTCTATTCTGAGACACGCGTATATTTGATCAAACAACTTCCGTATCAGACTCCTGGATAAAGCAGCTCAACATGTTGTAGTAAATTTTCAATACAGTAATTTGACAATAAATCCGACCGCTCTAAAAGCGCCAGAAGATGTAAATGACTAACTTTTCAAAATCTGACCTTCTGGAAAGCTCACTGGAGGTGCGGCGCAGACCACATGACAGAGGAGAAAAGGCCCACGCACTGGCACTGCTCTGCGTGGTTCGCTCACTGAAATAACCTGCTTTGAAGGCAAGACCCCCCTCATGTAAGCCTGACTTAGAGGCCCGTCAGACTAAGCCCCGTCCCCCGCGGGGCCTGGAGAAGCTCTGTGTAAGGAAGGACACTCCTGTGAGTGTGTCGGGGAGAGACCTCGGAGACAGAGCAGTCCTGGTGACCGTGAAGGACGCCGACAATGAAGGCAGAATATGAACTACTCATTAGTCTTCCCATCCCCCTCACCGATTTCAAAGTCTCCCAGAGCAGCACTACCCAAGGGAAAGGTAGTGTCAGTCCCGGGCAGACCCTTAACAATTTCTAGTAGTCATATTAAAGTGGAGAGAAACAGATTGGGTAGAGGATCAGCACAAACATTTCCCCAAAGATGATACACAAATGGCCAGTCAGCACCAGAGAGACGCTCACCGTCGCCAGTCGCCACTGCAACACGCGCCCCGATGAGAGGGCACCGTGTCACACACACTGGCACGGCTTCAAGCTAAAAATGAATAAACAGCAAAAAGGAAAATAAATATGGACAAGTATGGGAGAAAGTGCAGAGACACTGGAACCCTCAAACACGGCTGAGGAGAATGGGAGATGGCACAGTCGCTGTAGAAAGAGGCTCGGCAGTTTCCCAAGAAGTTGAACGGCTGTCACACGACCCAGCCCTCCTCTTCTTAGGTATACCCAAGAGAATCACAAGTACGTGTCTGTACGACATGTGTCCCCAGACGTTCACAGCAGAATTATTCATAGCAGCCAAAAGGTGGAAACACCTCAAACATCTATCAAGTGAGGAACCCGATAGACAAAATGTGGTATAGCCACGGCGTGGAGTATTATGCAGCTATAAAAAAGAATGAAGTTTTGACACGTGCCGTGAGGCCTGAAAACACTAGGTTGAGTGCAAGAAGCCAGACACAAACACAAACACACACACACACAAACACAGCCAGACACAAAAGCCACAAAATGTAGGATCCACAGAGAGGAAATGCCCAGAGCAGGGAAATCTGGAGAGCCCCCAAGTACATTAGTGGGAGGTGGGGTCTGGGGTAAGGAGACCTGGGGACTGTCTGGTTAATGCATGTGGGATTTCTCTTGGGGGCGATGAAAATGTTCTGGATGACACGGTGCTGGTGGCTGCACCGTAACATGAACATACCAAACCCACCAAACCTACCAAATGATACACTTTAAAATGGCTAAAGTGGTAATGCTTATAGGTCCTGTGATTTTTGTTCCAATTAACAAAAAGAAACAGGTGAAATTAAATACCTTATTTAATCTGGCACACCCAAATTATCATTTCAGAATGTAATCAACACAGAACAGTATGAATGAGGGTATTTTTTTTCCATACCAAGCCTTCGAAATCTAGCATATTTTTACATTTTTACAGCACATCTCAAATGGGACATTGTCAATGTTCAACTAGCCACCTGCTCGTGGGACAGCACAGACCCTGAGGAATAGGAAGGGAGGGAAGAGTCAGCTGGCAAAGAAGTGCCAAGGAGTTATTTATTTATGGTGTTGTGCTAAGATTACACACTCACACCACCACCAAAATAAGCCCAGGAGACACGGCTGTCCTCAGGCCAAGGGCCCAGGTGAAGGATTCCAGAACTCAGCAAACCTGCCCAGCATGTGTATCAGGGGTCCAGCACGAGCCTCGGCCTGGAGGCACAAAGGTGGGCCACCCACACTACTGCCCCCAGCTCACCTCCCCAAAAGGCAAACAGAGGGGTGTGCAGGGGGACTCCAGGTCCATGCCACTCTGGCGCAGCAGAGAAGGTCTCCAGAGAGGCTGGGCCTAGGCACTAAATGCAAGGTCTCCTCAGGGAGCTGGAGACCCAGGACTCCAGGAAGCGTGGGAACCTGCAGCCTAGCTCCTCAAAGCTCCAGCACACAGCAGGGCACAGGAGTGAGTATGTGCACGTGCAGGAGGAGACGGAGACGGACAGAGCATCAGTGCAAGGATGCTGGCGTGTGGAAGACGTTCTGCCGGGTGAAAGGAAGCTGACACAAAAGGACACATACCACAAGATCCCACTGATGTGAGACATGGAGGGTAGTCGGATTCGGAGATAGGAGGAGACACCGTGGTTGCCAGGACCTGGGGGAAGAGGGAATGGGGCTGGTGCTTCCCTGGGGAAGGCGGAAAAGCTCTGGAGGGTATGGCAGGTGCACAGCAATGTGAGCATAATTAATGCCACTGAACCGTGCATTCAGATATGGTTTAAACGGTCATTTTATATGATGCACCTTTTACCACAATGAAAACAATAGCCAAACCCCACAAAGAGCATGAGATAGGTGGGTCAGTGGACAAGTGAGCGTGTGAGAACATGGAGGCCAGAGCGCAGCAGTGGGCTGGGAGTGAACAGGAGAGCAGGGGGCAAGAGTGCATGCTCCGGGGTCACAGCCAGCAGAGTGAGCAGGAGGGCGGCGGGTCGGAGGGGCCACAGGGGCTATGGGTGGGCAGGAAGGTGGGGCTGCGCTGTGGACACGGGACCACGGGCTCAAGCCACAGAGTAGTAAGGGGCGGGCGGGGGGGGGGTGGGTAAACAAACCTCTAGGTGAAGCTTAGAAAAGAGAAACCCAACCACCCAGGACACCACCCCGTTACGCACAGGGCATAGCTACTCTCCGCACCCCAACAGCTCCCACCAGAAGGTCCCACCAGATGTCAGAAGGGTGGAACATCCCCGGCCCCGGAGGGCTGGGAAAGCAGCACCTGCAATGGCTGGAGGGACCGGGGGCTCAGGTTGGGTGGCCTGGGCAGGTCGCCAGCACCCACAGCTCTGCAGAGCAAGGTCCGTGAGGGGTGCCTTCCATCATGGGGACAAGCATGAGGCCCCAGAGGAAGGAGCTCTGGACCGAGGGTGGCCTCTTCACAGGGGGCCTACTGTGGGCATTAGGTCTTCTCTTTCCACATGAGGATTTGAACAATTTCTCCACCCGCACCTGTGGTTAAGACTACAGCTCTGCAAACGGGGTTGGGGGTGGGGGTGGGGGGCACGGATACTAAGATGAAAGAGGAAACAACACAAGAGACTCCTAACTGGAAAATGAACAAGGAGTAGTGGAAAGGGAGGTGGGCGGGGGGGTGGGGTGACTGGGTGATGGAGGGCACTTGACGGGATGAGTGCTGGGTGTTATGCTATATGTTGGCAAATCAAACTCCAATAAAAATATATATACAAAAATAAATAAATAAAATAAAATTATCTCTTAGTGTTCAAAAAAAAAAAGAAAAAGGAAACAAAACCGATGCCTATCAGATCACATAACTCAGAATAATCCCAGTTCGCCGCCCCCAACCCCCCTCCTTCAGCCCTCTGAGGAAATCAATGACAAGGTAGATCAGATGTTCTGTACGAGTTTCACAGCAGACGCTGGTCCTGCGGGGTGAGGAAGTTCAGATGTGGGGGGGGGGTTGGCGTCTCCAGATCAGACAAAAGCAGCCCCAGAAGCACCTGCCACTCCTCCCAGTTAGGCAAGACAGCAATGCACCTGCTCCGCCCCCGCCCTGCCAGCAGCCTTGCCAGTGCCCCCACCCACCCACCCCCGCCCCGCGCCCCATCACACCTGGGGGGGTCGGTCCCAGGCCCCTTCCCATGGGTGGGGCGGGGGGCGGTGCAGGAAAGGGGGTCCGTTGCTCCCCACACATAAGCAACTTGTGTTCAATGGCGAAGCTGCCAGAAGGATGTAGTCAGCAGACTAGAGAATTCCCAACCTGACAGACCCTGTTTCCTCAGGGACCCAGACCTCAGAGGAGCTGCCCTCTGCGCATTCCCACCCCTGTGAAGCCACATCCCAGCGCCTGTCATGCCTGCAGCCCCACCTCCTGACACTCATGCCTGCTCACTCCACGGGCTCAAGCTCCTCCCGCCTCCACCCCGCCTCCTCTCTGCCCACTCCCTCCCTAGCATGCCCCCCAGACTGCCCCCCAGACCGGGGCCTGCCCTTCAAAGCCCCAGATAGGGCCTGGCCAGCTCGGTTCCATCCACAGCCTAAGCGCTCCCATCCCCAAACTCAGTCCAAACTCCTGAGTGGCTAGAAGACCCTTCCTGAAGGGCTGTGTCTGCTCTCAGGGCACAATCTGCCCACTCCCCACGCTCAGCCATGGGGGGCGGGCGGACACAGTCTCGGGGCGCTCCCAGGTGAGGCAGCACAGGAACACCTGCCCCAGCCTGGTGCTGGAGGCAGACTGGCTGCCCCCAACCCCGCCCCCGTCTGTGGGACACAAGTGCTCCTGCGCTACCCTGAACATCTTGCATACCTACTGCCTGTGGGATCTAGATTCCCATCAGATGCACTCACTTGACACTGAAAGACTGAGCGGTTAGGGGGTCAGGGTACAGAGGGGCCAGATGCAGGTCGCAGGTGCAGCCTCCAGCCATCTGGGAGCCACCTGTGGACGAGATGCTCTCCAGACCCTTCTCACCTTTCTGCAGGCACCCACATCCCTGCACTAAGCCCTTGCTGCTTCACACAGCTGGAATGGTTTCTCTGTCTGCCCCTGGCCCCGACAGACCCGTTGACTCGCCTTTCTCCACCACTCAGGGCACCCTGGGGACGCGGGACACAGCCCGGCCCATCCCCAGCACACTCCCAGCACCCAGCAGGGGAAATACTGGAGACTTCTGTCTGGAAAATCAGTGGGATTAAAAACAGAAAAGCTCTTGTAGAACCCTTCTGGGCTTCAATCAATCACAGTGATAAGAGGTGATTAAAAAAAAAAAAAATCAAAGAAACTGTTTTGACCTGCACAAGTCAGCTCTGGCCCCCAGGAAAACCACCTCCCCAGAAGGTAATCCCCAAGCTCTCCAATGAAGCCAGAACACTCTGAATGCCACAGGAGATGTTTCGGTGGGGCCAGGGGGACCGGGGCGGGGTGGGCTGGGGACTGGTCTACACCCCCACTCAGCACTAACCAGCCAGCCTCCCTCAGGCACCTCCAGAAGTGAGAGGTGCTAGGGTGAAAGCACTCTGAAGACTCTAGGGCAGGATAGATGACCAGACTTCTTAAGGATGGCCACTTCCTCTTTACAAAGTTACTTTCAGAGCCAAATGCAGCTACAGTTGCGGGGAGCGGCCCTTACCCCCCCCCCCCCCCCCCCCCCCCGGTTCAAACCCAGCACTCACGAGCCAAACCAGGTTGGCCCTCTGGCTTTCACTGCCCAGGGGCCACGGAAAGGTCTGCTCTGCTCAGTGACCCCTTACAGCAGCAAGGCGGGGGGCGGGGGATGTTCAGACCACACATGGCCCCCACCTCGTGCCCCCACTACTGTGGAGAGCCCGGGTCACAGAGGTGGGAGGCAGAGGTGAGGCAGGCCCCTTCCCCCTCCGCCTTCCTAGCTGCCCCTCCCTATAAGCTTTTCTCTTTCTGGACTCCAAACAGTTAACACTTGGCCAACATCTGGTCTCCTAGCCTGCAGCCTGGCTCTAACCCTCTGGCTTTTCCTCAATCAGCTCCTTCCCCTTATAAACGACTGTGACCCAAGCCTTTCTCCAGCCTTGCTGCAGCATTAATTTACATACTTAACAAATAAGTGAAAAGTCCAAAGCTCTAGGGGGGATGAATGGCTGCAAGAAAGCAGCCTGGCACGAAGGTCACAAACACAAATACAGAGAAGGAGACTATTTCTGACTAATTCTACAGAGCCAGAAAGCCAACACAATAGCAGGAAGCTCCGTGATCACAGCCCTGAGCCTCTGAGTCACTGGGGTCTCTCAGGCTCCTCCTCCAAGCACTTCAGAGATAAGCATAACCTGCCTGCACACACCTTTAGGGCCACCTGGAGGCTGGGAGGGCACCAGAGACCCTGGTAAGTCTTCAGACCTGAAAATATTAATCAGCCTTCTGACAACAAAATGAAAGACTGAATTCAAGCACTCTGTGCCAGCTTCAGGAGAGAAGCAGACCTTTACAAGCAATTCTCCATTCGCTTTTGGCAAAAACTACCTAAAATCTGGGGATCTGTTCTTACTTAGGCCCTTTAAAGACTAGTTTGATATGTAAACAAATATTTACTTGGAAAAAAGGGGGAGGCGCCTGGGTGTCTGCTTTCAATTGAGGTCATGAACCCAGGGTCCTTGGATCGAGCCTCGAGCCGAGCCTCGAGCCTCACGTTGGGATCCTTGCTCGGTGAGGAGCCTGCTTCTCCTCCTCATTCTACTCCTCTCCCTGCTTATGCAACCTTTCAAATAAAATCTTAAAAAAAAAAAAAAAAGAAAGAATTTCACCACAAATGTGATGGCTTAAAAACATGACTCCCAAGTCTCTGCCACCGCTCCCACTGGTGAAGCCTAACTCCCACCCTTTTCAGTTTGGGCTGGCCTCAGTAACCTGCTCCTAGGAATGCTGAAGAAGTGACCCACTCAGTGAAAGGCCTAGTGAGTTGGACAGTGTGCCCCCAAACTTCATGTCTTCCCAGAATCTAAGAAGCACCTTATTCAGAGACAGGGTCTATGCGGATACAATCCAGGCGACATGAAGTCATGAGGGTGGGCTGGAAGCCAGTAGGACTACGGGGTAGAGGGGCAGACACACAGGGAGATGGCCGGGACTGGAGCGAGACTTCTAGGACCTATGCAGACCAGGTCAGAGACTGCAGGCAAACAGCAGAGGCCAGAGCCGGTTCTAGAAGGAGCCTCCCCCGGAGCCTTCTGGGGAGCACAGCCCTGGCTGACACCTTGATCTGGAACTTCTAGCCTCCAGAACCACGAAAGAATAAACTTTTGTTGTTTTAAGCCACCTGGTTTGTGGTACTTTGTTACAGGCCAGCCCTGGGAAATGCCTACAAAAGGTAACAGCCTCCCACAGGGGCACTCCCTCCCTCCTGTGGGGATGGCGCCTCAGGAACCTTCCAGCCTGCAAGCTTCAAGGAGGCCCAGCAAGCCGTGGCGGGAAAGCCACCCTATGTGCTGGGGGCCTCGACCCCACTGAGGTCTGGGGTCACTGACACCAGCACCTGAGTGAGGGAAGCTGCAGGTGACGGTGAGCCTTCTGGCACCCAGATAGAACATGGAACAGACCAGTATCTACTAAGCCCTCCCAACTGCAGATGTGTGTGCGCAAAATAAATGCCATCATGGCTTTAAACCACTATGTTTTGGAGTAACTTGTGATACAGCAAATAAGCAGACCACCACATGTCTATATAACCCCGTTCCCCTAAATGACGCGTGTATCTTCATGTTCAAAACACAGGCACCTGTGCCAATGAGGCATCAAGGTAACCTGCAAAAGTTCCCTTTAGCAAACACTTATGAACTATATCCTTGCCTGGAAGTTGGCCCCTCCGTGCCCCTAAGATAACCATACATATTAAGTCAGGTGTTTCTGGGTTTTTAATGATGTGCAAAAACCAGATGTGTTCCAAAGTGTTTCTCATTTAAAAGGCCCCCCTTATGTTCTAGCATCTTCACAGCACATGTACGTTTATAAAAGCTTGAGTATAACGATGATTTATAAATGCTTAGCTATCATCTGAATGTTTTAAAAAGGGTGTGAGGGGTTCTCAGTGGTTAACCCTGGAGGGATGGAATTACAGGGGATTAAAATTTTTTTTTTTGGTATTTTCAAAACTAACAATAACAGTATTTCAATAATTTAAAAGATAACTGTTTTGAAAGTTACTGAAGGCTGCTGTACACAATCATTTTGTTTGTTTCAGAAAACTGAACATCCCTTCTCATCTACAGCTCAGGAAGCGACCATACCAGTGCTCCCACCAAGTGACAGAAGTCCTAGAAGGATGAAGTATGCAGAAACCTGCAGAGCTGCAATTATGCAGTCAAATCATCTTAACCACACCTCTTTCTGCAACAGAAGGGGAAGTAGAAAAGAAGGGAAATGAAAACAACAGGTCCATCTTCAAGGAGCAGCTAAAGTCTCATATGAAGTGTTTATCACATAAAAATCTGAGGCTTTGGTTCACATAAAAAAAAAATCAGTGGGATTTGGTTCATATTACCAAAACAGAAGCCAACTGACATGTCAATGCTCCAGACAGTGGACACCTGCAGAAGTTCAGAAATATGAACTCTAAAACCACCAAACATCATAATAGTGACTGGATGGGTGAAACGGGTGCTGGGGACAAAGAAGGGCAGGTGTCGTTAGGAGCACCAGGTGATGGATGGCAGCGCTGAATCACCATATTGTCCACCTGAAGCTGGCAGAACACTCGACTATGCCGAAATCACAATTTTAAAAAATTCATAATAGTAACCATCTTTGGGCAGGAGGGAAAGGAGGAAGGAACAGAGAAGGGGAACAAAGAGAACCTCAACTTGATAATGGTTTTTGTTTTAAATAATTTCTGGGAGAGATATTAGCTTATCATTCCTCTGACCTCTCTGCATGTCCTGCTCTTTCATACTAAAACTGCTCCAGGGATCATTCCAGCACCAAAGCAAAGCCAGCTGGCGAGACCTCATGTGACGTTTCACACCTGCCTGCCCACTCTGGGGGACATCTGAAGGGGCGCCTGAGAAGCCAGTCTCAGTGCTGAGGACCTGCAGGCACACCCATATTCCAAGTCGGCAGGAGTTGGCAATGTTGGGGGAAAAAAGTGGTGAGCAGGAGGTTTGCAACTTGGCACATCTTCTAAAAATTTTCAGGGATTCCAGTAAACGTGGGTAAAGATGTAAGAAATAGCTTAGAAAAAAACAGTATCAATGTCAATTACTTTGTAAGAGCACTGCCAGATTACCTTCAGAGAATTCTCTCTTAATCATAATGCCCTCCACTTTAAAATCATTTCATTGAGAAAGGGTCAATAAAATGAAAATCCGGATAAGACTATTTTATTTTTAAAAGTACAATACTGGGGTGCCTGGGTGGCTCAGGGGTTGAGCATCGGTCTTTGGCTCAGGTCGTGATCCCAGAGTCCAGGGATCGAGTCCCGCATCAGGCTCTTTGCCTGCTTCTCCCTCTGACTGTGTCTCTCATAAATAAATAAAAGCTTTAAAAATATAAAAATAAAAAAACAAAAGTGTAATACTGCAAAACATCCAATATTTCCTCATCAGTGTCTGGATGAGCTATCTGTGTTGAAAAGATCTGGGCATGTAGGAAAAATTGTACATCTGCACATGTTATGTGTATCATCTTTTAAGAAAAATTAAATATTCTCCAAGGCCCAACACCCAGAAAGTCTGATCCAGTGTATATTTAAAATCCCCAGTGGGATCCCTGGGTGGCTCAGCGGTTCAGCGCCTGCCTTTGGCTCAGGGCATGATCCCGGAGTTCCAGGATCGAGTCCCGCGTCAGGCTCCTGGCATGGAGCCTGCTTCTCCCTCTGCCTGTGTGTGTGTGTGTCTCTCATGAATAAATAAAATCTTTACAAGTAAAAAATAATATTTGTATTTGCGTAAGTGCCCAGGCGATTGCGACGTGCTGCCTGGCAGGGCCTGAGTTCTCTCAAACAACTTTCCTAACAAAACTAAGTTCATAAACGCCAACTTAATAAGCTGGACTGATAAGCCCACATCACTGAACACAACCGAGGAACAGAGGCTTTCCCAGGGAGCACAGCCCCCCGTTACAAGGTGCCCGACACACCGTTCACAGCCCGATTCTGGACCAAACAGCAAAAGGGAAAAGATACCAGAGCCCAAAGGAGGCCCCGGCTCGGCCCTGTGCTCTCCGGCAAGCAGGACAGTCCATCAGCAGCCATGCCCAGCCTGTCCCCAGAGTTCTCTGCCTTAGCATTCAAACCCGTGCTGCCCAACGTGGCTACCCAAATGTAGTCAAAACTAAACAAAGTTCACAATTCAGTTCCTCAGGCCCAGCAGCCACATTTCAGGTGTCCGACAGCCATACAGAGCCAGGGGACGTGGTTCAGCAGAACACCACGAATGGCTGTTTCCCTCCTCGGGAATTCTATCACACCGAGCTGTCCCGAAGCACTGATTTCATGACCACATTTTTCCTGAGGGGTCTGGCCTTCAAGCTCCTATCCAGGTGCCACCTGATGGCCACAATACTGTGCAGAGAACAGTGGCCATCCAAGGGGGGGTGGGGGAGACTCCAGGAGGTCAGAAATCTCTAAGTCATGTGACACTTGCAAACCGCACCCCCCAGATGCTGACACCCCGTCATCTCATGGCCAAGAAGCTCCATCAGACCATCAGACGATTCTTTAACATTCTGAAAAAGAGCCTGATTCCAATTCATACTACCAGTGCTAACCTGAGAGAGAATGAACGTCCTGATGTAACAGCCAACCCTCCCTCTCTGAGAACCGCCTAGCCACACTGAAAGATTCGGGTGGGGTTTTTTGCCTGGGAATTTGGAATTGGGGCTCAAAGAGAGCTAGCTGGAATCCCTTGGTCTTCTGAAGCATGCAGATAAACACAGCATCTCATCACCTGGCTTCAGCAACTAGGGACTTGGGCCGGCCTGGTTACCTGGGGCCCCTGGCACAGCCCCAGTGTTACGCAGGGAGGGAGGGTTCTGGAGCACACCCCCTCACCGTGGCCTGCGTCTGCACAGAGCGGAGGGCGGCACTCCTGCAGGCTGCAGGGATCTGGGCCTCATCCTGGGGAATGACTCCACACTCAGCCTACGCACCAGTCTCACGGGGTTGTTGAGACAAATACAGGAAATGATCCCTGTGGACATTTAGCTTGGCGTCTGGCTGAAGAGAGACGCAGGGACATGAGCTCTCCTCGCGGCTGTGGTGGCTGTCACGGTTGCTTGCTGTGGCTCAGCCACACTGTTTACTCTTGGTTCTAACGGACACCCAGCATCTTCTTAATTCTTTCCTAAAGGTAGGGCAATTTTGTTCCATGCTTTCGATTTGGAATTTAAAAAAAAAAAAAAAAAAAAAAACCCCATACCAAAAAGAAGAGTATTACCACTACAGATGCTGTGGTTTACTCCATTTCTATGCCATTTACTGGTACCACAATTACTAGGACTAGTTATAATGACACTAGCTACCAGTTTTTTGAGTGTCTAGTCCATGCCAAGCATTGTGTGAAGCCCTCTATAAATATTATCTCACTGAATCCTCACACTGCAAGGGGGAGTCTACTGTTATTCTCACTCAAGAGCTGAGAAAACAGACCAAGAAATTTAAGTGACTTGCCTAAAATCATGGAGCTAAGGAAAACAAGATCTGAACCTAGCTCTGCCTGACTGGACACCCCGTGCCTTTTACCACTACACCAAGCTATAGCAGAAATCTTCCTGAAGCTAAGAAACTAGCCCCCCGCCCCCAGTCCCACCCCAAAATTAGAAGAACTTTCTATCACATATTCTAAGGGTTAAAAAGTCCAAATGAAAAGGGACTCTCATTCTTCCCCAGTGACTGGCTGTCTGTCTTTCAAATGCATATTTTATCCTCTTTACCTGGACTCCTGGATTTTCAGTATCTGTTTATTGCAACTCTAAGAGACTTCCTCCCCCTGGATCCCCAAATAGTTCCTGAATGGGTGGGGCAGGAGAGCTGAGACCTTGCATCGTGCCCCCGTTTGAAAAGAAACCATAAAACAAGCATTAAGAACGGTTTCTTCCTATATAGGGAGAGGTTTTCAGGGAACAGCCAGTCAACCATATTTCAAAGAATGCCAAGCTTGAGCTCTTATCTCCACATCGGATTATACTCCAGTGAACCAGCATCTCTATCTCAAGGACTCGCCTGTGGGAGGATGCTTCATGGACCGCATTACCAGGAATTCTCTAGAACAAACGGTTCTGTGCACAGCATATTCTCTGAGGAGTCTGCCCACCTGTACAGGAAACCCAGTTGTTTGCGGCCCATTTTATGGGGTCTGGAGCCAAACTAGCGCAAACTTACACCAAAGCAGAATGCCCATGAGCTGAAATTAACCAGCAATCTTTTTTCCTTCTCCCCACCCAAAAGGTACACCCACACTTTCATGCAACACACAGAATGATCCAGAAGCTTAGGGGAGAACAGAGAGATTATCACTCCTAGAATTTTGGGTTTCGTAGGGCAGTGGAATTTCAGAAGCATCTGGTAGACTGATGGAGTTAAGAAAACAAAAACACTTAAGCACAACAAGCAAACATGACTCACGGCCACACACTCATGTTATCTTCTATCACTACTATTTCAAAAAGAAAAAAATTTTAAAGTAAAAACACAGAAAAGCCAGAGGTTCCGAGTAAAAATCCTGTTCCAGGCCACAGCCAGGAACAGAGGAAGCGCTCCACCAGGCTGGATGGGCTTGTTACCCTACACTGCCCAGCGCGGGAGCCCATCTCCGCCCAGGCCCTGTGGGCAGCCCTGCGGGTCCCTTGCTCCCAGGGCCCCCTCCCCACCCCACACTCCCCAGTTCCCATCCCACTCTCCTTTCCTAACTGGGCAGGGGCCGGGTGCCAGACACATTCTCTGCACGTCCAAAGCCCAGATGGAATTTCTACCAACTCTATTCCTGGAGAATAAACTCTACTTTTTCCCAGAAATGTGCTTTAAGGAGTTATGTCTGTGTACATGCTATGAGCAATGTCTAGGTCCTATTCTAAAATCCGTTATGGGGGATTTATGGAGTATAAATAGCGTCACCCACAAAGTGAAGAAAAATTAGGATGCACTTTACTACAGCATTAAAACTGGAACAATTTCCAGAGAAGAAATACACATTTGTGAATATGATAAAGTACTCAGCAAATGAGTATTCTCTAAATGAAAAATCACAAGAGCTATCACCTTATACCTGTCAAAAGGGCTAAAATCAAAGAGACAAGAAATAACAAGTGTTGCTGAGGATGTGGACAAAAGGGAACCCTCCTTCACCATAGGTAGGAAGGTATATTGGTGCAGCCATTGTGGAAAGCAGGAAAAGGTTCCTCCAAAAATTAAAAGTAGACCTACCGTATGATCCAGCAATTCTACTGCTAGGTATTTATCTGAAAAAAACACTAATTCAAATAGAGATACGTACCCCATGTTCACTGCAGCATTACTCACCACAGCCAAGACAAGGAAGCAGCCCACGCGCCCACCAATAGATGGATAAAGATGTGGTACATGCGCATGTGTACACACACAGACACACACACGGGAATATTACTCAGTCATGAAAAAGAATGAAACCTTGCCATTTGTGACAACACAGATGGACCTAGACAGCATTTCGGTAAGTGAAATAAATCTGTGAGGCAAATATGCCTTGTGATTTCACTTACATGTGGAATCTAAAAACAAGAAACAAAATGTGTCATGGATGGAGAGCTGTCTGGAGGTGGGGGGGATGGGTAAAATACGAGGTGGGGGGATTAAGAGGTTCAAACTGCCAAGCATAAAATAAATAATGCGGGGACCCAACGTCCAACCCAGGGGAGAACTAACACGCAACAGCCTGATGAAGAGGCCAGAACCACATTATCGCATGAACCCCTCACGGCCCTGCATCTTCCCAGCGAGGGGAGTGCAATGGAGTCTCGACTGGCACCGGAGCGGAGCTACGGGGTTAGGGCACAGGCCTTGCCTTCTCGTCCTGGTAGATCTTGTTGACACTCTCCAGCTGCGAGTCGTGGCTGGACTGGATGCGGTCGAGCTGCTCCCGCTGCTTTTCCAGCTCCCCCTGGAACTCGTTCTTCTTCAGCTCCACGGCGCCCCTCTCGGCGGCCGCCCTGCGGACCCTGCCCTCCAGCTCCACGATCCTGGTCTAGGGGGACACCACACACGGCTGGTGAGGGCGAACCCAGGCTGACCCCGGGACCAGGCCGGGACAGAGAAGCCAGTTTGGGGGTTCAGGGCTCAGCACCAGCAGGAGACAGTACCTGGGGTGGGGGGGTGCTCCCACTCAGCCCTGCGGGTCCCTCCCCCAGGGCCCCTCCCCAACCCCACACACCCCTGCTCCCAGCCCACTCCCCTTCCTAACCAGGCCCAGGCTGCTGCCAGACACCACCTCTGCAGGTCCTGCAGAGCCGGATGGAAGCTCTGCA
The DNA here is from genome assembly GCF_053574225.1 of Canis aureus. Taxonomy (NCBI): domain Eukaryota; kingdom Metazoa; phylum Chordata; class Mammalia; order Carnivora; family Canidae; genus Canis; species Canis aureus. The sequence goes on along the minus strand of NC_135611.1, from coordinate 74,267,439 downwards.
AACCTTCCTCCTAGACGATAAAGTCTACTTCCTCCCAAGATGTGCTTTAAAGAGTTCTGTGTGTTATGAACCATCTTGGAAGTCAATGGTGTAGAAGCTACAACAGTTTTTCCCAGAGACACAGTATTATAAGTAGAGGAAGTCACTTGTCTGGGCTTCTTTGTCACCACTGCTAATCTTCAAGGAAATACCACCATAGCCCTCCCAGGGGCTCTGGGTGGCTGAAATGACGTGAGTACATAAAGTGCCTCATGCTTTACCAGGTGCTCAAATATTTAGTTCTGTTTCCCTCCTGCTGATGACAAAGCACTTAACTCTTTGGCAGACAGAACTTCTAGCAACAGATTCATTTCTCCTGCTCTGGACACCATGTCCACCTGTGCCCAGAGGACGGGCTCCCGTGGAGTTCACACGAAAGCACCACCCCCCGGGGTGAGTAAGCCTGAGATGACCTCACATGGGATGGGGCTTCATGGCTCAGAGCCCAAGCTCTGCCCTCAGAAAGACTGGGTTCAAATCCTCAGGCCTCTTGTACGTTCTCTGTGTCTCGATCTGCCTACCTGGGAAATGGGGAAAATGAAGTCCCAAACCTACAAGGTTTGTGTACAGAAGATAGTGTATACAATGTGTTGTTGAAGAAAAATCATTTGGATACTTGTTAAAACAGAAAGGAAAACTTCCTTCAAGACTCCTGCAATAGGGGTCACGTCTATGCAGTAGGGGAGAGAACCGGCCCCACTCCGAACACAGCCAAGACAGCTAAGAGTTTACAGCCAATGGCAGAGGGAGGGGTCACTGGAGGAAGACTATCAAGGGGAGACCTCAAGAGCAGGGGGATTTCTGGCTAAAGGCAGGCGAAGAGCTCAGACATCACAGGAGAGGCAGTAGGTGCCTGACCAGATGCTGGGGGAGGGGATGATTTAGCAGGATTCTTTGCTAAGTGGCTGGGCAGGCTGCAGATGGGATATGGGAGGCCAGGAGGGAGGCCCCATGGAGAGGAGGGGTCAGAACTGCCTGACCATAGTCTCTGTCCTTGCTCAGCACTGCCGGACCCATGATAGGCAGTGATAATGGGAAAGCTAAAGTTACCCTTCCTTACATGATGATTTTAACAACTGGCCCATCTAAGCACACACTTCTCACACTTGTCACCCAAATGCATTTCCAATACCACTCTTTGAGGTCTAGCGTGGACTGGGGGGCCCGACGGGCTGTGGTCTGTGTACCGAAGCAAGCCGTCTTCCCAGAAACGGCCCCCACAGCTGGACTAAAAATCATTCACTCACAGGACAAGCAGAGGCGGCTGTTCCGGTAGCAATCCCAAATCACAGAGAGGTCCTCTCCCAGCCAAGAGCAGAGCTGGCGTGGAGAGTCTAGCCCGTGGCTGAGTGCAGGGTACCTAGAGCCCCAAACTCACGAAAGGAAGTACACGCATGCTGGACGGAATGCCTCAGGGGGTGGCAAACAGCAAACCCCTTGACCCCAGCACCCGGCAACTTTAAATACTTTGACACCCATGCAAATACAAGCAAAACACCTGCAGATCCACACTCCGCGAGCTGGCGATCCAGTAGTTGAAGCCCAGGACGATGATGCAGGCCACCAGGGCAGCCAGCACAAGGGGTGGCGACTTCATGCTCCGGCGCCCGTTTCCCAGTCCCATCATCTCAAAGGCTGGTTGAGAATCTGCCAAATAGAACAAGCCCATGAGCCTCTGTACAGCAGCGCTGGGCCTGGAGTAGACCACGTGCGCCGGCACAGCCGACACGAAGGCACTTTGCCTGGACACACGATCCCGCGGGAGAGAGCCGTGTAAGTAGCACAGCCTGAGCCCCCCAGGCCAGGCTCGCAGGAGTGAGCGTGTCCTGCAGCCCCAGCACCTGTGGCCCGAGACCTCGGGCAGGTAACAATCTCTCATGCGCGTCAGTTTCCTCCGCTGTCAAACGTTAGGGCGAGTGTAGCACTTACCACTCCAGTACAGGCTGACGTGAATCACCTGTTTGAACAGAGACGGCAAATATCAAATGCTTCCACATCACCTTAGGGGGGAAAAACCATTTCTCACTGTTCCCCGAAGAGCTCTTTTTGATTTGAGACCTAACAAGGAAGGGGTTTTCGCCCCTGGACAGAATCACTAATGACACCCAGTCAAAGCATTTGTTGAGCAAAGCCAGAAAGCACCCGGGAGTGTAGATGCCCACTAAGTCACGGCCCACCGTGGACCCCTCCACTCCGCACACGCACGCGCACACACACACGCTGTACACACGCACGGTGCTGCCCGCAGGAGAGGCGCTGGCCCAGGCCTCCTCAGAATGGCTGCTGCTCTCAGCGCGCAGCGCGGCCACCGCAGCAACACAGCTGCAGAGAGCAGCCCCTTGTCCAGAGAATCCCAGACGCAGCTTACAAGGTTTGTCTCGGGCTTCAACCCGAGACCGGGAGGCCGGGTACCAGCACTGTGCGCCGAGCATGGAAAGCCGACCTTCCCAAAAGGCTTTGCTGAGCCAGACAGAACAGGACCTGATCAGAGGGAGGGCAGCGTGCACAATAAAGGCCATCTCTGAGAACAGGTACGCTTCAATGCCAGGTGTGGCCCCGGGGGGTGGGGGGGGGCACCGGAGGGGACAGGGAGGGAAGACCCCAGGGACTCAGCTTCCAGGTTCAATTCCTGCGAGCAAGAATAGGGAAGAGCTGACAGGGCCAGCTCTCCCCCCAAGGTGTTCCTATCTAGGTGTGTCACCAGGAGACCTCTGCGGGAGGCTACATGGGGATAAATGAGCAATCTCTGGAATTGCCTGAAATAAAGCACCACCAGAATTCTGAAGCAAGACCTGACCTCAGCCTCTGCTGGTGCCTTCCTCACCAGATGAAAGAGGGGGAAGAAACTTTAAAAATCAAATATCAGTTGAAATCAGCAAGCACTATATATATTAAAGGTAATGCTCAGAAATACTAAACTTCTAGAAAATTCTATATACCTGCTGAAAACGTGTCTCCACTCCCTCATATCTGATTTTGCTCACAAAAGTCTTTTTTACTCTTTTTAAACTTTAAAAATATGTATAAAACTACAAATACAAATGGGGAGAAAGACCACACAGTCAAGTGTGAAATGAGAAGTCTCCCCTCTAACGGCAGCATCCTTCTATTCCAGCTGCTCTCAACCCTCACGGACTCCTGCATCACCTGGAACCGAGGCACGGCCCAATCCTTCACCTGCAATTCAATGGGTAGAGAAGGGCCCAGGTATTGGTAGTTTTCAGTGCTCCCAGGCGATTCTAATATCCAGCTACTCTCCTAGATATCATTCTGCATGTTTCTTGACATTTATACAAGCATCGACGTACATATTTTTAAATCCAAACAAGATCATTCACACTGTTCTGTAATGTCATGAGTCACTTAGTCATACATCTTATCGCACTTTTCCTGGTTGCACATTAGTTTGCTCTTTTCTTTTCAAAGTTCTGAATGGGCACCACTGTGTGCAAGGTTTACTTAACCTCCTACAGAGGGCCTTTTGGCTTATTTCCAACAATGCTGCCACGAACACCCTTTCACATCCACACCTGGGTTTGCAAACCCCTATCCAGGTGTGCGATCCCCAACACACAATCCTAAAATCCAAATTGTTCTAAGAGCCCAAAGGTAGTTTTAAAAACTTACCCATAGCAACCAAACCTGACCTGAACTCAGATCAAGGTCTGATCAGAACTTACCCAAAACTACTTAAAGTCTTTATCTTTCTCCCTTTGTGTGAATATTCATATGTCTTGCTGCAGAAAGATTAGTGTTCAAGTACAGGGTGCTCCACAGATCCTGCTGGGGTTGTCACATAATATATAATGAGTCCATCTTATTATCTTCTGAATTCTGACAAAATTCTGAATTCCAAATACCTCTGGCTTCCAGGGGTTTGGGAAGGGAGGAGGAACCAGCAAGGAGCTTACTCCATGTGAGGCACTCAAGTGTTTCCAACACAGCGGTCCCTGAAGCCTCTCAGCAGTTCTGAGGGGCACTAATCGCCCCCATTTTGCAAGCGATGGAATAAATCACAGACAGCTGTAGAAAAATTTCAAGAAGTGGTCCTGCTGGGTCATAGGTATTTAAAACTGATAGAGCTTATTGCCTCCAAAACATTTAGCAAATTACAAAGCACAAAGAGTAGAAAACCCTGGACGACACTGCCTTAGCCAGGTGATCAAAGTGAATGCAACTACTAGTGGGACAGACATCACAGACCACCCAACGGGATGCACTGGGGAGGAAAGTTCAGAGGAACTTATATTGAGGGCCATTCTATATTCAAAAAGTGTTAATTTAAAATCATGGAAAACAAGGAGAGTGAGAAACTGTCAGAGAGACGTGACAACTAAACAAAGGGATGGGTGGGTGAGGGATCTACTATGTTTGCAACTTTCATAAATTCAAGTCATCTAAAAAATTTTGGATAGATCTTATTCCATTGGCTTCCAAAGCAGTTCCAATAATTTACTCTCCCACTAGTAGAGAGAAATGTCTGTTTTCTCACACAATAAGACCAAAATAAAACTTCTGATGTTTGGCAAGCTCATCAGTAATGATGTTTTAAAATACATTTCTTGGGGTGCCCGGCTGGCCCAATCCATAGAGGATGTAACTCTTGATCTTGGGGTCATGGGTTTGAGCCCCACATTGGGCAAAGAGCCTACTTTAAAAAATATACTTCTTAGCATAAATGAGCATCTTTTCATTTATTGGCTATTGGTTCATTTTAGTGAAATGTGTTTTTATACTTTCTGCCCTTTTTTTTAAAGATTTTATTTATTCATGAGAGAGAGAAAGAGAGAGGCAGACACAGAGAGAGGGAGAAGCAGGCTTCCCATGGGGAGTCCGATGTGGGACTTGATCCTGGAACCGGGACCAAGCCCTGGGCCAAAGGCACTCAACCACTGAGCCACCCAGGCATCCCTTTTCTGCCCATTTTCAAACTTGGGTGTTCACCTTGTTGAATTGTAAGAGCTCTTTGTATGTTAAATCTTTGGTATTTCACGAGGATATCTTTTGTTCTCAATTTTTCATTTGTTCTTTGACTTTTTCACTTTTTCTTTGAATTTTTTGCCCATAGTTTTGGGTTGTTGGTGATGTTTTTAAAACAACCTACTCTTGTCAATCTTTTATCATGTCTGGATTTTGCTTACACTTTTTTTTTTTAAGATTTTATTTATTTACTCATGAGAAACACAGAGAAAGAGAGAGGCAGAGACACAGGCAGAGGGAGAAGCAGGCTCCACGCAGGGAGCCTGACATGGGACTCGATCCCAGGACCCCAGGATCATGCCCTGGGCTGAAGGCAGACGCTAAACCGCTGAGCCACCCAGCAATCCCGATTTTGCTTACACTTAAAAAGACATTTCTACTCTAAGTTTAGAAGCACATTTACTCATATCTCCTCTCAACATACCCATGGCCTCATATATTTATTTAAATCTTCCATCTACTTGGAGTTTCCTTTTGGTGTAAAGAGTAAAAAATCCAAAAAATATTGGGTTTTGGTGTGTGTGTGTGTGTGTGTGTGTGTGTTTGAGAGAGAGAGAAAGAGAGACGGCTAGCCAGTTCTGTCAGCACCCTTTACTAAAAAATATATTTTTACCTAGGGCTTTGAAAGCCTATCTTCGTCTACACTTAATTCCCTAACAATATACTTCTAGATGGAGTCCATGTAAGAGTGTTTATTTTATTCCAGCAGATAGAAGTCAATGGATGGATATACTACAAGCCTGAAAACAATAAAAAATCTCAATTCTCACTTCAAGGTAAGTATTCTGATGATCATTCAAAACTCTTCCTTGAGCCAATTAGAATGTACTGACCAACTATCCTGAGACAGGTGCTGTGCTAGCACTAAGCAACTCAGGACAGTGTTAAAAGAATAAACTCTAGAACCCATTGTCCAGTGTCAGACTCCAGTTCCACCTCTTAGGAGCCATAGGACCTATCTGAGCATCACTGTCCTCACAAGGTTATTGTGAGGATGTAATGAGTTAAGATATGAGAGGTGCTTAGAACCACACATGGCACATAGTAATTGCTCAATAAATTTGACTATTAGAGATGGAAAGATGAATAAGAAATCATTTCTAGATCTAGTCATTTCCCCATTTCATAAAGAAAAGGTGATGAATGTCTTCCTTCCACCATCATTCTACTTTATAAGGAACCAGCTTTATGCATTCGTCCTATTGACTCTGCTGTCAATAAAGCAGCAGTAACTGCCATCACCTAAGGCAGACTCCCCGCTGCCACCACGGCACCAGACACCCCAGACCAGGACCCCATTATGAAAAAGAGAGGTTCTGGGAAGCCCGACATGAGCCTGGTCTCAGAAGCCCCTTGCTATGACCCAGCACCTGGCTGGCCAGGAAGCCACGCAACTGCCCAGAGGGCACAGACAGGAGAGCCTGGGGCTCCTAAGGGACACAGGGCCACTTGGCTATGGAGGTGAGCACGAGGGAGGGCAGCCGGGCACTTTGGCACTGACTTTCAGGACTGTAGAAACCTCTGCTGCTGAAAACAAAAGGCCAGATACAGGTAGGAAATGATGAAGGCTAAGGTGGTAACTCGGAGCCATCATTGACAAGTGTCAGGTACTTCAAACACTCTCCTTCCCCAACCTTAGTTCTCTGGGCCGAGGGGGTGACGGCAGGGGTGGGAGACAATTGCATCAGGTATGTTAATATTCACTGTAACTGGGGCTTCAGAATGGGTTCTGTCTCGTATTTGACTGTATCTGACACACTGAAAAATGGTTAACCTAAATCAGCTGAACTCTGTGGAACCCCCAGGCTTCCCTGGAGAAAAATAAAGTGATGTGTTTCTGCATTAAATGTCTCTTGGTAATAGGAAATGTAAAAAAAAAAAAATTGCACATTCTTTCCTACTGGCTTCATTTTAAAAATTCAACCTACTGGTTAAAATTATTATTTGCATGTAAGATAAAGATCTTTTTGTAGGGGATCCCCAGGTGGCTCAGTGGTTTAGCACCTGCTTTTGGCCCAGGGCGTGATCCTGGAGTCCCGGAATCGAGTCCCTCGTCAGGCTCCCTGCATGGAGCCCGCTTCTCCCTCTACCTGTGTCTCTGCCTCACTCTCTCTCTCTCTCTCATGAATAAATAAATAAAATCTTTAGAAAAAAAAAATCTTTTTGTAAAAGAAGAAAAACCTCTAATTACTTAAGAAAAGCACCTGAAAATGAGCAACCTGCCAAATACACTGGCCCCTTGATTTACTTTTTTTTTTCTCTTGTTTACTTATTTCCACATAGGTCTTTTTCTTCTTTTTTTAAGATTTAAGAGAGAGCACTCAAGCAGGGGCAGGATGGGCAGAGGGAGACAACTAGAGAAGTTTAAGCAGGTTCTGCGTTCAGTGCAGAGCCTGACGTGGGGCTCAATCTCACCACCCTGAGACCATGACCTGAGCTGAAATCAAGAGCAGGACGCTTACCCAAATGAGCCAGCCACCCAGGTGCCCCAAGAATTTATTTTTAAGTAATCTCTATACCCAACATGGGGCTTGAACCTACAACCCTGAGATCAAGAGTCACACGCTCTACGGACCGGGGGCCCCTCCACATGGGGGTTTTTAATCATATAGGCAGATACTGTATGTAAGAGCAATCGAGTCAGAACAGCTCATTAGACCAACGTGACCGCCGCGGAAACCATACAGCTTCTCCGTGAGAGAGCCCCACCTTTCTTCCTTCTCCAAAACGGCCTCACCTGGATCTCGGAGACTCTGCAGGAGGCTTAGCAGGAAGCCCAGAAGTCCCTCTGCACTGAGCAAACAGACCTGAGACGCCCTGCTCAGGGCAGATGAAGGATTCGGTCACCAACAATTTTCTGAGGGTTTAAAAACATTCTGCCCTGCCCCAAGAATGTCCCCAAGCAGAGGTGAGCATGCCATGCCAGCCCTGTTTTGTGAACACAGCCGCCCCAGCTCCCTTGAGGGCCACAGCTGTCTCTGGTTCCAGACAGAGTTGATGAGCTGATCCAAATCCACTCATAGGGTTATTATGAGGACTCAACCGGTTAAAATACTTATTATCTGGCCCCTTACAGAAGTTTTTCAACTCCTGCTCTAAGCCATTAGCATTGAATGACCAGGTCCACAGCATTCTCCTGAAATTGCTCTAAAAGCTTACCAGGAAGTGCAGAGAATTTCTTCTTACTTCCCCAACCCCCAATTACAAACATCATGTTTCCCCAGCTCTGGAAGCTGGCAGTTTATAAAGGAAAAACTTAAACATTATGGTGATCTTAGTAATACCGTACTGCATATTTGAAAGTTGCTACCAGGGTACATCTTAAAAGTTCTCACAAGAAAAGAATTTTGTGACTGTGGTGACAGACATTAACTGGATTAATTGTAGTGGTCATTTCTGCAATACATACTGACTTGGGTTAGGGCTGCTGAATCACTACATTGTACTCCTGAAACTAGCGTGACGTCAGTTATACCTCAAAAAAATTTTCTTAAAAAACTTTTAAAATCCGTGTGCATGACAGGGTGCCTGGGTGGCTCAATCAGTTAAGCAGCTGCCTTTGGCTCAGCTCATGATCTCCAGGCCCTTGGATGGAGCTCCACATCAGGTTCCTTGCTTGCCCCACTCCCTCCGCCCCTCCCCCAGCCCTCCAGCCCTGCTCATTCTCTCTCTCTCTCTCTCTCTCATATTTTAAAAATTCATTTGCATGTTTAGTATCACATACTGAAAATACCAAAGAGCAAGATGGACAACTGAAAATGAATGAGAGGAACCAAATTCCATTGTGCTTTTTCCAGCACTTGAAATTTTCTGAAGAAAGGCCACCTCCTACATGGATGCCAAGACTACATTTTGGCAGGAACTCCCGAATTTTCCTCTAGTTCAAGAGTTGGCAAACTGTAGCCCAAAGGCTGAATCCTGCCAGCCACCTGTTTCTGTACACTGCCTATAAGCCTAGTTTTTCAGTTTTTAATGGTTAAAAAAATCAAAAGAATATTTCATGACACGTGAATAGCACATGCAATTAAAATGTGGGAATCCATAAATAAAGTTTTATAAGGACACAGTCACTCCCACTCATTTATCCCTTGTCTATGGCTGTCAGGTTACAAGAATTGAGTCCACCAACAGGGCACATGCATCCCAAAGGGTAATGGAAGATGCTCCACAGGGCTGGAGAAGAAAATCTGAGAAGTTATGTTAATTTGTATCCATGAAACATAGTGATATAACTATTACATAAAAAAAAACTTGAAACTATATTATATGTAGACTAATAATATTAAGGATCTTATACCATCTTCCATTTTACTAATTCTATTACACGACCATTAAATATCAACAGTGCTAATAAAAGTAGAAACTGACCTGCATGCTAAGTCTCTCTGTTGAAAGGCACATGGCCCCAACCTGTGAGGTGCCTGAGGAGCTCCTCTGACCTCGGCACTGTGCACAGAGAGGTGGACTGACAAATTATAACCAGACTAAACCTTCCAGAGGCTAAGAAGCTTTAAGATTCATATAAAAAGCACAAATTAAAGTCATTCTAATAAACATAAGCATGGGCAAACACAGGCCCACTGCTGGGAAGGCACATCTTCAGTTCTGCATGAACCATGTCCCAAAGTAAAACCTATGATGATATAATCAGATCTGGCAAGAAACAGGCCAAAAATATTCACAATTCAAGGAGTATATGAAATAGGGTTTTACCTCTACTGCCACTAAGCATGAATCCAACTCTAAGAAGTATTATGGACCTTGAGATACAAGACAGTAATAGCACGTGCACCTGACTTATAAATAACAAAACCACAGGGGAGTGCTAAACATCTGTGTAATTGAGATAGCAGATATATAACAATGAATTAATTTTAAGTTTTTGTTTTTTAGATTAATGAGAATGATCAAAAAAGTTTGGAAACCATAGCAAGTTACCATCTGTATCAGTATAATCATTATCATACTCTGACGTACATTTTCCTCCTGTTGGGGACTAATTAATCTTCAAAATCTTAGCTAAGGAAAGTGCTATTAACACAGTCCTGAAGGGTTTTAAACAAAAATAAGATCAAAATATTGTAACAATCAGAGAAGGCATGATTCCCCCCCCCCCCCAAAGGGTAGGAAATTCACTGTGCGAAACAAAGCAGACTCCCTGGGAACTTGGTAAGGACTTCTGAAACTTCAAGCCAAGTCCTTTCATGTGATGTCATCATTAACTGGAAAAGTTGAGAAAAGAAAATGACCACAACCTAAGAATGTTTTTTTGTAGGAGGAAATGGAGAGCAGGAAAATGAAATACTACTCACGCTTTTCTAAGGTAAGACAAAAGCATATCAAGACCATTTCTCCTACTTTTGAAAAAAAAAAAAAAGTGCTTTTTTGTTTTTTAAACAATAAAAAAAGAAGTGTTTTTCTCTTATCCAAACGATGGATGTTCTTTCTCACCTTAGGTCATTCAAAAGAAAATAAAAGGTAATAAAGCAATACAACTACATTAAAGCCAGGGCATGGGGCCTCTCATCCGTCATCTCCTGCTCTCCCTTCTCTGGGGCTAGCCTTCTCTAGGGGCCACGCCACCTCCAAGCTCCTTTCCACTACTGTACCAGCCACAGGACACTGCTCAGCACAGCCGGCTAGAAGCCTCCTCCCTGGAGAGGCAGTTTCCCCAGGCTCTGCCCTTCTACCTTGTGCTTCAGACGCAGAAAGCCTGTCTGCACATTCACAGGGTTTTCAATAAGGTCAGCAGTTTCCTCCTTGCTGGGGGAAAGTGGCCACAAAAGCCAACTGAAGACAGATAGCCCCTGACACATTCAACCATCCTCACTTCTGTTTCTGCCCTACCCCTCAAAAAATAATATAAATACAAAAATCTTTTCATCCCTCATCAATAACCCGGCCCATTGCTAACAATTAGAAAGGGGACGGCATCCTTAGCTCCCCAGAGCAATGTCGTCCACATCTGATCCCCTTTAGTCCCCATAACCACTCCTTCCTCTCATTCTTGATCCTACATTATAACAAAACCCATGGGGGGGGGGGGCGGGCGGGTGATAACCTCTGCACAGAAAACCAAAACAGGGATCCCTGGGTGGCACAGCGGTTTGGCGCCTGCCTTTGGCCCAGGGCGCGATCCTGGAGACCCGGGATCAAATCCCACATCGGGCTCCTGGTGCATGGAGCCTGCTTCTCCCTCTGCCTGTGTCTCTGCCTCTCTCTCTCTCTCTCTCTGTGACTATCATAAATAAATAAATAAAAATTTAAAAAAAAAAAAAAACCAAAACACGTCTGGAAGAGCTGACTGTTTTCTTTAAACATCGTAGGGATTCAATGTCTTTTTGACCACTGATATCTTAAAAATTGAGTTCTGGCCTAAGGACAGCATGTCTTACCATATTGCTGGTTGTACTTACAAATAAAATTATTCTTCCCAAGTGCATGAGCTTACCTTAATCTTCTATAGCGTAAGCAGGAGGAGCCAGACCGCCAAGAGATTCCACCGCTCCCCTGGTCTCATGCTCCAAAAATTACAGAAATACTGAAACTGCCTAAATTTGAGTCAACATGACGGCCATAAGTCAAGGAGAGTCACTCGAAAGCTGTTAAGTATTTCATCAGACTGTGGGACATCTTAATAATCCATCCCTAGGAATGTGCGGGATTTCGAGCTATAGGGCTTTGGAGAACCCAAACCAGACAAAGGAAATCTCAGACTCGCGAAAGCCACACAAGTTTGGTCATGCAGATCTCGAGAAGAGATACCTGAAAGTGACCAGCAACGTCACGGCATCCCCGGCACGACGGTCCTTAAATGATACTAAAAAGAACATCCATCAAAATAGGCATTGCCTTACTTTACCTTAAAAAGAGAAATCATCACAAACAGCACACGGAGTGTGAAACAAACTGTGTATAAACCCAGGAGACTATTTTTACAGCGGAGCAAAAGTTGTGCGGACGCTGCCCACAGTCCCAGGCTGGAAACGCTCGTTCGGGCGCGAGCCTGGAGCAGCCCCGCCACCGGCTCGCGGCCCGGGTCACCTGCCCACGCGGCCGCGCCTCCCCCGGCGCCGGGGACGAGCGCCGCTTCGGGGCCGCCCGCCTCCACCCCGGGCGCCGCGCCACAGCGGAGAACAGAACAGCAAGGCCGCGCGCGGCCCCGACCGGCGGCCCCGGCCCGGAGCACACGCGCTGCCCTCGCGGCGGCCGGGGCCGGGGGCCGGGGGCCGGGGGGCAGGCGGCGCCGGGGCGGCTCGGGCTCGCGGGCTCCGGACACCCGCGGCGGCGCGGGCGGGGGAGCGGGGAGGCGGCCGGGCGCCGCGCACTCACCTCCGGCCGCGGCTCGAGCCGCTCGGCGCCGCAGGACCCGCTCCCAGGCCGCCCGCCGCCGGCCTCGCGCTCCCGTCCGCCCCGCGCCGCGCCGCGCCCAGCACCGCCGCGTCTCGGCCTCCGCAGCCGCGAGTCCCCGCCCCCGGTCCGCGCCGGCGGCGTGGGGAGGAGGTGGCGCCGCGAGCGCCGGGAGGCGAGGCCGGGGCCGCGCCCGCCTGCACGCCCCCCTCCCCGCGCGCCCCCCTCCCCGCGCGCCCCCTCCTCGGCCGCCCCCCTCCCCGCGGTCCCCTCCCCGCGAGCCCCTCCTCGGCCGCTCCCCCTCCCCGCGCGCCCCCTCCCCTCCCCGCGGCCCCCTCCCCGGCCGCCCCCCTCCCCGCGCGCCCCTCCCCGCGCGCTCCCTCCCCGAGGCCCCCTCCCCGCGCGCCCCCTCCCCTCCCCGCGGCCCCCTCCCCGCGCGCCCCCCCGCCGGCCGCCCCCCTTCCCCTCGCGCCCCTCCCCGCGCGCTCCCTCCCCGCGCCCCCCCCGCGGCCCCGTCCCCGCGCGCCCCCTCCCCTCCCCGCGGCCCCCTCCCCGCGCGCCTCCTCCCCGCGGCACCCTCCCCGCGCGCCCCCTCCCCGGCCGCCCCCCTCCCCGCGCGCCCCTCCCCGCGCGCTCCCTCCCCGCGGCCCCCTCCCCGCGCGCCCCCTCCCCGCGCGCCCCCTCCCCTCCCCGCGGCCCCCTCCCCGCGCGCCCCCCCCCCCCGGCCGCCCCCTTCCCCTCGCGCCCCTCCCCGCGGCACCCTCCCCGCGGCCCCCCCCGCGCGCCCCCTCCCCGCGCCCCCCCCGCGCGCCTCCTCCCCGCGGCCCCGTCCCCGCGCGCCCCTCCCCTCCCCGCGGCCCCCTCCCCGCGCGCCTCCTCCCCGCGGCACCCTCCCCGCGCGCCCCCTCCCCGCGCGCCCCCTCCCCTCCCCGCGCGCCTTCTCCTCGGCCGCCCCCCTCCCCGCGCGCCCCCTCCCCGCGCCCCCTCGCCGCGGCGCCCTCCCCTCCCCGCGCGCCCCCTCCCCTCCCCGCGCGCCCCCTCCCCGCGCGCCCCCTCCCCACGGCCCCCTCCCCGCCCCCCTCGGGACGTGGCTCCCGGGCAGCGGCCGAGCGTCCCCGCGCTTCCCAAGAAGGGGCCGGGAGGGGGGCGGCGGCGCGGAGCAAAGGGGCTGGGGGAAGAGGGGCGACCCCTCGCCTCACCCCCACCCCGTCCAGAGGGAACTTTCTGGAATGTGGGGCCAACTATATCCAGCGCCACCCACCTTGGCACACTCACAGACGGCACACTCACAGACCTTCAGTGGTCCAGGCCCCAAACCGCCCAGGGTAAAGGGCCAACGAATAACAGGAATTTAGGGGGGGGTCAGTCCTCACAAATCTTTTTTCTGCACCAACCCTACCCGGTTCCTAATCTCCCCACGACCGTTACCCCTCAAAGTTTAATTTTTCGGACCGTGACCCTCCGATCTACTTGTGGATAAAATGAAGATTCCTGGACGCTGCCAAGTGTGGTCTTCTAGTAGGCTCTAAGGATGTCGCCTGGGAGTCTGAATTCTAAACAGCGCCCCGAGCGCGCTGAGGTTTGAATAGCACCTTAGGCCACAGCTCCCTGAGAGGACGCGGCAAAGCTAATGACCTACGCCGTATCCCTACTAGAAAATTCTAAAACGGGGGCTCTGAACCCTGACAGCACTGGCCAAATTATCTGGGAGCTTTTGGAGGGTTTGGATGCCAGGGTCCCAACCTCCAGAGTTCTAAGCCCAAACGTGGGTATTTTTATTATAAAGCTTTCCAGCTAATTCTAACATATGGCCAGCACTAGGAATAATTCTAGATTTATGTCTTTTTGAACCTATCTAGCTCTGGTCTCTGGGAAAGGAACCTCTTCTCGCCCTTCCCAAATCCCAATCACAAAACAACAACAATAAGTACACAAACTCCCTTAGGAATGCTCACAGCCAAAATGGTTTTCAACCAGAACAAAGACTCACCTTGAGAAAGGAGACCTGGCACCTGAGCATGGTCTCCTTAAATTCAGGAAAAGGATTCTTTATGAGCCAAAACCTCCTAATTGAATTTAGAGTAATATTCTCCTATAGCCCAAAATGATAATTTTTGTGACCTGCTGTTAGACTGTTGCCGGTCGGGATCAAGAATACAGGAGCTAGGGGGTGTGTTGGGCGTCAGCCCTGGCTTTTCCAATGACTTGTATCACTTCTTTCTAATCGTCCAGTGACCTTAAGTGACCACAGTCAGTATTTTTGGATAGGTACAATAAATTGCTCCTTCTGCCTCCCCTCATCATGTTTTGCCTTCTTAGGCTGGGGGGCCGTACCTTCTACCTCATTTGCCTGTAAGCAGGGTTCCACTGAATCCCTCGTTTATCAACAACTAATCAGTGACTAAGCCAGTGATTTTCCCCCCAGTTTTATTGAGAAATAACTGACGTATCTTGCTGTATGAGTTTAAGGTGTCCAGCATGATGCTTTAATTATATATATTGTAAAATGACTACGATGGTGGGTTCAGCTAGCATTCATCTTCTCCTAAAGATACAGATTGTTAAAGAGGAAGAAAAAATTTCTCCTTGTGATGAGAAGGCTTATGATTTACTCTCCTAACCACTTTCTTACATATCTTACAGCAGCCTTAGCACGAGTCATCACACTGTACAGCACATCCCTTGAACATCCCTTGATACTTATCTTACAACTGGAAGTTTGTACCTTTTGACTTTTTTCTAACTCACCTCTGGTGACCACAAGTCTGATCTTTTTTCACTATGATTTTTTTTTTTTTAAGATTCCATATATAAGTGAAATCGTATAGTATTCGTCTTTGTTTGACTTAGCAGAATTCGTCTTAGCACTTAGCAGCATGCCCTCCAGGCCCATCCATGTTGTCACAAATGATAGGATTTCCTGTCTTCTTATGGCTAAATAATATTCTAGTGTGTGTGTGTGTGTGTGTGTGTGTGTGTACCACATCTTTATCCATTTATCCATTGATGGACACTTAAGTTGTTTCCATATCATGGCTATTGTAAATAATGCTGCTGTGAATATGGGGGTACATATATCTTTCTGACTTCATGTTTTTATTTCCTTTGAATAAATACCCAGAAGTGGAATTGCTGGATTATATGGTAGTTTTATTTTTAATTTTGGAGGATCGTCTATACTGTTTGCCATAGTTAAACCCATGATTCTTTTTTTTCTTTTTAAGTAGGCTTCACACCCAGTGTAGAGACCATGGTGGGACTTGAACTCATGACCCTGAGATCAAGACCGGAGCAGATATCATGAGTTGGATGCTTAACTGACTGAGTCACCCCGGCACACCCAGCCCAAGTTTTTTAAACACTTTATGAAACAGGTCCACATGTTTAGGTGCTAGGGCAGCTATTTGAATCAGTACACCTTTGCTGAGGGGGACGCAGTCTTTTTCAAATTTCATGAGATTCCTTATGATGAAATTTGGCATTAAAAAAAAGATATTTATTTATTTATTTAAGAGAGAGAGAGAGCTTGTGCCTGTGAGTGGTGGGAGGAGCAAAGGGAGAGGGAGAGAGAGAGAATCTCAAGCAGATTTACTGCTGAGCATGGAGCCCAACTGGGGGATAGATCTCAGGACCTGGTCATGACCTGAGCTAACACCAACAGTTGGTCACTCAACTGACTGAGCCACTCAGGCGCCCCAAAATTTGGCATCATAAAGATGCAGCAATATATACGTATAAATATTGGATTTGCATTCTTTATAAAGTTCTTTTCAATTTCTCCGGAGCTTCTCACCCCAAATATTTAAACTAATCAATTGCCAGCCCTAAAAATTCAATTGGGTAGATTTTGGTTAACCAATGTGCAAGGGGCTGTGGTAGTTGTTGCAGTGGGCATCCATGTTTTGCCTGTTCGACATCCTCTCCCATCGCTTCTTGGCTTTTGGGGTAAGATCAAGTGCAGCATCTTTTTCCTCACTTGCCAGTAGGCAACAGTAGTACACTGTTTTCATACAGGAATCTCCCCCATCTCCAAGGGATAGAGCCTTGGTAGATTGTTAATCAAAGCAATGTCCTCTCCAGCTCAAGGGATGGACCTTATAATAGTTTTCTATTTGCTGCCCTAACAAATCATTCAACTTAAACCAACACAAATTTAAGATCTTACAGCTCTGTAGGTCAAAACTTTCACCAAGGTGCCAGCAGGCCTGCATTCCTTTCTGGAGACTCTGGAGAAGATCCCTTTCTTGCCTTTTATTGCTCCTAAAGCCTCCCTGCATCCCTTGGCTAGGGTCCCTCTGTCTGCATCTTCAAAACCAGCAATCTCACTATTAGTAACATCTTTCTAATCCTACTTCCATAGTCACATCTCTCAGATCCAGTTGGGAAAATTGCCTGACTTCTTAGGATCCTCATGATTATACTGGTCTCACCCAAATAATGCAAGATAATCTTTCCACCTCAAGGCCTTTAACTTAATCACATCTGTAAAATCCCTTTTGCAAAGTAAGGTCATATTAACAGACTCCAGGGATGAAGACATGGACATCTTTGGGGGATCGGGCATCATTCTGCCTACCACAGGCCCTAACCTCAGCTGGTCCGTTACTGTGTTCCTGGAATGAACAAAGTGGTGACCCGAGGACTGAAAAATACTGATATGCGCCTATCTCAATGGTAGCACCCATCTTTCTTGGCACATCATTCTGTAGGGCTGGTTCCTGTGCATCCCAAAACCTGACCCTTCAGTTTACCTTTAATTCTAAAACTGTGCCCATGGCCTAGAATTTGCTGACCTACATGTAATACATCAGTGCAGTACCAGAGTTCCTGGTTGCAAATAACAGGAACAGCCTCTATCAATCTTCTGGAAAAGGGAAATTAATTGGACCAATGTCAGGGTCTTACAGAATCAATGGTGAGAATCAATGAAATCATATTGATCAATTTCCAATCAATTTGGAAACCCTGGAGGCTGCAGAAATCACTGCAAAAGTGACACAGCAGAAAAAGGGTGTGCCGCACTGCTGCATCTTTAAGAAATGGGACCCCAACTGACCCCATGTCCTTGGAACACTTGCTCAAGATACATCGTGTCCGGAGGGGGCTTCTCATGGGAGGTGTTTGATTTGGAGCCCATCCTCCCCAGGCTAACAGGGACACCCAGCTGTTTTCTGCACCGGGATGGGGCCACTAATTCTCAGCAAGGCTACATGTTCTGGGACATTATCCTCCACAAACGAGATTGAGACCCCTATAAAAAGAAGAGACAGAATGCTGGCCAGCAAAATCAATCAATCAATCAATCAATCAATAAATCAATAAAACAGAATAAAATAAAAAAATAAAATTAAAATTAAAAAGAATTTTTAAAAACTAGCAAATATCCAAAGAAATTCAAAGGGCAAGAGGGAGGGAGAAATCATATCTGTCTTGGAAAATCAGGAGAGACTATACAGAAAGTAGATGTAGAGTGGGGCTATACTATAGAAATAGAATTAAGCCACATATATAGCTTTATTATTTTTATTATTTTTATTTAAGTAGTCTCTACATCCAATGTGGGGTTCGAACTCACAACCCAGAGATCAAGAGTTGCATGCCCTTCTGACTGAGCCTGACAGGTACCCTGCCACATGTATAATTTTCAATTTCCTGGTAGCTGCATTAAAAAAAGAAGATAACAAGTGAAAATAACTTTAATGTATTTTATCTAACCCACTATATCCAATGTATTATCATATAAACACGTAATTAATAAAATGCTAATGAGACATTTTACATGTAATAAAGTATTTAATGGAAAAACTTACGCTGTTTTAGTTTTTTAATCTAAATAAAATTAAATTAAAAATCCAGTTTTTGGGGATCCTGAGTGGCTCAGTCAGTTAAGGGTCCATCTCTTGGTTTCAGCTCAGGTCATGATCTCAGGGTCCTGAGACTGAGCCCTGCATGGAGCTTGAGCTCAGCGTGGGTTCTGCTTGAGACTCTCTCCCCATCATCCCCTCTTTCGCATGTTTGTGGGCTCTTGCTTTCTCTCCCTCTTTCTATGTCTCTAAAATAAATAAATAAAATCTTAAAAAAGAATTCAGTTCTTCCGTGGCACCAACCACATCTCAGGTACCCAATAGCCACATGAGTCTAGGGGCTGCCACACTGGACAGTCCAGGTCTAGAAGGATGGCATATCAGTCTGGGAAAACAATGTTCAAAAAACAGTAAGTTGAACAGGGAAAGTTGAATATTAAAAAATTGCTAATTATAGCAGGGTATTGGACTAATGAGGGTCTGGCTGGTAAGATGCAAAGAGAACTCTAAAAAAAATGTAAGAATAGTAGATATACGGGGCAGGCACTACCCTTTAGGGCAGAGATAGATCATCCAGGTAAGAGCTCCCCATCTATCCACCTACTCAAAAGGAAGGAGACCGAGACCTCACAGGACAGAGCATGGCCATGGCTTCCTGAATGGCAGAGAAGTTGCTGTGGTGCCAGTAGAACTTGGTAGAAAGCTGCCCTCTAGAGCTTTCCAGAAATTACTTTCTGCTGTTGGTTTCCACTGGCTGCCCTGCATTTCAGAAACTTGATGCCAAGGAAGCTGTGTGTGCTGTGGGAACCAGAAGTGTGTATATTTTTATAAAGACAGAAACATGAAGGAGAAATACTCCAGCATGATGACAGACGTAGAAGGCAAAAAGCATGACACAGAACAACAAGAGGACTAGCTGGTATTGGGGAACCATCGTAGATGGGAGGGTAAGCTAGAAGTGCAGCCCTGTTGCCAAGGGTTCATGAGTCAACCTTAGACTAAACAAAATTCCATACAGCAGCATAATCTTCCCCAGATACCAGTCAGGTCATATCACCCCGCCCCCACTCCCAAAACTTTTAGTGGTTTTCCTTGCCGACATGGAATCTTACCTTGCCATTCTAGGTTATCTGTCCAAGTTTCCTCAAACCACAACCAGTCACTACTCAGTGCCCCCCACAGCCCGGCTTTGCTCGGCTATCCTGCCTAGAAGCTTCCCTCCCTAGCTCCCTTCTTATAATTCAGCTCAAAAGCCCCAGTCATCAAAGCACCCACCACATTGTCCCACAAAGTAAAGTGTGCAAAGTTCCCAAAGGAAGGGGAGGCTCAGTATCCTCCCCAACACTTGCATGGATGAACAATTCAGACTGGATTGGAGCTCCTGTGGGTGGCACAGAGCGCAGTGCAGTGTGGACATGCTCTAAATATTAAATACCTGATTGCAGTGGAAGGGAATAGAATACACAGTCTTTGTCACAGACATCTTCTGCTTCCTCCCCAAAATTCTTTTTTCCCTTCTTCAGTTACCAGCATCACTATGTTTTCAAGTCATCCCTCCCTGACTTTTCAATCTTCAATGTCTGTAGCGAGCTGAATGGTTAAAAAGAAAAAAAAAAGAAGCTATTTCCATGTCCTATCCCCAAACCTGTGAACATTACTCTTATAGGGCAAAAGATGTGATTAAACCAAAGATCTTGAGGCACTTATTTTGGGCGACCCAGGTGGGTCAGAAATGCAATCATAAGGGCCCTTGTAAGAGAATGGTGGAGTGGATTTTAGACAGACAGGGGAGATGCCATGTGATCACAGCAGCAGAGCCCATATAGATGGGGCCACAAGCCAAGGAAGGCCTGGAGGAAGAACGGGAAGAGGCAAGCCACAGATTGTCTCCTAGAGCCTTTGGAGACAGCCCAGCCCTACCCCTACTACCATGAGAGAATAAAACTTTTGCTGCTTTGAGCCATCTAGTTTTGATGATTCCCAAGTGGCAGCCACAGGAGACTAATACATCCTGGAGTCTATAGTGATTGGGTCACAGGCACATGACCCAATGAGTGGAATGAAGCTCCATATGGCACCTTCACTGCAGGTACTGGAGAGCAGAGGCTCTTTTTTCCATGAAGGCAGCCCATCCTGGGAGAATATAATCCTACAGCTGCTTTGGGTCTCAGTGACAGGCTGAGAAAGACAGAGAAACGCCTAGTATTGATGATGTCATTTCATCTTCTGGATCCAGCTATACCTGAAATCAAATCTAGCCTGGATTGTCAATTATATTAGCCAATTAATTTCCCATTTTACTCAAGCCAGTTGGCACTGGATTTCTGTCACAAAGAATTCTGACTCATAGTCCTTTTGTTATGTATAGGGTTGTCACTTACATGTGAGCTTCAGATAAACAACAAATAAGTTTTTAGTGTAAATATGTTCCAAATATTGCATGGGTCAGATACTAAGAAAAAAGAAAGAAAGAAAGAAAAAGGAAGGAAGGAAGGAAGGAAGGAAGGAAGGAAGGAAGGAAGGAAGAAGAAAGAAAGAAAGAAAGAAAGAAAGAAAGAAAGAAAGAAAGAAAGAAAGAAAGAAAAAGAAAGAAAGAAAGAAAGAAAGAAAGAAAGGGAAAGAAAGAAAGAAAGAAAGAAAGAAAGAAAGAAAGAAAGAAAGAAAGAAAGAAAGAAAGAAAAAGAAAGAAAGATTGTTATTTATCTGAAATTCAGATTTAACTGGGCATCCTGGTGTTTTGGTTTTTGTCCTTTGCTAAGTAGGGCAATCCTATGTTGGAAGAAGTTTTTTAAATTGATTATCTGAAACCATTGAAAAGCCAGGTTGTTATAGTACAGAATATGGTAAGAATAATCTTTCTAAAGTAGATACTTCTAATTTTAGACATTCAGACAACTGTCTTCAATGTCCTGTATTAACTGGAGTTTTAAAACAGTGAACCTTGACATGTTTTGAGGTTGAGAAAGAAGTACTGTCAGATTTTAAAGGCCTCCTACCACTGAGCAAAGCAGTAAAAAGGGTGCCTTTGTGTATCGTGAGCTCTACAACTGCCTTTAAAACCAAAGCCTTGCTGAGCTTCTTTCACAGTTGTCTCTGGCGGGTGTGTCATGTGTGTCAGGGATGGTCCAGTGGCAAAGGACGTGAAGGAACCAGCTGGAGAGGCCAAGGTGGGGGCGTGAGGGGCCTGTCAGCTTCCCTGGGCTGATGGAGAAAAAGGCCAAGCTGAGGACATCCTGAAATCCAGGGACCAACCCGGCGACATGAGCTTCTGTGTCTACACGATCCTACCCTACCTAGCCCAGGGTGAGTAGGGAAGGTGTGTCTGTATTTTGTTCCAAAAATGAAGTTGTTCTAGAAAAGGTGATTCGTTGGCTTGAGTGACATTTGCATCTCTCTTGTTCTCAAAATATGCTCCCTCGGCCTCCTCAGAAAAGGCTTCAGAAGTGGGTTAGTGCTTTGACCTTGAGACTTACGACTGCAGAATGACAGATTCAGTTTAACTTGGCAGCGATATTAAGAATACTTGAACACTCAGGAACATCAGCTCCCTGACTCATGGCTTTTCCACTAGAGCTGATTTTCCAATGTTGGAAAAGAGGCTATTTCCTGAAAACACAGTTTGAAATGTCAGCTGTATTTCGGTGGCTTCTGTCCTTTGTTCTGACGTGTATTCTTTTTTTTCATTCAAGTATGTACCTAAGTGCTGTGGGGTAGAGCCCGTGCCTCTGGCCCTCTCCTAGCTCATGTTCCCACTGACTTACTCTCTTGCTGAGTCTGGCAAGTTCCCCACACCCAGCAAGACCTTCCAACAACCTGAGTAAAGAACCACTGTGTCCACCTAGAGTGACACAGTGAGGCCACACCTGGTGGGTACTGGATGGGTCATGCCCTTGCTTGGTCATGAGAAAGGACTTTTTTTTAAAGATTTATTTTGTTTTTATTTTTAAAGACGTATGTATTTATTTGAGCGTGAGAGTGGAGGGGAAGAGGGAATCTCAGGCAGACTTCCCACTGAGTGTGGAGCCCAACATGGGGCAATCCTATGACCCTGAGCTGAAATCAAGAGTTAGATGCTTGGGACGCCTGGGTGCTCAGCAGTTAAGTGCCCGCCTTTAGCTCAGGGCATGATACTGGGGTCCTGGGATTGAGTCCCGCATCAGGCTTTCTACATAGAGCTTGCTTCTCCCTCTGCCTGTGTCTCTGCCTCTCTCTCTCTGTGTCTCTCATGAAAATCTTAAAAAAAAAAAAAAAAAGTCAGATGCTCAATCCACAGAACCACCCAGATGCCTCGTAAGATTTATTATTTTTTATTTAATTTTTAAAATATTTTATTTATTTATTTATTTATTTATTTATTTATTTATTTATTTGAGAGAGAGGGACTCATGTTGAGTCAGGGGAGGGGCAGAGGCAGAGGGACAAGCAGATTCCCCAAGAGCAGGGAACCCAATGGGGGCACTGACCCTCAGACCCCGAGGTCATGACCTGAGCCAAAGTCAGATGCTTAACTGACTGAGCCATCCAGATGCCCCAAGATTTTTTTATTTTTAAGTAATCTCTGCACCCATCGTGAGGCTTAAAGTCACAGCCCTGAGGTCAGGAGTTACACCCTCTATGGACAGAGCTGGCCCGGTGCCTGGAGAAAGAACTTCTAAAGGGAGCCAGCAGAGGGTCAGTCTCCTGAGTCCAGAGTAGCGATTCTCAGCTGAGGGTATGGTGAACCCAGGGAGCATCTGGAAATGAGAGGAGACTTTTTTTTTAAACTGACCTATAACACTGTATAGGTTTCAGGCGTACAAGATATTAATTCAATACTATATTGTAATATGACTGCCATTGTAGCAATGTCAGCACCCCTACCTGGTTACATGATTATCATTTCTTTTTAGTGGTTAAAATAATAAAGTTCTGGTCTCTTGGCAAGTTTGAGGAATATAATACAATATTGCTGTATAAGAGACTTCTGTTTTTTAACAATGGCTCATGAGGGTGGAGGAAGACTCTACTGTTGACCTTTATTTATTTAAGTATCCTGTGAAACAAAACATGCTCCTGCCCCCAGTGCCAATAGTGCCCACCCCACCCCACCCCACCCTCCGCAGTTGACAAACACTGATCTCAACAGAGAATCTAATGATCCAGGGGGAAGTACAAGGGTAATCACCAGATGGAAGGACCTGGGAAGATCTTTGTTCCCTGTCAGGTTGCACTCTAGGGGACTCAAACCTCAAACCCAGGAAGAGAGCTTTTCTTTGCACATCATTTTAGGATGAGGCTCAGCTGCCAGTGACAATAAACCTAAATAATAGTGGCTTAAACTCCCCAAGTTTGAATCCCTCACAGAGTAAGTCTCTAAGTGGACAGTCTTGGGCTGAAGTGGCAGGTCTGCCAAGTCAGCAGAGATCCAGGCCCCACTGCCGCCAGATGGGACCCTCATTCCCAAGGCCTAAGACACGTGTTTCTGCTGAAGCTGTCACTTCCACGTTCCTCCCAGATGACAGGAGAAAAAGTAGTGCCTGCTCCTTCCCTTTAAGGACACCTCTTAGAAGTTCCCTATGACATTTCCAATTACATTCCTTGGCCAGAACTTAGGCACCCATCCACACCCAGGTGCAAGGTAGCTGGGAAACAGAGGCTCGTTCACTGGGTTGCCATGTGCCCAGCTAACAACCGTGGGCACTGTTCCTAAAAAGGAAAGGAAGAAGACAGATCTTTAGGGACAGCGATCAGTCTTTGCCATTCCTGGAAAGGCAGGTTACCTACATCAATGACGAGTGAAGCCCTAGTATTTTGGTCAAGCTGGGTTTCAGTGGTCTAGCCTTGACTCAGTAGGGAAAGAGGAAAACATGGAGTTGAGACTTGAGGAGACTTTTATCCCCCATGTCAGAGAATCCTAATGTTGGGACCTTAAGGATCATCGAGGCCAATATCCTCTTTTTAAATATTTTTTATTCTTTTCTATTTCCAGCATTTCTTTCTGCCTCCTGCCTACCCTGCCATTCCTGATCTTTGATCATCAAATTTTTGGTTTTAGGACTGCAAATTTTTAAGTAAACACATTTACTTATTTTAAAGATTTTATTGATTTATTCCTGAGACACACAGAGAGAAGTAGAGACATAGAGGGAGAAGCAGGCTCCCCATGGGGAGTCCAATGCAGGACTCGATGCCCAGACCTGGGATCACGCCCTGAGCCAAAGGCAGACACTCAACGGCTGAGCCACACAGGTGTCCCATAAGTAAACACATTTAAAAATTACTGACAACCCCAAAAAGGTTTTGATCATGTGGGTTCACTATCAATGTTTTAGAAATGAAAATTGAGCAATCCTAAAAACATTAATAGTATTCAAGTACCTATGACTTTGCAACCAATAGAAAATGCAGATGTTTTTATAGCACATATTTGTTCAAAGAACATGTATGCACATCAACACATTGAAATCAAGGTACTTGATCTTATTTATATACTACAAGTATATAAATATATGCAAGTGCATATATTACACATATATTGCACATTTTAAAAATATATATATTGACAACTGTATTTCAGTATGATTGGTTTCTTTATTTTCTTTTCATGAGTTTAAAATTTTTATTCTGAGAAGTCTGTAGACTCCTAATCTAGGTGCTCTGTGTTCATTGCCTAAGACAGGGACTAGCACAGGAAAACCAGAGTAACGAAAAAGGTTCGATTGGTTTTTGAATATCCAAAGCCCCAGTGCTAAGGGAGAAATGGAGGGTAGATTTCACCTCTGGAGGCCATTAGCCTCTTCCTGATACCCTCCTGGGGGTGCTTTCCCAGGCCTACAGCCCACCTGCTCCCCATCTGAGTGGCTGCTGTACTTGCCCAGGTGACCAACCCATCTTAACTCAGCTTGCTTCTGGGAGATGGCTGAGGGTCACCTTCCTCTGCAGCCAGAAGCCCCCAGCACAGCCCAGTTGTGCTCAGTCCCAAACAACCCACTTCCGTCTCTTGCCATAGCCTGGGATGTGAGCCTCGTGAGCTACAGAGTGGACCTAGACCCTTAGAGGGGTGGTGCTTGGTAGAACAAGAGGCCCTGACCTCTATACTGGATCACTCCTATGTTGGAAAGAACCATCGGGAGATTTTTCTCTGCATTCGGGGAGAGAAAAACTCACTCCTATATTACACACAGGACAGGGAGGAAGTCTAGAGGTGTGCAGTAATTTGCCCAGGAGGTAATATTTCCTATATTTTTAATGTCTCTGAGCTCGGAAACGCTGATTTTTCCCTAGCAGGCCTGGAGTGGCTGTGGCCCCAGATGGGTGTGTGGGAGTGCCAGTGTTCACCACCCCCCTCCTTGGCTGCTGACCTGCTGACTGCAGCAGTGTGTTCCTCTTGCGATGGTAATAAGCCAGGGAAGCTTTTCCAGCTGGCCAAGAGGAGCAAACTTCAGAAAGAAAGGACAAATCAGGACCACAGTTTTGAAATCGCCAGTCAGAGAAGAGAGGAGTGAGAATTTGAATCAATGATGGAAGAAAGGCAGCACTGAAGCCAGCTTAACCCTGGGGCACTTTGGGAAGCCTGGCTGTAGCCTGTCCCCGCCCCCCCCCCCTCCCCGCCAAGTGGTCTCCGTGGAAAAGCCTAACTGTTCTGGATGCTTGACAGGTACCAGGAGTGCTCTGTCTCCATGTCTGCTGACCTGGCCTTCTCCCTAATACATATATGTATTTCTAAACAAACCCTCCTGAGACAGAAATACATATCAAGGCACTGCAACTTTTGATAATTCTAAAAAGATATATTTTTTTCTTTCCCTGTACCAGAATAGAGCACAGTTCACCAATGGAAAAGGGACAGAAGGAGGCACAGATAGCAAAGAAAGGAGAGGAGAGAAGAATTGAGAGGGGTTTGCTGAAGATGGGCCTTTGAATTGCCCAAGATTCCCAGGCCTAGAGTTCAGGAAAAATTATCCAGAACACTGACAACACCAAATACTGGTGAGGATGTAGAGCAATAAGAACTCACATTTATTGCTGGTGGGAAGCAGAATGCTACGGTCACTCTGGAGGACAGTTTGGCAGTTTCCCAGAAAACTAAATCCACTCTTATCATGGGTTCCAACAATTGTGCCCCTTGGTATTTACTCCAAGACGCTGAAAACTTAATTTCACACAAAAACTTGCACACAGATGTTTACAGAAACTATATTCATACTGGCCCAAACTTGGAAGCAACCCAGATGACCTTCAGCAGGTGAATGGATAAATAACTGTAGTCCATCCAGACAGTAGAGTATTATTCAGGACTAAAAAGTAATGAGCTATCAAGCCATGAAAAGATGCGGAGGAACTTTAAATGTATGTTACTACGTGGAAGAAGCCAACCTGAAAAAGGCTCCATACTGTATGACTCCAACTGCGTGACATTCTGCAAAAGGCAGGACAGGGGACATGATGGTTACCAGGGGTTTTGGTGGGAGCAGGATCAATGCGTGGATCAGAGAGGATTTCTGGAGCCGTGGAAAGACTGCAATCACAGATACATTTCATGTTACATGTTTTTCAAATCTGTGCAATATGCCACAGCTGGAGCGAACCCGGAGGTCAACTATGGACTTTTGGTGATATATGAGGATAGGTTCATAGGTTGTAACAATCATATCGCACTGATGAGGGAAAGTAATGGGGGAGGCTATGCATGAGAAGGCAGGGGTGGGGGTGGATAAAATAGATGGGAAATCTCTGTATCTTCCCCTCAGTTTTGCTGTAAACCTAAAAGTGTTCTTAAAAAAAAAAAAAAAAAAAAAAAAAAACAAAGATTTAAAAAAAGACAAGTCATACTCCTATAGTTAAAATGTTGCTTAATCATGCTTTCTCTTTTTATAAATTACTTATTAATATATGCTTGTACTAGTTTGCAAGGGCTGTCATGACAAAGTACTACAGACTGGGTGGCTTAAATGTTTCTCACAGTTTTGGACTTGGGAAGTCCAGGGTCAAGGTGTCAGCAGGGCTGGGTTTTCCTGAAGCCTCTCCCCTTGGCTTGTAGATGGCTATCTTTCTCTCTGTGGCTTCCCGTGCTATTCTCTGTGTGTGTGTCTATGCCCTAATCTTTTCTTCTTATAAGGACACCAATCTTACTGGATTAGGGCCCATCTTAATGACCTTACTTTAATTTTAAAAATTTATTTTATTTAAATTTAATTGATTAACTAGTGTATTATTAGTTTCAGAGATAGAGTTCAGTGACTCATCAGTTGCATATAACACCCAGTGTTCATCACATCACATGCCCTCCTTAATGCCCATTACCCAGGCACCCATCTGCCCACCCATCTCCCCTCCATCGACCCTGTTTGTTTCCTAGAGTTAAGAGTCTTTTAGGATTTGTCTCCCTCTCTGATTTAGCCTTGTTTTATTTTTTCCTTCCTTCCCTGTGATTCTGTTTTGTTTCTTAAATTCCACATATGTGTGAAATCATAATTGTCTTTCTCTGCTTGACTCATTGAACAAAGACGATGTGAGAGAGAGATGATAGATAGATAGATAGATGATAGATAGATAGATGATAGATCTCACTGGAATATTACTCAGCCATCAAAAAATGAAATCCTGCCATTTGCAATGACATGGATGGAACTAGAGGATATTATGCCAAGTGAAATACATCAATCAGAGACCTTATTTTAATGTAATCATTTCTTTAAAGGCCCTACCTCCAATTCCAGTCACATTCTAAGGTGCTGGGGGTCAGGGCTTCAACATACAAACTTTGGGATAGCACAAGTGAGCTTATAATGTGCTTGTAAAGTAAAGGCTGTTTTGTTACTTATGAGCACCTTTCCAAAAATGGTTGTGGCAATATAGAATTAAATAGACATATTTCTTCACTGTATGCTAAAACATGGAGTCTCTACCTCTGAACTTATAAAAAAAACAAACAGGGGTGCCTGGCTGGCTTAGTCTGTAAGCATGTGACACTCAATCTGGTGGTAGTGGGGGCTGTGAGGTCAAGCCCCACATTGGATGCAGAGATTACTTAAAAAATTAAAATCTTTTTTTAAAAAATATTTTATTTATTTATTTATGAGAGACACAGAGAAAGAGGCAGACATAGGCAGACAGGCAGACAAGAAACAAGCTCCTTGCAGGGAGCCCAACCTGGGACTCAATCCCAGGACACTGGGATCACTACCTGAGCCAAAAGATGTTCAACTACTGAGCCACCCAGGCATCCCAAAAAATTAAAATCTTAAAAAAAAAGATAAAAAATAAAAGCCAACCAACATAAATATCCATGACAATAGCCAACCAACTCCAATGATCACCATCTATTATGCATTGTGTTAAATTCTTATTTACATTACTCCCTGCAATATATGAAAAAATACATTTTTATTGTCATTTTACAGGTGAATATAGGCATGGAAGTCAAGTGACTTGTTCCAGAGTAAGCAGTGATGGAGGAGGTGGGAGTTGAAAAGCAGGCTGGGGACACCTGGGTGGCTCAGGGTTTGAGCATCTGCCTTCAGCTCAGGGCATGATCCCGCGGTCAGGGGATCAAGTCCCACATCGGGCTCCCTGCATGGAGTCTGCTTCTCCCTCTGTCTGTGTCTCTGCCTCTCTTTCTCTGTCTCCCATGAATAAATAAATAAAAAAGAAATCTTAAAAAGAAAGAAAGAAAGAAAGAAAGAAAGAAAGAAAGAAAGAAAGAAAGAAAGAAAGAAAGAAAAGCAGGTGGATCAGGCTGCAGAAGCCCAACTAGTAACCATTTTTCTGTACTGAACACAGTTCCTATTCTGATGGTGTTCCAAGTTCGGGAACCCCTGCAGGAACCTGTCTGACCAAGGCTCTTAGTGGCCAGAAAACATGGATTCAGGTCAGGCTCTACTTTCTAATACAAGGCTGGACCACCTTGGTAGCCTGGTGTTCTTTTCACATAAGCCAAAGGTGGTGTCTTCATGGAGGGAGAATGATCTTTCAAAAGCTACTTTTTGGTACATTATTTCTTAGCTGTACTTAATATTTAGATACAATGAAATACATGGACATTTGGACAATGGCTGGGTTTTGACAAATGCATTTACCTGCATAACCACAAAACCCGATCAAGATATAGAATATTATCGTCATCTAATCTCTCATAAATCCTTTCCAGTTAATCCCTGCCCAACCAGAAAGAACCATAGTTCTGAATTTTTTCCCACTTGGGTTGGGTTTTTTTTTCTTTTAGATTTTATTTATTTATTTATTTATTTATTTATTTATTTATTTATTTGGCAGGGAGGGCACATGGGCAGGGTGGGGGGTGCTGGGATGAGGGAAGGGGTTAGAGGGAGAAGTAAGCTCCCCACTGAGCAGGGAGCCCCACTCAGGGCTCGATTCCAGGGCCCTGAGATCATGACCTGAGTCAAAGGCAGATGCTGAGTCACCCAGGCGCTCCTAGTTTTTTAAAGACTTATTTGCACTTAAGTTTCCCATGGTCCTGTAAGGCATTTGCTACATGGTTCTCAAACTCCCTCAAAATTCAGTGGATGCTGGGGGTTAAAGGAAAAAGAAAGGAGAGGAAAATTGCATGTTTAAATGCTTTTTAAAAGATCCACAGAAGCCAATTATTCTGAATTGTTGAAGTAATTTTACATAGAATAAAAGTCACCTCCAAGCAAATAATTAAAAAGAAGAGCCAACCAGGGGACTTGGCTGGCTCAGTTGGAAGAGCCTGTGACTCTTGATCTTGGGGTTGTGTGTTCTAGCCCCACAATGGGTGTAGAGATTACTTAAATAATCTTAAGTAAAACTTTAAAAAAAAAAAAAAAAAGGAAGAGCCAACCAAGTCAGTCACAGTTTGTTAATCACAGTTTCCAAAACACCACAGTGCAGGCTTGAGCAAACAGAGAAGCAGGCTGTTTCTCCTGGCCCAGGACTGCCCGTGAGCTCCGTCCTAGCTCCCTGCCTATGTCCCTCTCCACTACTAGCTTGCCCTCCCTGTAGCTCTGGGGCAGACACAGGACCTGCCAGGGAGGAGGGGCAGGTGTTACCTTCCCCGTTTTGCAGAAGAGGAAACAGGTTCAGATGGCTTAAGTACACACAGCCAGTGAGCAGCTTGGCAGGACTCCTTACCCGCCCACAGCTGCGCTTTCCAGAATGAAGTCTAAATGACTGATAATGCTCCCTCTTCCCCCACCCCCTCACCCGGACATTCTCACCAACTAGGTCCCAACACAGACCAGTGTCCAAGCAAGGTACTGCTGTTTATCTCTCTGGACGAAGACTTGAGTTGTATTTGCATTAAGCGATCTAAGACAGAGACATAGGAAGTTGGATGAATGCAGGGAAGTGTCTCTCTGGGAAAAGCTTGAAAGCATCTGGCTCAATTGCAATGGCTCCTCCTTCCTTCCTCTTTCCTCCTCCTCCTCCTCTTCTTTCTTCTTCTGCTTCTTCTTCTTAAGTAATCTCTATGCTGCTCTGCGTGGGGCTTCAACTCACTGTCCTGAGATCGAGTCACATGCTTTGCAGACTGAGCCAGCCAGGCCCCCCAAGGCATCTGGTTTTTGATCCTTTATCCCTTCAGCTGAAGGATTGAGGTCTTGACAGTAGGAATTTAGAGCAGACCTTAAGTGGAGAGGCAGCTTTCAGGCAGCTCGGCCTTGAATCCTCAGCACATGGTGAGCCTGCCTACCCTGGAGAACATGAAGGAAAGTGCTACAGAGCCTGTCACCCTGATGGAGCTAGTGTGGGGCCCAGTGTTTAGGAATGTTGATTCCATGGGTAGAGTGGTGCCCATATTCTGGGTTTTAAATGAAGATCCCAAGTCACTGCTCTGTACTTCAAGAATGCTGCCTTGGGAATGAGGAAATGAAATGTGACACAATACTGATATGGCGGAACCCTGAGAGCACCTGAGCAGGGGACTGCGGGATTGAGTCCCGCATCAGGCTCCCTGCTCAGTGGAGAGTCTGCTTCTCCCTCTCCCTATGCCCCTTCCCCTCCTTGTGCTTGCGCTCTCTCTTTAATAAATACAATCTTTAAAAATTAATAAAAAATAAAATTGAGCTTTGCTGAAGCATTAGTGCAGCCATTTTGATTTTTGTTCAACTTTATGTTATGTTTTTAAGCGGTTTCACTGGGGTGTGTCCCTGCAAGGAGGGGTATGAGCTTTCCCTCCTCCAGCCTCCAACCAACTGCAAAGCTCCTGTGGTGCTGAATCTTTGTGGGCTCTGTTGATGGAGACTACAACTTAGTTTCAAAAAGAGAAAAGGAAATAGAACTTTTTGTGTTTTGCTTAAGTATTTAAAAATAAATTACAGAGGCCCCTGGCTGGTTTGGTCATTTGCATGCTCTCTTGGTCTTGGGGTTTTGAGTTCAAGCCCAGTGTAGGGTGTAGAGCCTACTTAAAAAAAAAAAAGATCAAACCCAAAATAAAATACATTACAGTTCCAATTCACTTCAGATACTTGAGTATGCATATGAAGAAAAAAACCCCACATTGTTCTGCATAGCCATTACTTACTCAGATACCTAACAAAATTAATAATAATTTCCCTAATATCATCTGTACAGTCCTAATTCAGATTTCCCCAACTGGGGATTTGTCTTAACCTGTGTTTGTACAACAAGCCCACTGTTTTCCGCTTAGCTGTTTATTTGTGTTTATTTGAGGTGGTTGATGGTGTACTGCCCCTCCCCCACTGCCCCCCCCCCCCCCCCCCCCGCGTGACACTGAGCAGAGCTCTGGCACCTGTCCTGAAGCAGCACGTTGGCTATGCTTGTTCAATTTCAAATCCTGTGTCTTGGTATTACAATTGGGCCTGAGCACCAAACAGCTTCTTAGCTCTTGCAAGACTATGCCTTCAGTAGGCAGCTCTGCTTTAAGCCAAGATGGAGAAACAGGGAACATATTTACTCTCTTGCCTGAAAGAACCAAAAAAAAAAAGCAGACACACGCTCTCAAGTACACCAAGAATATTTACCAAAATAGGTCACATTCTGTACCATTAAACAAATCTCAATAAACTTAAAAAGATTCAAGTCATACAAAATATATTCTCTGACCACAAAGGAATCACATTAGAAATCCATAACAGAGGGGCGCCTGGGTTGCTCAGACACTTAACTGAGTGTTCAAGGCTTGATTTCGGCTCAGGTCATGATATTGGGGTCCTGAGATCAAGCCCCGAGTTGGGCTTCATGCTCAGCAGTGAATCTGCTTGAGATTGTCTCCCTCTGCCCCTCCCTTCCATGCTCTCTCTCTCGAACAAATAAACAAATCTTAGAGAAAGAAAAAGGAAATCCATAACAGAAAGATCTATTGAAAATTACCAAACAGTTAGAAACTAAATATTAAAACACTTTTAAACAACCCAACCAAAGAAGAAACCAAACAGGAAATTAGAAAGTATTCTGAAACAAATAAAAATAAAAGCGTGTCAGAATTTGTGCAGGGCTACAAAGGGGAAAATTTGTAGTACTAAAGGCCTATATTAAAAAAGAAGAAAGGTCTCAAAAGAAGAAAGCTCTCAGGTTCCACCTTAAGAAACTTGGAAAAAAGAGAGCAATTTAAAACCCAAAGGAAGCAGAAGAAAGGACATAAATATCAAAGTGGAAATCAGTGACACAGAAAACAAAAACGATAGACAACATAAATGCAACCCAAATCTTGGTCTTTGAGAAGATCCGTAAAATTGATATACCTCTAGCCAGATTGATCAAGAGAGAAAGAGAAAGAAGACACCAGCTATTCATATCAAGAATGAGGGAGGGGCCCCTGGGGGCTCAGTGGGCTAGGTGTCTGACTCTTGGCTTCAGTTCAGGTCGTGATCACAGATCATGAGATCGAGCCCCACATTGGGCTTCACGCTCAGCAGGGAATCTGCTTTAAGATTCTCCCTCGTGTGTGTGTTCTCTCTCTCTCTCAAATAAATCAATAAATCTTTAAAAAAAAAATGAGGGTAGTGATGGCTATAGATATTGAAAATACAGTAAGGGAGTATTATATAAACAACTTAATGCTGATAAATTCAATAACTTAGATGAAATGGACAAATCCTTGGAGAGACATAAACTACCCTTGCTCACCAACGAAAAACTTACGTAGCCCTATGTTTATTAAAGAAATTGAATTACTGATTAAAAACCATCCCTTAAAGACAACTCCAAGCTTCTAGAGTCTGAATGTGTCACCCCCCAATTCACAGTCTGAAACATACCCCTCTTCCAAGGGGATGGAATTAGGAGGTGGGACATTTGGAAGGTGATTATATCAGGAAGATGGAGTCCTCATGGACTGGATTTATGTCCTTATAAAAGTGGCCCTAGAAAGCTCCTTTGTCTTTTGTACCAGCTGATGACAAAATGAGAGGTCAGCAGTCTGCAGCCCAGAAGAATGCTTTTAACCAGAACTCCACACTGGAGGCTCCAGTCTATGTTGTGTTGTTATGGCCTCCTCAATGCTGCACTAAGACGAAAGCCCCAGGGGCTTTACTGGGGAATGTTAAAAAGCTTTTAAGGAAGAAATAACAACATTCTATACAAACTCTTCCCAAAATTCTGAAGAAGAGGAAGAATTTCCAACTCCTTTTACAAGGTCAGCATCATCCTCATACTGACACCAACCAAAAATATCACAAGAAAAGAACACTACACACTAATATCTGTCATGAATATGGATAAAGAAATTCTGTTTAAAAAATATTTTATTTACTTATTTGAAAATGAGAGAGAGAGAGAGAGAGAGCACAAGTGGGAGGGAGGGGCAGAGGGAGAGGGAGAAGCAAACTCCCCTCTGAGCAGGGAGCCCTATGCGGGGCCCCGTCCCAGGACCCCGGGATCATGACCTAAGCCAAAGGCAGACCCTAAACCAACTGAGCCACCCAGACGCCCCTGGATACAAAAACTCTAACAAAATTTTAGCAAGTTAAATCCAACCATATGTTAAAATGATAATACAACATGACTAATGGGGTTTATGCCAGGATTGCAGAGTTGGTTTAACATTTGATAATCAATTACTATAATTCACTGTATTAACTAAAAGACTGAAAGCAAACACACCAATCATATGCTCATCTCCCAAGATGGAGAAAAAGTATTTGACAAAATCTGACATTTATTCCTAGTAAAAAGTTTCCACAAACTAATAATAAAAGGGAACATCCTCAATTTGACATTGGGCATCTACAAAAAATAAATAAATAAATTAATTAATTAATTAAAAAACAAACAAGCAAACAAACAAACATACTATTCCTGACATCCTACTTCATGGTAGAAGACTGAATACTTCCCCCTCAGATCAGGAACAAGACAGGAATGCTTTCTCTCACCACTGTTCTTTAACACTGTACTAGGGGTACAGCGGTCAAGAAAAATAAAGAAAAGGCAGAACAGACTGGAAAAGAACGTGTAAACTATCTTATTTTTGCACAGATGAGCATCAATCAAATCAAATCATTTTGGAATCTGCAAAAAACAAACTAACAACAACAAAATTGCTAGAACCAAAAATTTGGCAATTTCTTCAAAGGTTAAACACACATCTACCATCTGATCCAGCCATTCCGCTCCTAAATATTTATTTTAATTTATTTTTAGAAAAGATTTTATTTGAGAGACAGCATGAATGAGAGAGAGAGAGCCCGAATGGGGGTGGGGAAGGGCAAAGGCAGAGGGAGAAGCAGACTCCCTGCTGAGCAGGGAGCCCAACACGGGGTTTGATCCCAGGACCCCAGGATCATGACCTGCATTGAAGGCAGTCGCATAACTACTGACTGAGCCACCCAGGTGCTCCATTTTATTTTTAGTAATGTTTATTTATTTAAGTAATTTCTACAGCTAACGTGGGGCTCGAACTCATGACCCTGAGACCAAGAGTCACATGCTCCTCCAACTGAGCCAGCCAGGCACTCCTCTACTTCTAGATAATTAATCAAAGGGAAAGGAAATATTCATCCATACAAAGACTTGTACACCTATGTTCATAGCAGCTTCATTCTAAGAACCAAAATTGAGGAACTCCCTCCATCAATGAATAAATGGATTTTAAAAATGTGATAGAGGGGCACCTGGGTGGCTCAGTGGTTGAGTGTCTGTCTGCCTTTGGCTCAGGTCGTGATCCCAGGGTCCTGGGATCGAGTCTCACATCAAGGTCCCCACAGGGAGTCTGCTTCTTCCTCTGCCTTTGTCTCTGCCTATCTCTGTGTCTCTCATGAATAAATAAATTAAAAAGTATTAAAAAGATAAAAGACATAAAATGTGATATATGTATATGCAGAATATTACTTAGCAATAAGTGTGACACACACAACAATATGGATGAATTTCAAAATAATTCTCCTAAGTGGGGAAGCCAGATAAAAAAAGAATAAATATTGTATGATTTCATATGTATGAATGTCTAGAAAATGCAAATTAATCTAAATGGGCAGAAGGCAGAGCAGCGGTTGCCTGGGATGGGAAGTGGGTGGGGAGGCTCAGGAGGGACGCTTTCCTTGGGGCCCAAGGACACTCCCGAAGGAGTTGGATATGTTCTCTACCTTGACTGGGAGGATCATTTCACTGCTGTATACTGTCAAAGAGAAACAAAGCCAGACACTAGTAAAGGCCATAGGACAGATGTTATTCAGTGCTATTGCAGTGGTGAAAAGACCTCAGCGTGACCTAAGCTCAACTCCCCAGAAGCAAAAGGTAGGAGGCCTTTTAATCAGTGGGGTGGGCTAAAGGAAAGCACTGAACGATGGTCAGGGGTGTGATGAAGACCATCTGGGTCTGCTAACTGATGCTCATCCAAGTTAGGCTCCTTCCCTCCCACAGGAGATAGGGGGCCAAATCCTTCCTTATGGTCAGATTTCAAAGGAAAGACTCCCAGCTTCTTGAAGAAGACATGCTTGAGTTGTAGAAACTTATATATATATATATACATATATATATATGTTTTTATATAAATATATATATTTTATAACTTATATATATAAGTTTTATATACATATATTTTTTTTTTTCAAAAGGACAGGAGAAAGGATTTACAATCGCAAGTTTTCTAAAGTAAATACTCTAAGAAAAAGGAGGTCAGGACTTAGCAGGTCTTGGCTGGAACAAATAATAAATTTTTTTGACAGCCTGAGCTTCCCCGCACAGGACTTAGTCATTCCAGGGACATACCTTAGGCTGCTGGGTGCCATGCTAGAGTCACTTAGTGTGGGGGTGGTGGACGGAGTATTTTGTGCTGAGACTTTTGCAATTCTCAACACATGTGTCAAAGATCAAATTATACACCTTAAATGTGTATAGCTTATTATCTGTCAATAAAGCTGTTTTATCTCAATAAAGCTGCTTTTGAAAAAAAAAAGAAAGAAAGAAAGGAAGACAGTGGTGCCTGTTTGGCTCAGTCAGTAGAACATACAACTCGATCCCAGGGTCATGAGTTTGAGCCCCATGTTGGGCATCA
Source organism: Canis aureus (assembly GCF_053574225.1). Taxonomy (NCBI): domain Eukaryota; kingdom Metazoa; phylum Chordata; class Mammalia; order Carnivora; family Canidae; genus Canis; species Canis aureus. The sequence continues at coordinate 74,230,854 of NC_135611.1, read as the reverse complement.
AGATTACTTTAAAAAAAGAAAAAGAAAAAAAAAAAAAGAAAAAAAACTTTAAAAAGGAAAGGAAGACAAAAAAAAAACCTTGTTGATTGTGACCTCATATAGGGGAGGGAACCAGAAATCCAGACTTTGTCTTGATAGTTTCTTGACTTTAAGATTGGATGTGACCAAGGCAAAGGTTGAAGACTTTTCTCTGGTGCAAACTTCCCCAATCTTCTCAGATATAACTTACTGTCTTGGAAAGTCCAAGAGCCCCAGGATCCAAACCTTGTTTTGAATTGATCTGATGGACAATTTGACAATTTCTCTCTCTCTCTCTCTCTCTCTCTCTTTGGCCTACAAAATGGAAGGTATGCAATACTTCCTGATAATTTATTTCCCAACTGGAAATTTAGCATAAACTGAACTTTAGAAAGTGACACAAATGCTCATTGAATTTCATTTTTTGAATAGGTAATACAATCACAATTCAGTGAAAAATGCTCCCTCCTGATTTTCCTCCAATCAGCTCCCAGCCTGAAAGAAGATATTCACTGTCATTAGTTTCCTATATATCCTTCTAGAGTTTTCTATGTACGTGCCTGCTATTCTGTTTGTTGAACTCCTATCTACCATGACACCAATACCATGGTGTTTTGAACAGCACAGTTTTATAATAATTCTTAAAATCAAGTTGTGTTAACTCTTCAACTTTGTTCTTTTCCAGACTTGTTTTGGCTCTTCTAAGTCTTTTGTATTTCCATTTGAATTTTAGAATCACCTTGTCCATTTTTACAAAATAAAGCATGCTGAGATTTGGGTTGGGATTGCATTGAATACACACACACAATTTTGTTTCTCTTTACCTCAAATAAAGAAGCTGTATATAGGTATCTTAGACATTATTTTATTTTAAAAAAAGATTTTATTTATTTTAGAGAGAGAGAAAGAAAGTGAGTGGGGGGAGGGGCAGAAGAAGAGGGAGAGAGAATCCTCAAGCAGACTCTGTGCTGAGCAAGGAGCTCCACGGTGCTCGATCTCACCACCCTGGGATCATGACCTGAGCAGAAATCAAGAGTCAGACACTTGACCAACTGAGTCACTCAGAAGCCCTGGAAATAATTTTAAATTAAATTCAAAAGATATCAAAAGGGAATATATTCACACAGTAGTAAATTTACCACGTAGCGAAGAGTAAGCTGCGCCCAACTCCCAGTCTCGAAATTTCTGTCCTTAAAGGGAGATCCGGGATCCCTGGGTGGCGCAGCGGTTTGGCGCCTGCCTTTGGCCCAGGGCGCGATCCTGGAGACCCGGGATCGAATCCCACGTCGGGCTCCCGGTGCATGGAGCCTGCTTCTCCCTCTGCCTGTGTCTCTGCCTCTCTCTCTCTCACTGTGTGACTATCATAAATAATAAAATAAAAAAAAAATTAAAGGGAGATCCCCGAGGCCGGATTCTTGGCAGTGCTCCTGGCTTCTTGTCTGCACAGTCCCATCCTCCTCGCGTCTCCATCAGCCGGGACACACGCACACACTGCTCCGCTCCGTACTTTGCCAGTGTCCGGTGGGCGCCGAGATTGTTCTCTCTCAGCACCTGTGGCTGTCTCGTTCCTTTCCATGGCTGCGTAGACCTGTCCTCCGCGCCTTAAAGCGATTCTTGCTTTGTTTACTCAGCTCCGAGGTTTGCGGTCACACAGCTTACCCCCGGTAGCCTCGCTATCAGTTGGGCTTATCCACTTCTGTTCCACTTTCTCTGACCGTTCACTGGTGGGCCCAAGGGATTTATGAATTGATCGAAGATCAGGGCTCGGGTCTCCAAGGCTGCACCCCCCCCCCGCCCCCGCCCCCGCCCCCAAAGCAGTGGTCTGCTCTGCAGACAGCGGATGCAAACAGAGGGCGCAGCGCAGTGCGCGTCCAGCCAGCCCCAGCGTTGCAGGGGAGGCCGCAGGGGCTCGAGCAGAATAGGCAGGGCCAGCACCTCTGCTCCGTGGCACCTCTGTCCGTGGCACCTCTGTCCGTGGCACCTCTGCTCCGTGGCACCTCTGCTCCGTGGCGGCGGCCAGCGGCTTTGTGAGGAGCCAGCTGGGGCCCCAGGCACAGGCAGGGCGCAGGGACGGCTGTTCATTCACTTAGGGCCCTCGCTGCCTCCGTGACGACTACTGTGACCCTGACCCAGCTGGGACCCCGGAGTGGCCCCCAGCCTCCCGGTCTGGCCGCCACCTTGCCCGCGCTGGAACTGGGACCCTGAAGCTAGTTGAACCTGTGAGCCAGATGGGGTGGCTGTCCAAGCCTCTCCGGAGACGGTCTGGATCGATGCTGTGTGCGTCTGTAAGCTCTAGCCCCGGGCAACAGGCGGTCCGGTCCCTGACTTATTTCCCGGGCGGTAAGGTTTATATGTTGTCTAGCTTTTATGTTTATTTGTGTTGCGCCTCATTAAGTAGCTATCAGACAACAGGGGCCACTGACTTAGTACCCAGAGCCTTGTTTTACTTGTGGGCTCCAGGCACATGTCCACTTCAGAGATAAGGGCCCTGAGAATTATGAATTATGCACAGTGTTTGTCCTTCACACAAAACTGACATATTTGCACACGGGTGATCAGTATGTGCATAAGACTTAGCTATGCTGGGGAGCCTGGGTGGCTCAGTCCGTTAGATGTCTGACTCCTGATTTTGGCTCAGGTCCTGATCTCAGGGTTGTCAGATGGTTCCCGGGTGGGCTCCCTGTTGGGCAGGGAGTCTGCTTCTCCCTCTCCCTCTCATGCTCCCCTCCCCCCCAACTCATGCTCATTCTCTCTCTCAAATAAATAAATATATACAATCTACTTTAAAAAGTCAGTAAACCCATAATACACTATATACTTTTTCATGTGCTTTAATAAAATATAAGTATCTTTTGCATTTGTTCTCTCGTCTGAATCTATGGACCCTGTGGGGCGTGGAAGGTTATTAAGATAGGGGAACGAGGTCCAGGCTAGTAACAATGATAGCAGGAGCTCATATGTATTGGGCGCCAATTACGTGCTAGGCATTGTTCTAAGTACTTTGTATATGTGTGAACTCATTTAATCCTAGCAACCACCTAGCCATTGTTTTCTGCAACCAGGCACATGGAGGCCAAGTTGTCCAGGGGCAGACTGGTAAGTGATGGGACCACAACGTGAACTGGTGAGCACAGACCCATCTCAACACCCCTCCCTCCCTGGAGTCATCCGTGTGGAGTCCTTTGCCCTCCTGGTCCACCATAAGTTCCACAGGAGCAGGCCCAGGTCTGTCTGGTTTCTAGAGCACAGGGCTGGGGTCCACAGAGTCTGGGAATACAGGCAAATATGCACAATGAGACATCATTTGTAAATGACCAATGGTGATTTATGTTTCCAGACTTTATAAACATCCTGTAGGTACTCCATGAATATATGTTGCATGAATGGAGGGATGACTTTCCGCAACACCACCCTCTCCAGATCATGAAAGTCTATTCCCTGCCACGGTTTTCTTCCCAGGAACGCAGATTTGTGAGGCCTGGGAGGGATAGTATTACTAGCTTTGCATCATCCAAGAAGGGGAAGTCATTTCCTCCAATATTTAGTAACAGCATAGGCCTCATCCTGCATGTTTGGAGAAAGTCCAGCCCCCTCCCAGGGATTACTGCTAAGGACCCTGGGTGAGTGCGTGTGTATGACTCCCTTGGTTGGTGCTTGCCACGTCCTGCTGGGTGTCTCTCACTTCTAACCATGTCTGGACCACTTTGATGTCTGCATGGTTGCTGCATAGACTTTTGGCTGGATACCTTTTGTTTCCTATTCCTTCTATAACAATTTAGCATGAATTTAGTGGCTTAAAACAATACAAATTTATTTTCTTACAGTTTCGTAGGTTTCAGAAGTCGGATGGGAGTTTCACTAGGCTAAAATCAAGGTCCCAGCAGGAACCTTCTGAAAGCTCTTTAGGAAATCTGTTCTTTTGCCCTTTCCAGCTTCTAGAAGCCCCCACATTCCTTGGCTTATGGCCTCTTCTTTTTTAAAAAAAATATTTTATTTATTTATTCATGAGAGACAAAGAGAGAGAGACAGGCAGAGGGAGAAGCAGGCTCCGTGCAGGGAGCCCGACGTGGGACTCGATCCCGGGTCTCCAGGATCACATCCTGGACTGAAGGCGGTGCTAAACCACTGAGCCACAGGGGCTGGCTCATGGCCTCTTCTATCTTCAAGTCCTGCTTCTGTAGGACTTGAAGCAGCTCCCTGTGATGATGGCCACGAAAGGGACTCTGCTTTTAAGGAATCAAATGGTGACTTTGAACACGCCCAGATAATCCAGGATAACCACCTTGTCTCAAGATCCTTAAAGACATCTGTGAAGTCCCTCTCCCTGTGTAAGGTGACATTCCCAGGTTCTAGGGATGAGGACATGAACACCTTTGGAGGCCACCGTTTTGCCGATCACATGCCGGTATTACTCTTCCCTCCTTCTGTCTAATGGAACTTCTGATTTTTAACTGAATCCATGTGCATCTAAATTAAAGTTTTGTTTCCCAGCGTCCCTTTTGGTGTGGTCACATGAGTATGTTCTGGTCAACTAGGTGAGTCAAAGATCATGTGGAACTTAATGGAGTGTCTTTAGAGGGTGGAGGAGTACCTTTCTTTATCTCCTTCTCCCTCCCTGGGAGCTGGCATGTGAACGTGATACCTGGCATTCAGGCAATCACTTCAGATCACAAGTCAATGCCACAAGGTGATGGAGCAACAAAGTAGAAGGATCCCAGGTTCCTGCTGATCATGGCATCCCCTTCCAGTGCTGAACTAGTTACCTTTGGATTTTGTTTATTTGAGAGAGAAAATAATTTCTATTTGCTTAAACTTCTCATTTTCAGATTTCTATCACTTGCAAGTGAATTTAATTCTTATTTATACTGTGACTTTGCTTCATCCCAAAGTATGGGCATGGGCCTTGATTTTTCTTTTTTCTACAAGACACTCAGAACACAAGATTGTCAATCATACCAAGTCCAGCCACAAACTAAAAATACAGGAAAATAATACTTCACACGTGCTAGTGGATATCTCAGCTCTGGAAAGCCATTGGGCACATCTCTTTGCAGGGGTCAGCCCTTCTTGTCCCTTCCCTGCTGCTGCAGTGCTGGGTAGGCTCCCTGACTTCCTCCCAGGAAGCCCTCTCCTTTCTTCTACCTCCAGGGCCACCCTCCAAATTACTTAACATTCTAATAACTTCTGCAGAGCCATATGCTGCCCATAACAAGGACTGCCTTTAAAAAGCTATATAGGGGGGGATCCCTGGCTGTTTCAGCGGTTTAGCGCCTGCCTTTGGCCCAGGGCGTGATCCTGGAGACCCGGGATCGAGTCCCACATCAGGCTCCCTGAATGAAGCCTGCTTCTCCCTCTGCCTGTGTCTCTGCTTCTCTCTCTCTGTATCTCTCATAAATAAATAAATAAAATCTTAAAAAAAAAAAAAAGAAGCTATATAGGGCCCCCTGGGTGGCTCAATCTGTTAAGGGCCCTACTCTTGATCTCAGCTGAGGTCATAATCCCAGGGTGGTGGGATGGAGCCCAGCATGGGGCTCCAGGCTGAGCATGGAGATTGCTTGGGATTCTCTCTTTCCCTCTCCTACTCCACGCTCTTTCTCTCAAAAAAAAAAAAAAAAAAAAAAAAAGCAAAAAACAACAAAACAGTATCAATTATATTAAATGGTTAATATCTCAGTCTGAAGCATCTGCTTTTGGGTAGGAAATTACCTTATTTACATTGGCATGACAAGAAAAAAAAGGGCTCATGAATGTGATCTGTCCATGAACAGATGGAAGTTTTCCCCTCAAAACATATGTCATCCTCCATGAATCAGTGTTTATAAATATTAGTATGGTATAATTTCTAGCCATCAAATATATGGATGTCTACCATAAGAGCATGCTTCTACAGTTACTCGGGACAGCATGGGCTCTCCAAAAAGAACAAATAGGAAGAAAGCTGAACTAGCCAAGAGACATGAAATCAACAGACAAAGTGACCAGTCTTGTGTTTGGATGTAGAAGAAAACAACCAAGACCGATGATTGGTGAGACCCATCATAATAAGACAGGGAGGTGCATGAGCAAGAACCATGTAGAGCACTGCGGAAGGAACATCTGGGCAAAATGGATGGAATCTCAGATACTGGGGCAAATGCAACCTCAGCAAGTGCTTCCTGCAAGCAGCAAGGAAGGCTTAAGCAGGAAACATCTTCCTCGGTTGGGCAGAGGGGAGGAGGGGGATGAGGAAGAGACAACGCTCAGCAACCATGAGAAAGGCGTACAGTGCAGCTCCTGCTGAAGACTCCAGGGCATCTTTTCAAGTGCTGTCGCTAACAGGTGCCCAAGATGGTCTGTCAAAATGGCAGCGTGGTCCCTGCACCTGGCTTCAGATGCAGGGAGACAGTCACTGGCTAGCATTTTGACTCAGGCAGAAATGGCAAGCAGAGGTCCTGGGGACATTTGTCTCAAATGTGCATGCCATCTGCGCTGTAATAAACCACAATCAGGGTCTTATCTCTTTAAGCACTAGCTTTATTAAATATAACAGACAGAGCACTCTTGACCACACACAACAGGTTTTCTTTGAGATATATGAACACTTTGATCTGTAGTGACAAAGCTGGGACTCAAATTCAGGATTTGAAGCCCAAAGCTGATTGTGATCATATTTGTTTGCATTATTCAGTTGCTGGCATTTTAGTGTTTCTTCTCCTTTTTTAAAAGAAACAAATATTTGATAAAATATGATTTCTTAGGAAGCTGATCAGTTGTATATAAAAAAGATTTTTGGTTTAGTTAATTCCTTCCCAGGCTTTGAGTTTCTGTATTAACTTTATCCTCTGTTTTAAAAAAAGATTTAATTAATTTATTTGTGTGTGAGAGAGAGGGAGAATGAGCAGAGGGGCAGAGGGGCAGAGGAAGAGGGACAAGCAGACTCCCCACTGATGGGGGAGCCCGACTTGGGGCTGGATACTAGGACCCCAGGATCATGATCTAAGCAGAAGTCAGATGCTTGACCAACTGAACCACCTAGGTACCCCAATTTTTTCTCTTTTTATTTCAATGGTGAATATACTTAATGCTTGTTATAAAAGTTTCAATCAGGGCAGCCCGGGTGCCTCAGTGGTTTAGCGCTGCCTTGGGCCCAGGGCGTGACCCTGGAGACCCCAGATTGAGTCTCACGTCCGGCTCCCTGCACGGAACTTGCTTCTCCCTCTGCCTGTGTCTCTGTGTCTCTCATGAATAAGTAAATAAAATCTTAAAAAAACAAAAACAAAAACAGTTTCAATCAGTACTGACATCTATAGTTTGAAATTCTAGTTGTCCACTTCCCCAAATGCCAGTTCTCAGAGGTAATCACCATCAACTCTTGATTTAGACTCTTCCAGATATTCTCTATGCATTCTTTTATGTATGCAATTAGCACAAGTTTAAACTTGGAATTTGTGATTTTAACCTTTTTAATTTTTATTTGACAAAACCCCCAAAAAACAAAAAACTAAATATCACCTATTATATCAAAACTCAAAACAATTATAAAAAGTTATATTTCAAAATTCCCTTTCTTTCCAAGTAACACCTTCCCCACGAAAGCCATTATTTATATTTTGTGCATTTTATTTCTAAATTTTACCCACATGTACATTGTCACTTCTTTTTTTTTAATAGAATATTTTAAAAACAATAATCTCTACACCTAACATGGGGCTTGAGCTCACAACCGTGAGATTAAGAGTTGTATGCTCTGCAGACTGAGCCAGTCAGGAACCTCTACTTTATCATTTCTGTACTTATTTCCATATCATCTGATCACAATTATTTATACTGATGAAATATAATTATGTTATGCATTTTGATTTGCAACTTGCATTTTGCAACTTAATATATCCTGGACATTTTTTCAAGTTGGTATATCTAGATTGAATTTGGAAAACTATTTTAAAGCAAGTCCATGATAGCATGTCATTTACTCCTATGTACTTCAATATGTATTTCTAAAACATGAGAACATTTTTCTATTAAAAGCACAATGTCATTATTACTTCTAACAAAAGATCATCAATGATGAATCTTTGATTTCAGATAATATCATTCTAGGGGTGCCTGGGTGGCTCAGTTGGTGCAACATGTGACTCTTGATCTCAGGGTTGTGAGTTCAAGCCCCACATTGGGTACAGAGATTACTTTTAAAAAATCAGATAATATCTATTCCATAGTCAAAATATTCTGATTGCATACAAAAATCAGGGATGTATTAAAAGGTATTTCTATAACAAATTTGTCTTAGTCAAGATTCAGGAAAAGACCACATGAAATATTTGGTTCTACATCTACAGCATCTATCCCTCCCTATTTTGCACATGCTTATGTCTTATAGAATGTTCCATAATTGATCTGTTTGGTTTCTCATGGTATCATTAACTTTTATTCCACCCCTCTATTTTCTCTCAATTGGTAGTTATATTTAAAATCTCAGATTCAGGCTCAACACTCAAGTTAGGTAAGGATTGTTCCATGGGTGGTGCTGTACACTTTATATTGCATTCTGTCAGGGACACACAAGGTCTAGTTGTTCCACTTTTAGTGATACTGAGATTGACCACCAGGGCCAGGGGATGAAGAATATCAGGCTTAAAGATATAAACCCTGTGTTCTCCTCAGACCTTAAATCTTGGGTTACCTTCCGGTTTCTCACCCATTCAATGGTTGTTGAAAGGCTTGGTTAAGAGATAAAATGTCTTTTTTTGTTGTTTTTAAGTAGGGTCCATGCAGGGCTCGAACTCATAATTCTGAGATCAAAACCTGAGCTGAGATCAACAATCAGATGCTTAATTTACTGAGATCCAGCCTCCCCATAAAATGTCTTTCTAAACTTCAAAAACCATCTGTTGACATAGCAAGAGCCGAAAGTTGGTTGATTCAGATCACCAAGTTTGACTATAGCCTTTGAAAAGGTACAGAGAACATGTGTAAAAGCTATCTTCACAAGAATGGGGAAGCCTTTTTGATGAGGCAATAACTATATGCAGTTGACTCCGGAAATGACATAAAGACTGACAGAAAAGACCTTTCATAACTAGTTGTAGCTGTTCAGAATTGAAGGTAAGATAAGAGTTTCCCAGACTAACAAAAGATGTAAAATATGAGAACATATACATGAAACATGGAGAAAGAAGTAAAAGAGAAAAGAATAGAAGGGGAAAGACAAAGAAAGCTTTTTTTCTTTTTGTTTCTTGTCTTTTTTTAAATAATGTGTTTGAACTTAAAAGATCATCAAATTAATATCAAATGCTATTTACTTAGGATGTTATATATGTACCTCCTGGTAAACACAAACACAAACCTATGATAGATAAAAGAAAAACAAAGAGAAAAAAAAAAAAAAACAAAGAGAAATAAAGCCAAACATAACGCTGTGGAAACTCATCAATGACAAAGAAAGAGAGCAAGAGAAGAAGGGAACAGAAGAACTATAAAAATATCCAGAAAACAAATAATAAATGGCAATGGGTACATACCTATCAATAGTTACTTTAAATACAAATGGCCTAAATGCTCCATTCAAAAGACATAGGAATGGATAAAGAAGAGTTCAAAGTAATGGTCATAAAGATACTCCCCAGATTTGGGAAAAGAGTGGATAAACTCAGGGACAACTTCAATAGAGAGAAAATATAAAAAAGAACCAATCAGAGCCAAAGAGTATAATACCTGAAATAAGGAATAGGCTAGAGGGAAGCAGACTAGAGGATACAGAAGAACAGAGCAATGATCTGGAAGGAGGGTAACAGAAAGCAACAAAGCTGAACAGGAAAAAAAAAAAATTTAAAAAGAGAATAGGTTAAGGGAACTCTGGAACCTCATCAAGCAAAATAATAATCACATTACAGGGATCCCAGAAGGAGATGAGAGAGGAAAGGGGGCAGAAAACTTACTTGAAGAAATAATAGCTGAAAACTTCTCTAATCTGGAGAAGGAAATAGACATCCAGGTCAGGGAAGCATAGACAGCCCCTAACAAGATCAATCCAAGGCGGTCCATATCAAGACACATAATAATTAAAATGGCAAAATAATTCTAAAAAGAAAATTTAAAAGCAGCAAGAGAACAGAAAACAATTATGTACAGGAAAAACCCAATAAAGCTATCAGCTTATTTCTCAGCAGGAACTTTGCAAGCAAGAAGAGAGTGGCATGATATATTCGAAGTGTGGAAAGGAAAAAACCTGCAGTCAAGAATATTCTATTGAGCAAGACTATCATTCAGAATTGAAAGAGAAATAAAGAGTTACCTAGAAAAACAAACATTAAGGAGTTCGTCAAGATTAAACTGGCCTTACAAGAAATGTTAAAGGGAATTCTTTAACTGGAAAGAAAAGACCAGAACTAGAAGTAGGAAAATTGTGAAAGGATAAAAGCAAAAGAAAGGTAAAAGCAAACATACAATAAAGATAGTAAATTACTCACTTATTAACCCAGTATGGAAGTTAAAACACAAAAGTAGTAAAATCAATTATGTCTACAAAAATTAGTCAAGGGATACACAACATTTAAAAAATGTAAAATATGACATCATAGTATAACATAAACATGGAGTGGGAAGTAGAAATTTAGTGCTTTTAGAATGTGTTCAAACTTAAGTGACCATCAACTTAATAGAGACTGCTATACATATAGGATATTATATATTAACTCAAAAGTAACCACAAATCAAAATCCTATGATAGATAGACAAAAAATAGAGAAAAATTTAAGCACTTTACTAAAGAAGTCCATCAAACCACAAGGGAAGAGAGCAAGAGAAGAAGAAAGGAAGAGAGAAGAGCTACAAAAACAACTAAAAATAATTAACAAATGGCAATAAAGTATATACCTATCAATAATTATTTTAGGGATACCTGGGTGGTTCAGCAGTTGGGCATCTGCCTTTGGCTCAGGGCATGATTCTGGAGTCCCGGAATCGAGTCCCACATCAGGCTTCTTGCATGGAGCCTGCTTCTCCCTCTGCCTGTGTCTCTGCCTATCTCTCTGTGTCTCTGACGAATAAATAAATAAAATCTTAAAGAAATAATTATTTTAAATGTAAATGGTCTAAATGCTCCAATCAAAAGATACAGGATGACTGCATTCATGAGCCATATATATGCTGCTTACAACAGATTCACTTCAGACCTAAAGACATATAAGACTGAAAGTGAAGGGATGCAAAAGGATATTTAATGCAAAGGGAAGAAGAAGAAGAAAAAAAGCCAAATAGTGACATTTATATCAGACAAAATAGACTTTAAAACAAAGGCTAGCAAGAGACAAAGAAGGATACTACATAATGATAAAAGAATAAATCCAACAGAACTATATAACTATTGTAAACATCTATGCACCCAACATAGGAGCACCTAAATAAATAAATATTAATAATCATAAAGGGAGAAATAGATAGCAATGTAATAATAAAAGGGGCTTTAATACTCCACTCACATAAACAGATAGATTATACAGAAAGAAAACCAATAAGGAAACAGTGTCTTTGAACAACACATTAGACCAGATGAACCTAACAGATATATACAGAACATTCCATCCCCAAACAGCAGAATACACGTTTTTCAAGTGCATATGAAACATTCCAGAATAGAACACATTAGGCCACAAAACAACTCTCAACAAATTATTAAAAGATTGAAAGCATATCAAGCATCATTTCTTACCAGAATGATATGAAACAATAAATCAATTACAAGAAAAAAAAAACTGAAAAAAACTCCACAAACGTGGAAGCTAAACAATATGCTACTAGGCAACTAATGGATCAATGAAGAAATCAAAGAGGAAATTTAAAAATACATGGAGACAAATGAAAATAAAGCACAACAGTCCTAAACCTTTGGGATGCAGCAAAAGCAGTTCTAACAGGAAGTTAGTAGCAATACTTGAGAAATTAAAAAAAATAACGACCTTAAATAAACAATCTAACCTTACATCTAAAGGAAGTAGAAGAACAAACAACCCAAAGTTAGTAGAACAAAGGAATAAATAAAGATTAGAGCAGAAATAAGTAAAATACAGACAAAACAAAACAAAACCTCAAAGATGGATGAAACGGATTTAAAAAAAATAAACAAAATTGATAAACCTTTAGTCAAACCTATCAAGAAAAAGAGAGAACCCAAATAAATAAAATCAGAAATGACAGTGGAGGAATAACAACTGAACCACAGAAATCGAAAGAATTATAAAAGAAGGCCATGAAAACCTATATGCCAACAAATTAGACAACCTAGAAGAAATGGATAAATTCCTTGGAACATAAAATCTTCCAAAACTGAATCAGGGAGGGAGAAATAGAAAATCTGATTACTAGTAATAAAATTGAATTAGTAATAATAATTTAAAAACTCACAATAAACAAAAGTCTAAAACAAGATTAGCGACTTAATTCCTATTCTTATCAAACTATTCCAAACAATAGAAAAGGAGGGAAAACTTCTGAATTCATTCTACAACATTCTACAAGGACAGTATTATCCTGATATCAAAACCAGACAAAGATACTACAAAAAAGAAAAAAACTATAGGCAATATCCCTGATGAATATAGATATAAAAATCTCCAACAAAATACTAGCAAATCACATTTAACTATACTTTAAAAGGATCATTCACCATGATCAAGTAGGATTTATTCCCAGGATGCTAGGGTGACTCAATATTCCCAAATCAATTAATTAATGGTCAATCATCACATTAACAAGAGGAAGGATAAAAACAATGTTATTATCATCTCAATAGATACAGAAAAAGCATTTGACAAACTGCAACATCTGTTCATGATAAAACTCTCAACAAAAGAGGTTTAGAGGGAATATACTTGTACATAATAAAGGCCATATATGAAAAACCCACTGTTAACATCATCCTAAATGGTGTAAAGTTGAGAATTTTTCCTCTAAGATCAGGAAAAAGACAAAGATGTCCACTCTCACTACTTTTATTCAATATAATATTGAAAATGCTAGCTGCAACAATCAGACAAGGAAAATAAATAAAACATCCAAATTGATAAGGAAGAAGGAAAACTGTCACTACAGAGGCCATGATATTATATATAGAAAACCCTAAGGAATTCACTTAAAAGTTATAAGAACTAGTAAATGAATTTAGTAAATCTGCAGAAAACAGAAATTTGTTGCATTTCCATATACTAATAACAAAGTAGCAGAAAAAGGAATTAAGAAAACAATCTCATTTACAGTTGCCCCTCAACTGATGAGTGGATAAACAAAATGGAGCATATACAGACAATGGGATATTCTTCAGCCTTAAAAAAGAAGGAAGTTCTGTCACATGTGATAATCCAGTGAAACCTGGGGACATTATGCTAAGTGAAATAAGCTACCAAAAGACAGAGCATGTATGATTTCACTTATAGGAGGTACTTAGAGTAAGCAAATTCATAGAGGTAGGAAGTAGAATGGTGGTCGTCAGGGGCTGACAGGGAGCTGTTGTTCAGTGATACAGAGGTTTAGTTTTGCAAGATGAAAATGTTGTGGAGATGGATTGCACAATTATGTGATATATTTAACACTTACTGGACTGTACACTTAGAAATGGTTAAGATGGGGGGGGGGGGTCCTTGGGTGGCTCAGTTGGTTAAGCATCTGCCTTTGGCACAGGTCATGATCTCAGGGTCCTGGGATGGAGCCCCAGGTCAGGCTCCCTGCTCAGCAGGAAGCTTTCTTCTCCCTCTCCCTTTGCCCCTCTCCCCGTGGCTCAGGTGCTATCTCTCACTCAGATAAGTAAATAAAATCTTTTTTAAAAAAGAGAAATAATTAAGATGGTTAAGTTCTATGTTATGTGTTTCTTTACCACAATAGAAAAAAAATTGAAAAAGAAAATGAAAAAAAAAAAAAAAAAAGAGCTTTCTCACTCGAGGAGCCTGGTGAAGCCCAGAGCTCCCAAACATAGGCTTGCTTCTCTTTAGTCGCACAGCTTTATCCATCTTATTTTTTCAAAGGAGACTTGGGGGAGCCCTGGGCCTCGGCTTCAAGCATTTTGCTTCACAAGTAGCCATCATCCATGATTGGACATAAAGTGAGCCTAGAGATTTCCTTTTCTTGAATTATATTATTTGAAGGTACCATGATTTCCCTCTTTATAGTTCTTTTTACTAGATTTAACAAAGCCTCTGTGGTCCCCAGAAGCAACTGCATCAGCGAATGATTAGAAATGCAAATCAGAATCCCATGCCTCCAGAAGCCCTTCATGGGGCTCTCATGAGCCACTAACGTTTGTGAAGCTCCACTCTATGTGTTGATATTTGGGAGATGCATTTTTTAAAGTAATCTCCACACCCATCAAGGGGTTTGAACCCACAACCTTGAGATCAAGAGTCACATGCTCCACCAGAGCCAGCCAGGTGCCCTGGGATATGCATTTTTAAAGATAGTAACCCATCCAATTTCTTCACCCCCATTAAAAATGAGAGTATTACATGTTGCTTGCCACTATATTTATCACAAAACGTGTCATCGTTTATTCAGAATCAGGACGAGTTTCTCTGCTCTCTTTACAAACCACTAGCTAGTCAAAAATCTCTCATGTACACTCACAGGGTGCCTCAGCAGATGATAAGCCATTTCATAATAAATCCAAGCCAGGAGGCATCTCAGGACAGTTCTTCAAAAAGCTTTTCCTGGGATCCCTGGGTGGCGCAGTGGTTTAGCGCCTGCCTTTGGCCCAGGGTGCGATCCTGGAGACCTGGGATCGAGTCCCACGTCAGGCTCCCTGCATGGAGCCTGCTTCTCCCTCTGCCTGTGTCTCTGCCTCTCTCTCTCTCTCTCTCTCTCTCTCTCTGTGACTATCATAAATAAATAAAAATTAAAAAAAAAAAAAAGCTTTTCCTTCCTGAATGTTTATGTCTTTATATTGTCCTCACTTACCCCGTCCCTCTCTACTGGTGAGGGTCATTCAGACAGAAAAAGCAGATAGTACAGAGATTATTAAAGCACGTCAAGAAAAGCAAAGGCCATCACACCCTATGCTTAGTAATTCCCTTCTAAAACTCCATCATGCTTAGAAATAAAGACAAGGATTTATGCTCATGATAGCAACAAAAATGAGAGACAATTGGAATAGCCCATTCTGGGAATAGCTACACAAATTATGTGTACACAGCCACACAGTGGAACATGATGATGTCATAAAATGATATTTACAGAGAGTTTTAGTGATGTGATGAAATGCTTGTGATACCAAAAAGCAGAATATGAAATTGTGTATACACTGTGATCTCAACAGTTTAAAAAAAAAACATAAAAGGACCAAAGAAACATACTATGTCTAAATATTAACTATGGTCATTTTTTTTTTTTTTTTTGTGGAAAGAGCACGAGGATTTCCTGGTGTTTTTAAAAAATTTCTGTACTTTCTCTGGAAAAATACATTTAAGTTTCATCCCCTGGAGAAACACGTACATAGAAATCATTTCTCTTTTTATCTATTGATTCACAAAATATTCTAGATCTAACCTGCAAAGTTCTGTGACTCTTTCATCACTAGCTGTACCTGTGTGGTAGACACTGGTTATGTTGTGTGACTGTCCAGCATCTTTGAACCCCCTTCCTCTTGTGGGTGTGCATGTCCCCCACAAGTGCCCACCCTAGGGAAGAGCTAGGCATCCCCCTGAAGCTCAGGCCCCTGATCTGGGCTCTGCACTCAAGAGCAGGAGGTCCATTCAGAAGACAGTGACACAGGAAGCAGGTACCACATGGATTCTGACTGGAGAGGACTGTGGCAGAGGCATATGACTTTGGGGCTGACAGACTGAACATACAATTGGACATTGGTCAGACCGCATATGAAAAAAGAATTCTGACCCAAACCTTTGCAAGCCTCTGAGGATCTGATCTTCTCTTTCTCACAGATTTCTCACTGATGTAGCTTTTATTGGCTCTCTGCCCCCAGTCAGGTTCTCACTCTCTACAGGGTTGCCCGGGATCATCTCTCGTTAAATTGTTCCCACTCAGATCCTCACCTCAGGGTTTGCTTCCAGGGATATCCAAATCTTCACAGAGTTGTGACTTTTCTAGTTGTTTCCTCTATGCCAACTTGAACCTTCCCTGGGGATTCCCCTTTGAATATTGGTGATGTCCAAGAGGTGTTATAACTAATCAATCCAATGTTTTCAATGCCTCAGTGATCATTTTTTACAGCTGGCAATAGTATTTCAGTGCTAAAACCGGAAAAGTTCGAGGCAAACCAGGATGAGTTGGTCACCCTAGATATGGGCTACATGCCCCAGCTCTCCACCCTAGCCACAGATGATTGCACAATATCAGATATCTGGCCAAAAAGAAGCCAACCCCTAGAGTGGGATGGGCCAATCAGATTTCACTTTTATAATTGGAGAGAAACAGGGAATTAGAGAATAATGGACCTTTCCACTAAAAGGCCAGACAGTTTCAGGACCCAGGTGGTCCCATGGTGTGCAACATGAGCTGAAATCATAAAGGGGCAGAGAGACAGGGAGAGCTCATCTTAAAAGAAGAAAAGTAGAAGCCCTATAGCTAATTTCTACAAGAGGGTCAAGACAATTCAATAGGAAAGAATAGTTTTTTCAACAAATGGTACTGAGACAATTAGATGCAAAAGAATGAATTTGGATCCCTACTTTGCACCATAAACATATAATTATGTGAAAGAGTTAAAAATATAGGATAGAAAAAAAAAATATAGGATAGAAGAAAAGAAGAATAAGTCTTCATGACCTTGGAATAGGCAATGGTTTCTTAGATATGACACCAAAAGAACATGTGATAAATGGAAAAAATAGATTGGACTTCCTAAAAATGTGAAATATCTTTTTGTGCTTCAAAGGAAATGAAAAGACAAACTATGGAGTAGGAGAAAATATTTGCAAATCATGCACATATGATAATGGACTTGTCTCTTGGATATATAAAGAAATTTTATGACCCAATAATAAAAAGTCAAATAACACAATTAAAAATGGACAAAAGATCTGCATATATATTTCTCCAAGGAATATGTACAGATAGCTAATAAATACATGAAAAGATTATCAAAATCTCTAATCTCTAGGGAAATGCAAATCAAAACCACAATGGGATGGCTAAAATAAAAAGGACAGACAATAACAAGTATTGTCAAGGATACCGAGAAATAAAAACCCTCATACACTGTTGGTGGGACTCATATGGTGCAGCCACTTTGGAAAAGAGTCTAGAAGTTTCTCAAAAAGCTAAACATAGAGTTACTGTATATGATCCTGCAATATATCCCAGGTATAAATTCAAGGGAAATTAAGACATGTTTACACAGAAACTCAGACACAAATGTTCACAGCAGCAGCATTTGTCATAGCCAAAAAGTGGAAACAAGCCAAATGCCGATCACTGATGGATGGATACACAACACATGGCATATTCACACAATGGAATATTATTCAGCCACAGATAGAAACAAAATCTTGATATACGCTATAGATGAACCTTGAAAACATGCTATGTGAGGGGCATGGGGCTGGCTCAGTGGGTAGAGCATGTGATTCTTGATCTCAGCATTGTGAGTACTAGCCCCTCATTGGCATAGAGATCACTTAAAAAAATAAAACCTTATTTTAAAAAAGAAAACATTCTAAGTGAAATAAACCAGTCATAAAACAACCCCACATAGTGTATGATTTCATTTAAATGAAATATGCAAAATAGGTAAATCCATAGAGACATTCAGATTCATGGTTGCCAGGGGCTGAGGGGACAAGGCATGATGAGGAGTCATTGCTAATGAGTATGGGTTATTTTTGGAGTGATGAGATGTTCTAAAGCCATGTTCTAGTCATGGCTGTGTAATTCTTTGGACATACTAAAAATGAATATATTCTCTCTTCTACAATGATGGATTCTATGGTATAAGAATAAACGTAATAAAGCTGCTATTAAAAAAAAAAAAAAAGTCCGCAGGAGAAGGTAGCAGATCCCTGGTGGAAGAAGTAAATGGGCATGTGGCCCATATGAACAGGCTCTACTCCTGGACGACCAGCCTCGTTAGGTCCTTCCCCTCAGATGTCGGAGAGTCTGGTGGTGAATCCTTTCCTTTAATCCTCTCTGTATCTGAGCTAGTTCAAATGGGTATCTGTCACTTGTCCCCCAACAGTTCCCGATTCACATATTGATTGAATATGGTGGGCCTTGGTTCTAGCCCACTTGGGCTCATGTTGCCCCTGGGTGAGGTCAAAGCTATGGGTCAGGCTTTGGCTTGGTTTAAAAAGCAGCCGAGTGTGTGCATCTTCCCAGACGTGGAGTGGATTTGTGAATATGGTAAACATATCCCCACAGGAGAGATGTGACTGAGTCCAAATGGATATTCTCAAAACTTTCCTGAAAATCAACAGCTTTCAAAAAAAAAATGCTCACTTGACAACTTTCTTGCATTTATTGAGTAAAACACAAATTAAATTGGTACTACAGATTCCTAATCAGGTTTGCCTTGAAATCCCGACACCTTCTGTCTTTGGTAAGAGGTCCTAACCATGAATTATTTAGATGCATGTTTGTCTGATTTCCTGCTATGCAGCAAGACTCACTTGAATATGAATATGTAATTTTGTTGCCCATGGTTTCTTCAGGAAGAAACCTTTATTTGAAGATACCCTATGTTACTTGGGACAAGATTCTGTAAAAACTAATTTAAAATGTTTGGTTTGCAGGAGTAACCTTCACCATCTATAAAACAAACGCTGAAAAAAAATCCCCATTTTCTTGAGACTCTTTTGTGTGAGCTTGTTTAGTTTAGCGTGTCTTGTATTTGGGAGAAAATTGGTTTTATGCTAAAGACAAATCATTTTGCATATTTTGCCTTGATTGTGGGAGATAATGCCTAGTTTTTAGAAAGCTTGTTTTATTGAGACATTTGCAATTTAATAAAAAATATAAATTTAGAGCAGCAAGGAGAATACCCACAGCTCCTTTTCATTTTTCTCTTATGCAATGAACAAATTGTTCAAAAATCTTACTAATGTGAACATGTGTAGCCATTAGAGAATATTTATGAGTTCCCAGTAGGGATCGGTATTCCTGCCTGTAAGGCATGTGCTGCTTCCTCTGGCTGCCTGTGCTCTACCTATGGCCCCTCTGCCCCTCACCCTCACTTCCACCTCACCACCTCGTCTCAGAGCTCCCTGTCTCCCAAGCTAAGTCAGACCCGTCTGGTATCCTATTCTTTTTTTTTTTTTTTAAAGATTTATTTATTTATTTATTCAGAAAGAGTGAGAGAGAGGCAGAGACACAGGCAGAGGGAGAAGCAGGCCCCACGCAGGAAGCCCGACTTGGGACTCGATCCCTGGACTCCAGGATCACACCCCAGGCTTCAGGCAGCGCTAAACCGCTGTGCCACCGGGGCTGCCCCTGGTAACCTATTCTAAAACCTGTACACATATCACACTCTATTGTAAATAATGAGAATGTGAGCTCCTGGAGGGCAAAAATGTATCCCTTTTATCTTCTCTGTGATCCCACCAAGGACCATAGATCCTGACCCAGATAAGCATTCCACTCATGATTGTTCAGTAAATGGATGAATGAATGACTTATCTCCAGGAAGATTTTCTCTCCACCAATTCCCAAAACGGTTTTATTATAGACCTCTCTGTTACTGGTTATGTGGCCCACACTTATGGTGAAATCAGATCCTATGTTCTCCATAATGAAGAGCAGAGATTCTCAAAGAACAATGCAGGTTCTGAGCCCGTCCAGGAGAGATCAGGTAACAGGAGAGTTACCTGTCAGCTGCAAAATGGGAAAAAAAAAAAGGCATGGGTTGAGTTTTCATGGAGTTAAATGGACACTTCTTTTTTTCTGAAATAATTCCTCTCTTACATTTTTTGGTATTAAAAGGTTACTCTTTTTTGATTTGGTGAAAGAACTAGAAAGTGAGACAGATACATACACACAATCTGGGTAAGATACATAACAATACAGGACATTGATGTTATACTACTTATTTATCTAATATTATATGTATATTGTCATTCTAATGAGGTACCTGGCTGGTTCTGTTGGTAGAGCATGTGACTCTTGATCTCAGGGTTGTAAATTTGAGCCCAATGTTGGATGTAGACATTACACAAAAAGAAAATCTTGGCATGCCTGGGTGGCTCAGTCCGTTAAGTGTCCGACTTTTGACTTCAGCTCAGGCTATGATCTCAGAGTCATAAGATCAAGCCCTACACTGGGCTCCACACTGAACATAGAGCCTGCTTAAGATTCTCTCTCTCTCCTCCACCCTTGCCCCTCCACCCCTCTTGTGCTTTCTCTATAAAAAATTAAGATAAATAAAATCTTAAAAAAATAAAAACAAGAAACCTAACCAAAATGCAGTGTTTTTTTTGGGATGAAAGGATTGCGATTTGGGGGTATACAGATTTAGGTAGAAAGCCAAATAGTGTCCCAATTACAGGGAGTGACTCAGGGTATTATGGAAAAAGAAGAGATTAGGTAAATTTTTAAAATTTTATCGTTGAAGTATAGTTGATATATAATGTTATATTAGTTCCAGGTGTACAACAGTGATTCAACAATTCTGTACATACATTAAGCCATGCTCACCTCTATACAGGTAGTTACCATCCATCACAATGTTATTACAATACTATTGAGTATATATTCCCTATGCTGCATTTTTCATCTCCCTCACTTACTTATTTTAGAACTGGGAGTTTGTACCTCTTAATGCCCTGCACCTCTTTTGCTCATCCCCCCACTCACTTTTCTTCCCTCTGACAACCACTAGTTAGTTCTCAGTATTTATGAGTCTGTTTTTGTTTGTTTATTTGTTTTGTTTTTTAGGTTCCACATATACATGAAATCATATGGTATTTGTGTTTCTCTGACTTATTTCACTTAGCTTTAGGTAAGACCCTTTAGGTCTATTTATGTTGTCACAAGTGGCAAGATTTCATTCTTTTTTATGGCTAAGTAATATTCCACTGTATATTTGTACTACCTCTTCTTTGTCCATTCATCTATTGCTGGGCACTTGGGTTGCTTCCATAGCTTGGCTACTCTAAATAATCCTGCAGGGGTGCCTGGGTGGGTCAGTCAGTTAAGCATCAGACTCTTGATTTCAGCTCAGGTTGTGAGATCAAGCCCCACGTCAGGTTCTGCACTCAGCAGAGTCTGCTTGTCCCTCTTTCTTCCCCCAGCTTGCATTCTCTCTTTCGATAAAAAAAATAAATTTAAAACTCTTAAATATCATTTGAATAGTTCTACAATAAACACAGGGGTGCCTATATCTTTGCAAATTAGTGTTTTCTTTTTCTTTAGATAAATACCCAGTAGTAGAATTACTGGATTGTATGGCATTTCTATTTTTTAAATTTGAGGAAGATCCATACTGTTTTCCACAATGATTGCACCGATTTACATTCCTACCAACAGCACACAAAGGTTCTCCACATCTTTACCAACACTTGTTATTTCTTGTCTTTCTGATACTAACCATTCTGACTGGTGGGAGGTAATAAATTACTGTGGTTTTGATTTGCATTTCCCTGATGATGAGTGATGTTGACACATGTGATCTTTCCCTGTGTCTCCTGGTCATTTGCATGTCTTCTTTGAAAAAATGTTCATATTTCTTTCTTCCTTCCTCATCCTTGGAAATAAGGTCCATTTCTCCAAGTAGAGAAGGAACTTCTCACATAAGGATCCTATGATCTGCTTCAGGGGAACACCACAAAACCCTTCCTGCACCTGCTGTTTCTCAGATTCTCTCACTTTGAAATATTCAAAATGCCAAAGTGTCATATTTTGGGGTAGCATGTCCTGAAACCCCATCAGTATATGAATTACATCTTTATAATAGTTAATTGTATAATATTATTTGTTACAATTTATTATATATTTTATGTATATAAAATGTGTCGTATATATAATGTAATCTCCAGTCCAGCCCCACAGCTACGCTCTTCTACATTCCATTCCTACCATCCCAAGGCCTTGTCTCTGTAGCCCCAGCCTGAGTCCTGAAATGCCAGGAGACTGGCTGGCCTTGGCTGGGCTTGCCATACTCTTGTCCCTACCTCGGGCCTTGTATACAGAAACAACTGCATGAAATGATGATAAACTCATTATGTGGTTGTGGATTATTATATAATCTATGACTGATACCAGAATATGGTCCTGGTGGCATAGTAAGAACATGAACCCAGAAATAGATGTCATAACTAGGTGACATAGTTCCCCTAAGAGAATATTTGCAACCATATAAATTAATTGTGCTACAGTTCCAAGGTTTGCTTGAAATATAAGAGTTTAAAACACTCTGGTCTGGGGCTTCTTTTGATGTGGGGTATTTTACACCAGATCTCCTGACCCTTGCCACCACCACCTTGAGCTTACCTCTGAGGAGGAGACCCTGGAAGCCACCTCACCCAGAGCTCCCTTCATGCTAAAAGCTTTTTAGGCTTGATGCAGGCAAATGTAATTTGCATACTATTTCTATGCCTGAGGTTTTCCCTATTGGGGTCCTGCATTATCAGCGTGGGCCCTAAATGCAATCAGTGGTATTCTTCGCAGAGGAAGGTAAGAGGGAGAACTGACACAGAGATGGACATGTCAAGATGGAGCAGGGAGAGATTTGGAGATCCCAGCTTTGAAGACTGGGATGATGTGGCCACACGTCAAGGAATGCCAGCAGCCCCCAGAAGCTGGAAGAAATAAGGAGTGGATTTTCCCCTAGAGTCCCAGGCAGGAGCATGGCCCTGCCAATACTGTGATTTTAGCCCAGTGATACTGATTTTGGAATTCTGGTCCCCAGAACTATGAGACAACAAATTTCTGTCATCTTATGCTATGGTGCTTGTGATGGCAAATTGTTACAGCAGCCACAGGAAGTGAAACAGATTGTCTAAATCAATGTTCTGGGGACACCTAAGTGGCTCAATGGTTGAGTGTCTGCCTTTGGCTAAGGGCGTGATCCCAGGGTCCTGGGATCAAGTCCCAAATCAGGCTCCCTGCATGGAGGTTGCTTCTCTTTCTGCCTATGTCTCTGCCTCTCTCTGTCTCTCATGAATGAATGAATGAATGAATAAATAAATAAATAAATAAATAAATAAATAAATAAATAAAATCTTTTAAAATAAATAAATCAATGCTTTGCATTCATTCAGTAAAATACTTATTAACCCACTGCAAATGATCATGTAGAAGTACACTTGGTGATGTGGAAGATGGTAACTCATATATTAAGAAGAAAGTGCCTGCTATGGGGCACATGGGTGGTTCAGTCGGTTAAGTGTCCACTCTTGCTTTTGGTTCAGGTCATGATCTCAGGGCCAGGACTCAGCCCCACTCTGGGCTCTGTGCTCAGCGGGGAGTCTGCTCCAGATTCTTTCCCTCTGCCCCTCCCTGTGCTGAGTGTGTGTGTGCTCTCTCTCTCTCTCTCTAAATTTTTTTTTTTTTTTTTTTTTTATGATAGGCACACAGTGAGAGAGAGAGAGGCAGAGACACAGGTAGAGGGAGAAGCAGGCTCCATGCACTGGGAGCCTCACGTGGGACTCGATCCAGGGTCTCCAGGATCGCTCCCTGGGCCAAAGGTAGGCGCCAAACCACTGGGCCACCCAGGGATCCCTCTCTCTCCCTCTCTAAAATAAATAAATAAATCCTTAAGAAAAAGAAATGCCAGCTATAGCTTTAGAATGATCGACTTGGCACATATACAGTCAATCCTCCTTACTTGCAGATTCCACATTTGTGAATCTGCCTTCTTGCCAAAATTAACTTGAAATCCCCAAATCAATACTCATGGTGATTTCACAATCATTTGTGGTCATGCCCAGAGAGGCCGAAAATGGGAGGAGCCTGATGCCACCAGCCCCAGTGGCCTTGTTTCAGATCATACTGTAAACAGGTCCTTTTTGCAGCCCATCTGGTCCCATGTTTTTCACATTTTTGCGTTCTTTGTTGGTGATTTCACTGTTTAAATGGCCTCTGCATACAGTGTTGAAGTAGTGTAATGCTCCTAAATGCACGAAGGCTGTGATGTGTCTAACGGAGAAAATGTGGATGTTAGACAAGCTTCGTTCAGGCAGATCTCTAGCACTGTTAGCCATGAGTTTGCTGTTAGTGAATCAACAATGTATATTAAATAAGTGGTCTTTACACACAAACATATATAAAACAATATCATGTATTGATCAGTTGATGAAGATGTTGCAATCAGAGGTTCCTAGGAACCTAACCCTGTATCCTGTAGAGGCAATGGTTAAATATTCTTTAAGCAGTGTTTTTGTGGTGACTTTAAAGGACATGACTACTGTGAATAATGAAAGCTAACTGTATATCGATTTAAGTAAATCTTATGTGACATATAGATGTATACAAGTGTGTGGAAAAATCTGAAAGACCATGCAGACATACAAATGGTAATTATCTCAGGATAATGAATAGAGTTAAAGTCATTGCCATTTTCTTATTTTTGCTACCTGCATTTTCTAATTTTTTCATAATGTATTACTTTAATTATAAATATTAAAATGGATTTGGTGCATCTTCACACAAAAAATCCATTCAACATCTTCAAGTATTTGATCATTTTCACAGTATAATAAAGCATGAATGAATAACAGAATAAGAAGTTTCTTTTTTTCTTAAGCCAGAATATGAACTTCCAGGTTAGCAGGCTGCTTTCAACTTTTAATTCATTTTGATGCTGCTTGCCTTTATCCTCAGTCCAGGTTTTCATTTAATGAGCATGTCTGAAAGCTTCTCATTAGCTACTTAAAGCTGATTGAAATTGGGGTGCCTGGGGGACTTAGTCAGTTAAGCATCCAACTTTTGATTTTGGCTCAGGTCATGATCTCAGAGTCATGAGATTGAGCCCCGAGTCAGGCTCCATACTCAGCGGGGAGTCTGCTTGAGATTTTCTCTGTTCCTCTCCTTCTGCTCTTCCCTGTTGCTCTGTCTCTTTAAAATAAATAAATCTTAAAAAAAAAAAAAAAAAGGGCTTACTGCCCTTTTTTACAGCCCTTACAGCCCCTGGGTGGCTCAATCAGTTAAGTGTTTGCCTTCAGCTCAGGTCATGATCCCGACATCCCGGGATGGAGCCTGGCATGGAGCTCCCTGCTTGGTGGGGAGTCTGCTTCTCCCTCTCCCTCTGCCCTTCCCCCTGCTGTACTCTCCCTCTCTTTCAATCTCTCTCTCTCATGAATAAATAAAATCTTTTTTTTAAAGCCTATTAAAACTGAACTTGTATTTAAAAATCAAAACTTTCCTTTAATGGGATGGATGGACAAATAAGCTGTGTTATAGCTAGATATATGGAATAAAATATTATTCAAACGTAAAAAGGAATGCACTATCAAGCCATGAAATGACATGGAGGAAATTTAGATGCATATTGCTAAGTGACGGAAGCCATTCAGAAGGGGCTACATACTGTGCGATTCTAGCTACATGACATTCTGGAGAAGACGAAACTATGGAGACCATAAAGGATCAGTGGTTGCTAAGGGCTTGGAGGGAGCAAGGGAGGGAGGGAGGTTTTTAGAGCAGTGAAAATATTCTGCATGATGCTTTAATGGTGGTTAGATGTCATTACATAAAATCCACAGAGTATACGGCACTGACAGTGAACTAAAATCTAACTATGGATTTTAGTTAATAATGTAGCCACAGTGGCTCATCAGTTGTAACAAACGTAGCACACTATATAAGACGGTAATAATGGGGCCGGGGGCAGGGCCAGGAGAGGGAGGATTATGGGAACTCTCTGTACTTTCCACTTAATTTTTCTGTAAATAATAAACTACTTTTAAAAATAAAACCTATTATAAACCAAACCAAGCAAACACTCATTTAGTTTCTTTTGAGAAGTATAAGGGAATGTGTTGGCTTGCATTGGGCAAAATAGAGCTACGATCTTTTTTTTTTTTCCCTAGAGGGGGTGGGGAGAGAGAGAGAGAGAGAGAGAGAGTCCCTGCCCACGGGGGGGTGGGGGGGGTGGGGGGGGTGGGGGGGTGGGGAGGCACAGGGAGAAGGAAAGGGAGAGAAAGAATCCTAAGCAGGTCCCAGGCCCACCACAAAGACCTACACGGGGCTCAATCCCACAACTCTGCGATCATGACCTGAGCTGAAATCCAGAGTCAGACAATTGAGCCATCAGGAGCCCTAAGAGCTATAATCTTTTAACACCATCAGAAGCTTGGCTACCAAGTTTCCCAGTTAAGGACAACATAAACTCCAGAACATTTTTCCTCCATCTTTATTGTCCAGTCATTTTTCAAATTGAATATTAAAGGCAACAACTTAATTTGTTGTTTGATTCTACACTTATGAGATTTAAAATATATTTTGTATTTTTTCTTTGTTTTTCTTAAAATCAACATGACTTCGTTTACCTTAAATAGCCTATCTTATTTGTCATTTTTTCTAAGCCAAAATCTCATTGTGGCTACTTCGGATTATTTTTGCCATTTTTATTCTTTCTTATCCATTCTGGTTTACATATATTTATAATATTGTATGTGTACATATGATAAGACTTTTAAAAAGTATCAAACATTGTAACAGTAATGCAGATCAACACCAGAAAAAATGCAGACTCTCAGGAAAAAAAAACTGCCCACTTTTGCTTTTTCACATTATTTTTATATGTTGTAATCATTGTAGAAATACAACATTGTATCTTCTTTGTAATAATTATAATTCCTTATAATTATATGTATTTTCATATTTTTATGTAGTTTTGACAATTATAATTTTAGAGGAAAGATATTTCAAGTTAAAATAACACAATTAGGGGATCCCTGGGTGGCTCAGCGGTTTAGTGCCTGCCTTTGGTCCAGGGCGTGATCCTGGAGACCCAGGATCAAATCCCACGTCGGGCTCCCGGCATGGAGCCTGCTTCTCCCTCCTCCTGTGTCTCTGCCTCTCTCTCTCTCTATGTCTATCATAAATAAATAAATAAATCTTAAAAAAAATAAAATAACACAATTATTATTTATTTATTATTTATTTTTTGGAGAGAGCAAGTGCTCATGCATCCAAGCTGGGGGCAGGAGGGAGGCAGAGAGAACCTTAAGCAGCTCCACACCTAGCACAGAGCCTGATGTGGGGCTCCATCTCACAACCTTGAAACTGAAATCAAGAGTTGGATACTTAACCAACTAAGCCATCCAGGTGCCCTAATACAATTATTATTACACACAGTTTGTTTTTATTTTTCTATTTTATAAATAAAATGCATATTAAAGTGTTAACATATGTAGCTTTACACTTTTTAAAAAATATGTTACTTTTGAATACATTTCTGGATAAAAGATCCCTGATCTTTTAAATTTTGCTGCTACTATAGGCCAGAAATTCATTTATAACCAGAACTATGTGTTATCTTGAGGCAGATTTGTCTTTAGTACATTTTGGACTTTTTATCTCTCATTAGATAAAATTATAGAATGCTTCATATCAATAATTCCTAGATATAGCAATGGTTCAAGTGTAAACACTAAAAGCAGAAAAAAGGAATAAAAGTAAACAGAAAATACAGTTTCCTGAAATCTTGAACAGGAAGATGTTATTAAGCCTAAGGCAAATAAATAAGCCAACTAATAAGTTTAATAAGTGAAAACTAAAATTCCCTACAGAGCTGAGGACAAAATGCAAGCTGAGAAAATATATTTGCAACACATATGACAGTCAGTAGCCTAATGTACACAGAGTGCTCATAAATTATTAAAAATGGGTGAATAGTCCCATAGGAAAACATGCAAGATGATGAGAACAAAGGCAAAAGAAATGTAGATAAAATTAAATCTTACAACTTGCAGTCCATTGACAAATACTTGAGACCGGCAGAGTATGACGATCCTCAAGGAGTTCACAACTGCCTTAATGTCCATGATTTGCTAGAAGCAAAAAGCAACCTTAGCATGATAGTCTTTAGGCAGACCTCCTGTACATCTTCTTTAACATAGGAGAATCCTTTTGGAAACATCCTTTTTCTCTATCTTAACTTAAAAATATATAATTATTCGCTCCTCACAAGCTCAGTGTAGCATTTTCTGACCAAAGCCCTGTTCCCATGCTTTAATAAAAACCCCTTTTTGCACCAAAAATGTCTCAAGAATTGTTTCTTGACCATTCACTCCGGGCCCACATCACATCAAAAAGACCAGAAAAACAGAGGTGGTTCAATATCTGCATATTGATCAATGTGAGACACCATATTAATGAAAGAAAGGATAAAAACCATATGAGCCTCTCAATAGATGCAGAAAAAGCATTTGACAAAATACAGCATCCATTCTTGATATGAACCCTCAATAAAGCAGAGATAGAGGGAATGTACCTCAACATCATAAAATCCATCTATGAAAGGCCCATGGCTAATACCATCCTCTTTGGGGAAAACCTGAGAGCTTTTCCCCTATGGTCAGGAACATGACAGGGATGTCCACTCTCATCATTGCTATTTAACATAGTACCAGAAGTCCTAGTCTCAGCAATCAGACAACAAAAAGAAATGAAAGACTTTCACGTCGGCAAGGAAGAAGTCAAACTCACTATTTGCAGATGACATGATACTCTATGTAAAAAACCTGAAAGACTCCACAAAAAAAAACTGTCAGATCTAATACATGAATTCAGCAAACTCGCAGGATATAAAATCAATGTACAGAAATCTGTTGTATTTTTACACATCAATAATGAAGCAGCAGGAAAGGAAATCAAGGAATTAATCCCAGTTATAATTCCACTAAAAAAAAATAAGATACCTAGGAATAAACCTAACCAAAGAGGTTAAAAGATCTGTACTCTGAAAACTATAGAATACTTATGAAATTGAAGAGGACACAGGAAATGGGAAAAAAATTCCATGCTCATGGACTGGAAGAACAGACATTGTTAAAATGTCTATATTATTTAAAGCAATCTACATATTTAATTCAATCCCCATCAAAATACCACCAGCATTTTTCACAGAATTGAAATAAACAATCCTAAAATTTGTATGGAATCACAAAAGCCAAAGCAACCCTGAAAAAGAAAAGCAAAACTGAAGTCATCACAATTCTGAATTTTCAAGCTGTGTTACAAAGCTGTGATCATCGGGATCCCTGGGTGGTGCAGAGGTTTAGCACCTGCCTTTGGCCCAGGGCGCGATCCTGGAGACCCGGGATCGAATCCCACGTCAGGCTCCCGGTGCATGGAGCCTGCTTCTCCCTCTGCCTGTGTCTCTGCCTCTCTCTCTCTCTCTGTGTGACTATCATAAATAAATAAATAAATAAATAAATAAATAAATAAATAAATAAATAATTAAAAAAAAAAAAAAGCTGTGATCATCAAGGCAGTATGGTACTGGCACAAAACCAGACACATAGATCAGTGAAAGAGATAGAGAACCTGGAAATAGACCCTACAACTATATGGTCAGATAATATTTGACAAAGCTGGAAAGGACATTCAGTGGAAAAAAAAAGTCTCTTTAGCAAATGGTGTTGGGAAAACTGGACAGCAACATGCAGAAGAATGAAACTAGACCACTTTCTTACATCATACATGAAAATAAATTCAAAATTGATGAAAGACCTAAACATGAGACAGGAAACCATCAAAATCATAGAAGACAACACAGGCAGTGACCTCTTTGACCCCAGACATAGCAACTTCTTACTAGACATATCTATGAACGCAAGAGAAACAAAAGCAAAAATGAACTATTGGGACTTCACCAAGATATAAAACTTCTACACAGCAAAGGAAACAATCAATAAAACTAAAAGCTTGCAGAATGGGAGAAGATATTTGCAAATGACATATCTGATTAGGGGTTAGTATCCAACACATATAAAGAGTTTACCAAACTCAACACCCAAAAAACAAATGATCCACTTAAGAAATGGGAAGGTGGTACCTGGGTGGCTGAGTCAATTAAGCATCAGACTTCGGCTCAGGTCATGATCTCAGAGTCCTGGGATCCAACCCTGCATCAGGCTCTTTGCTCAGTGGGGAGTCTGCTTTCTCTCTCCCTCTTTCTGCCCCTCCCCTGACTTGTGCTCCTTCTCTCTCTCTCAAATAAATGAAATCTTAAACAAAAAAGAGATAGAGAAATGAGCAAAAGACATGAATAGATATTTTTCCAAAGAAGACACCCAGGTAGCTAACAGATACACGTAAAGATGCTCCACATCACTCATCATCAGTAAACTACCAATCAAAACCACAATGAGATACCACCTTACACCTGTTAGAATGACTGAAATTAACAACATAGGAAACAACAGGTATTGGCAAGGACACAGAAGAAGGGAACCTTCTTACACTGTTGGTGAGAATGCAAACACGTGCAGCCACTCTGGAAAATAGTATGGGCAACTCAAAAGGTGAAAAACAGCACTACCCTACAATCCAGCAATCACACTACTAGGTATTTATCTAAAGGATACAAAAATACAGATTTGAAGGGATACGTGTGCCCCAATGTTTATAATAGTGGCATTACCAACAATAGTCAAATTATGGAAAAAGCCTAGGTGTTCATCGATTGATGAAGAAATAAAAATGTAGCATATATATATGTATATATATAATGGAATATTACTCAGCCATCAAAAAGAATGAAATCTTTCCATTTGCATTGACATGAATGGAGCTAGAGTGTACTATACTAAGCAAAATAAGTCAGAGAAAGACAAATACCAGATAATTTCACACATGTGGAATTTAGGAAACAAAACAGATAAATATATGAGAAGGGGGAAAAAAGAGAAGGGAAAGGGGGAGGCAAACCATAGGAGACTCTTAATGATAGAGAACAAACTGAGAGTTGATGTAGGGAGGTGGGTGGGGGATGGGCTAGTTGGGTGATGGGTATTAAGGAGGGCACTTGTTATGATGAGCACTGGGTTATATGTAAGTGATGAATCACTGAATTCTACTGTGCAAATAATATCACACTATATGTTAAGTAATTAGAATTTAAAGAAAACTTTGGAAGGAAAAAGCATAAAAGATTAGATATAAACATAGCCAACAGACATAAAAATGTACTCAATTTCTTTCATCACAGAAGAAATGCCAATTAAGTTAATGAGATTATTTACATTTATCTGATTGACAGAGATAAGTTTTGGTCACAATTGGGCTCTTGGGTAAATGACAGTATAAAATGGAATTGCTTTTTAGAATGCACATCTTCGACGTAAATTATAGCTTGGATTTCCCAGAAAGCAGAACCTGAGGCAAAGGTTTATGTAGCACCTGTTTATCCCCAGAAACAACAGTGGAGCAGAGTAAGCAGGGCTGCAGGGAGACCATCTGGAGTGTGCACTGCGACTGGTTGCTCATTCTCACAGGACTGGCTCCTGAGAAGCCCCCACAGGAAGGATGCTGGGGACATCCCATCCAGAGGAGAGAAGCACAGATCCCCTGGCTCTCCACTTTCTGGTCAAAGCTTCTCCCCGTGGGTGTTATTCTCCCACTCTTGTGCATCACACATACATCTTGCAGAGTCTACCATCAACCATGAAGGAGAGTAGATTAAAGAAATTATGGAAAAACTGCTACAAATATTTTAAAACTATGGGAATTATAGTTGTATGGCCATCCTGGGACTTTTCCCTGCAAGGTAATATGGAATAAAACTAATAAGCAATTATGTGATATTCTAAATTCATAATTTTCAGGGTTTAATTGAAGTATAATTGACAGACAATGTTATACTAGTTTCAGATGCGCAATGCAGGGACTCAATAATCCTTTACATTACGCAGCGCTCATCACAGTTAAATGCAGTCACCATATGACATTATTATAATATTATTGACCATATTCCCTCTCTTGTACTTTTTTTTTCTTTTTTAAAAAGAGTTTATTTATTTATTCTTGAGAGACACACACAGAGAGAGAAAGAGACAGGCAGAGGGAGAAGCAGGCTCGTGGGGAGCCAGATGCAGGACTCCATCCCAAGACCCCGGGATCACGCCCTGAGTCAGGGGCAGATGCTCAACCGCTGCCCCCCACTCCCCCGGGCGTCCCTGTCTTGTACTTTTTACATCCATGACTTATTTATTTTGTAACTGGAAGTCTGTACCGCTTAATCCCTCTCACCTTTTTCCCCCCATCCCATCACCCTTTTCCCCTCCAGCAACCACCAATTTGTTCTCTGTGTCTAAGAGGGCTTGATTCCCCCTCCTGGCTGCTAGAAGCAGTGCTGCTATGAACCTGGGGGCCCAACCAGAGCTCTTTCTAATGGCTTACCAGGAGGGCCTGCAGGACCTGCCTGCACCCGGGTCTTCCCCGCCGCCAGCCAGGGCGCAGCTATCCCCGGCGTCCGCTTGGTGCCCTATGGGTCCATTTCTGACCTCCCCCGTGGCTGTGCTGGACAGGTCGTCAGAGCTCAGTCTCTCCAGTATCACCACTCAATCACCTGCCTTCTGTCCCAGGCCCTTGTCCCAGGCCACAGGAGCTGGCTTGGCTTGGAAGTGGAGGAGAGTTAACCGACCAGTGGGTGTAGCAGGTATGTCATGCGCAGTCTCCCATCCTTCCGGTGGGCAATTCTGGGAGCTTCCTAGAGGTCTCAGGAGACTCGAGGGACCTGAATAGCACGGCTTCAGGTTGGCGCGTCCTCTTCCCTGGCCCTCCCTGCAACCTCGCCCCTGTGGCCGGGGATCACCTCCAGACAGGCCTGCTCCCAAGCCTTTGCTCTCAGGGAACTTGAAAAAGTGCAAGGGTGGCCCTTGCTTCTGAGCAGTTGGCTTGCAGTGCTCCTTTCTGCACCCTTCCCGGGGCGCCAACCGTCGGGGGACTGAAAGGACCAGAGGCTTCTACGAGGGGAGAAGCGGGGGACCCCTGGGAGGCGTCAGTGACTGGCATGGAGCTCCCGGGGGAGCTGACTTCATCCTCACAGAATCCTTTCTTCTGCCGGCAGTTCTCAAGGTGTGGTCCCTGGCTGCTGGGGCCGGCGGTGGCGGCGGCACCACAACCGAGTAGACAGACCCCCTCCCAGTCCTACTGGGTCAGAACCTCTGGGGTGGGCCAGCAGATTGTGTTTTCAGAAGCCCTCCCAGTGATCCTGGGACGCTGAAGTTTGTGAACAGGTGCTTTATGTTTACCGCTGGTTTGGATAAAAACAGCATTTCCTTACCTTGACCTACAGATGCTGCATGTGGGGGGAGGAGAGGTCCTCCCCCTTCTCAGATGCTCACACCTGGGAAAGAAAAGAATATAAGCCCTTATATTATGTGGAACCCCCCCCCCCCCACACACACACATACACAAATAAAGGATTTTTTCTTTTTTAAATAGCAGAGCAATTACTACCTCAATATAAGGCTGAAAGCAAAGCCTCAATGAACTTACATTTTTTTCCTTTTAGTTATTATTTAGTTGGAATTTGCCTACTGGTAATAAACTTGTAAGTTTTACTTTATCACACTTTCTACGACTGTTCATATGATTTAGTTATTTCAGGTGCTTGTGAATTACTGGTTAGAGAAATTACAAAATAATAGTGTGAAATTAATGATGGTCACCAAATTGTATCAGCAGCGAGTTTTAGAAGATTTGCTTTTCAGATTTATTTATTTATTAATGAGAGACACAGAGACACAGGCAGAGGGAGAAGCAGGTTCCATGCAGGGAGCCTGATGTGGGACTCGATCCCGGGTCTCCAGGATCAGGCCCTGCGCTGAAGGCTAGCAATGCTGAGCCACCTGGGCTGCCCTAGAAGATTTTTCTTAAAGGTGCATTGGATTCTGTAGGGGAGGGAAAAAACAAAACAAAACAAAACAAAACAAAACAAAACAAAACAAAAACACCTTTTCTTTCCCTCTTAGGTTGAGCACCAGAGCCCTGCAAATTAAACTGACAAAGATAGATAAACAGGAGAAAAGGTTTATTTCATAAGCACATGAGAAGCCTCACAGAAAAGAAGTGAAAACCCTCAAAGGTAGTGAAGCCTGGGGGCTTTCATACCATTTTAACAAAGGGCAATAAATTGTGCTGAAGTGACAAGACAAAGAAAAAGGTTTTGACTTTCAGGAGGAGTAAATTGTGCAAGGGTAAGAGAGTCATCTTACCCTTGCTGGTACAGAAGAACAGAGAGTGGGATACTGTTGCAAAGGGAAATTTTATGATCCGATTTTGGGCAGAAAGAGAGAGGGCAGAGAGTTCAGAAGAGAACGCTGCAATGTAATGTGTGATTCAAGGGGTTTTTTTGA
The DNA here is from genome assembly GCF_053574225.1 of Canis aureus. NCBI lineage: Eukaryota > Metazoa > Chordata > Mammalia > Carnivora > Canidae > Canis > Canis aureus. The sequence goes on along the minus strand of NC_135611.1, from coordinate 74,196,619 downwards.
TTCATTTTATTTCAAGAAAAGTTTATCCTGCTTGAGATTCTCTCTCCCTCCCCCTCTGCCCCTTCCTCTACTCATGTGGGTGCTCTCTCTCTCTCATCTCTCTCTCTCTCTAAAATAAAAAATAAAAAAACATCTTTAAAAAAAGAGAGAATGAAAAAAGACAAGTTTACTAAGCCACAGGTTGCACTGTGCTTCTAAGAGGTGCTTGGCTAGCAGAATAGATGGATGTGTGTACAGTCGCTGCATCTAGTGGCTAAGAGTGTGTGTTCATATGTGTGTGGGAGATGAGAAAGTGGTTCAGAGGAGGGAGGGCTACTGTGTGTGGTTGGGTGGGAGGCCTAGAAGGGTTCTCAGAGGCAACAATTTGCATGACAATCCACCCCCAAAATCGAGAGCTTATAATAACAAATATTTATTTTTTTCACTCACAGTCTGCAAGTTGGTAGGCAGGAGGGGTCAGGTCTGCTCGACGGTGTCTCACCCACTTTGGACCAGTGGCTGCTCCAGGCATGTTCTCGTGGCAAATGGCAAGGATGCAAGAAGACAAGTGGAAACATGCAGTACTTCTAAGGTACTTGGCTTAGAACCATCATAATACGGCTTCCACGCACATGTCTTTGGCCAGAACAATTCAACACAGCCAAGCCCGGCATCCCTGGAGTGGGGAAATATACTCTGCCCACACTAGTCGGAGGAGGTACAAAGCCATAAGGCAAGGGGGGCACACAGTGTTAGCCTGGGGAGAGAGATGGCCAATGGGAACCATATAGGGAGGTAAGCAGGGTTTTGAAGGATGAATAGGAGCAGGCTGGGCAGTGGGAGTGAAAATTCCATTTCCTAACAGGCCTAGCTCAGCCTGGAGCCATTATAGGTTCCCTCAGCTGGCAGTTACTGCATTTCTGGGATCCCTGGGTGAGAGAAAGAAACTTGACCACCTACTCTTCTCTACCTGAGACCTTATTTCTTAATCTTTCTAGCACAGTCCTCAAAGGAGTGCCCTGTTTGAGTGCCCACTGGTCAGTCTCTTGCTTTTTGTTCAACCTGAATGTTGCAAAGGTGAACTGGGAAGAAAGGTCCTGGGTAATCGTGATCATTAGGAGGAAAGTTGTTACAGGATTTGTGTCCCCTCAGTGCCCAGGTTCTTGGTCACACTGCTTTAAAGAACAAAGAGGAAGCACAGATCAGTAGTGGGCAGCAAAGCAGAGTTTATTGAGCACAGGTACACAGCTCCTGGAGAGGGAGGGGGACCCGAGTGAAATGCCCTAGGAATTTCTAAGTTTGGGGTTTTTATGGGGTCTTTTGTGGAACTTTCTTTTTTTTTTTTTTTTTTTTTTAATTTTTATTTATTTATGATAGTCACAGAGAGAAAGAGAGAGAGGCAGAGACACAGGCAGAGGGAGAAGCAGGCTCCATGCACCGGAAGCCCGATGTGGGACTCGATCCCGGGGCTCCAGGATCGCGCCCTGGGCCAAAGGCAGGCGCCAAACCGCTGAGCCACCCAGGGATCCCTTTTGTGGAACTTTCTTAAGCAATCAGGGTGTGCTGAGTTGTGCCAATCAGGGCTTTGGTCCTGTATCTGTCTACCTATTAGGTCTTGTTTTACAGACATCTGGGGGCTTAGGTCTTCACTGCCCTTTGCCCATGATATTGACAAATACTTTTGTGGTTAATTGCTTTATTTTAGGACATTTTACAGAAGTCATTTCTACAAAGGCTGCAAAGCAGGTTGCTAGTATGGTCTGTCTAACCTGCAAAACAGGATGTCAGTGCTGTTTTATTTGAGGTGTCCTGACCCCATGTCTTCTTGCTGGGGACTCTGGCCCTGACTACCTAACTGTCCAACTCACTGCTAACAAGGTGATTGGTGACATTGGGAAGCACCCCTGTACTCACAGGGTGCATGTGGTCCCTCCCAGGGAGTGAGACCTAGAGGCCCAGCTCGCCAGCTTCTGGCCGCCCTGCTAAAGAAGCTCAGTGTCTGCAGTGTCCTCATTCTCCCCCTCTCCCCCTCAGTTTTATTGAAATATAATTGACATATGACATTGCAGAAGTTTTGGGTGTACAGCATGATGATTTGATATATATACACGTATACATGCTGTGAAAGGATCACAATTAGTTAACATCCATCACCTTGTAATTACAGTTTTTTCCCCTGTGATGAGAAATTTTAAGATCCACACTCTTAGCACCTTCCAAATATGCAAAACAGTATTTTTTTTTAAGTAGGCTCCATGGCCAACATGGGACTTGAAGTCATGACCCTGAGATGGAGAGTTATGACTCTATGACTGAGCCAATTAGGCACACCTGGAATAGAGTATTATTAACCATAGTCCCCTTGCTGTACTAATTATTACATCCCCGAACCTACTTGTTTTAACCTGGAAGTTTGTGTCTTCTGACTCCCTGCACCTGTTTCCCCTACCCCCTGGCAACTGCCTCCCTCTTTGTATCTGAGCTTGATCTTTGTTGTTTTTTGTTTGTTTCTCAATTCCACATATAAGTGACATCGTATGGTATTTGTCTTTCTCTGTTTTCAGACTTACCTCACTTAGCTTGCCTGTCTCCGTGCTCCCCCTTCACCCTCCTTCCCCTCAGCACCTACACGTTCTCTCTTGGCTCCTCCAGCCTGCCCATCTCCTGCCTGCCCTGGGCCTTTTGCACTGACTGTTCCCTCTGCCTGAAATGCTCTCCCCTTGAGTTTTTGCAGAACTGGAACCTTCTTATGACTCAGAGCTCACTTTGAATGTGTCTTCCTAGGGCCAGCTTCCCTGATCACCCAATTAAAAGCAGCACAGAGTTCCCATCTCTTGCTCTTTATTCCCTTAACTAGAAACTCTCATTATCTAGTCTCTTTGCATATGTGTCTATGTGCATCCTTATATGTTTGTTGCTGTGTCTACACACCAGAATATAGAGACAGAGCCCACCCCCTAGGAGTTGCTCAGTAGATATTTTTCTAATAATTAAATAATTGAATGGGCTCTCAATTCAATAAAACTACATTTTATTTTATTTTCTTGTTTGAACTATGCTTTTAATTTGCTATTTCTTTTTTGGGTTCTTGCACAAAATTAATACCCAGAATCACTTGTGCCAGACTGTGGAGAATCATATCGTATATACTTATTGTTCATTCTTTACATACAACATATATATGTGTGTATATATATACATATATATGTGTATATATATATACAAAGAATATATACATACATATACATATATATGTATATATATCCACACACAAAATATATATATTTATATACACATACATATTGCAATTATAAGCAAAATTCTAAGAGAATATTTTTAGGGAGCTTCAAAAACTTTTTTTTAAAAAAGATTTTATTTATTCATGATAGAGAGAGAGAGGCAGAGACACAGGCAGAGGGAGAAGAAGGCTCCATGCAGGGAGCCCGATGTGGGACTTGATCCCTGGTCTCCAGGATCGCGTCCTGGGCAAAAGGCAGGTGCTAAACCGCTGCACCACCCCAGGGATCCTGGGAGCTTCAAAAACTTATTCGACAGTTTATATGGAAATATAGGAAGAGGAAGAATGTGTAGGAAGAGCTAAAAAGAATTTTGAAAGAGAATAGTAACCAGAGATATATGTACAAGAGTGTACCTATAGCCTTGGACACATCTTAAGTGGGATCGGGCCTGGGTATATAAGTTATGAAACATCAACCCAACGAAATATCATGTGGTCATTAAGAAAAAAGAAATAGCTCCTTGTTTGCCAACATGGAAAGATCTCTAGATGCTAAGAGAATTAATGGTATGTGAAGAATTAGTTCGTGGCAGACTAAGCATTTGAGGCATCAGATGACATGGTTGTCCTTCCCCACCTTGCTGCTGAGAACAGAGACACAGAATCCTCAAGGCTTGACTTGGGGTCTCTGCTCCCACTGGGGATGCAATGAGATAGACCATGTCTTTGTACCAAGAACAGTTGGAAGGCACTGAGTGATCTCAGGCAAATGTGAGAGCTGAACACGATTGGGCTTACATTTTGTGAAGATTATTCTGGCTGACATGTGGACAGTAGATTAGAGAGGATTACAAAGGGATTAGCAATGATGCAAGGAGACTAGTTGGGTAATCCACAGGGAAGATAATGGTGGTTCACAATATGGAGGTGGTGATAAAGATGGAGGGAAATGAATGGATTGGAAAAACACATATGGGGTAAAATGGACAGGACCTGGTGACAGATATGGGGGATGTGTCAAGAGTGACTTCCAGGCACTGTCATAGTTCCTGCCCTCAAGGAATTGGCAGTAGTCAAACCAATGCAACAACGGCTGAAATTAGTCTGCTCAGGGGCTTTTCCTGTTGGGTGAGTGATGAAATCTGCCTCTTTCCCAGACCAGTCCCTGGGTCCCCTGTGTTCTCAACTGTGATTCCGCAGCAACACCGGGCTTGGGGCCCAGCGCATAGTAAGCGATGCAGCAGTGTGGGAGTGTGGGTTATCACTGGGAACACTAAGTCTTTAAAACCTTGTAGCCAGTTTGTGAAACGAGGGGATTCAATGTAGAAGGAGCCAAATCAATTGCTCTTTTTGAAAGGGCATCAATAAAAAGCATAAGCAGTCACCAGAATGTGACATGTGGTATTAAAACTGGTGAACTGATTAAGTTAGGAAAAGATTTTTTTAAGTCCAAAGAGTCCTCTGTTCTGTCACACCAGCTGTGCCTCCACTGGGGACACCCTCCTTCCTGGGGCCCCAAGTAACTTGAAAAGCTCCCATTTACTTTTTTGGAGATGAGGCTTAACCATCTCTGCCACTGGGAAACTGCTCATGAGCCATTCAAACCAAGAGGACTTCAGTGATTACATTTATACCGGCCCCACATCAATGCATTTGTACGGGGCTGTACCTGTTTGTGTCCAGCTGTCTCCCACTGAGGGAAGGGAACCTGTCTCCTGTGTGCACTTTTTTTTTTTTTTAAAGTAGGCTTCCACACCCAGCACGGAGCCCAGTGCAGGACTTAAACTTATGACCCTGAGATCAAGACCTGAACTGAGATCAAGAGTTGGACACTTAACCACCTGAGCCACCCAGGCACCCTGATGCACTTTTCACCCCTGCACCCAGTAGAATACCTCTCTTATAGTAGCATTTCAGCCTAAAATCCTTTTGGGGTCAAAGTGATCATAAGGATGAAAGAGAAAAAAGAAAGGAAGGAAAGTGAAAAAGAAGTAGAGAACAAAAATGTCCAATCAGTTATTGTTAAATAAGAGATTGAAATTTTTAATAAGTAAAAATGTGTTGAGGTACATGAAATACACTTTGTTCAACTCAAGTTAGAGGCAGCTGTGGTTTCAGGGAAAAAATGTGCTAGAACTTGGATACGAAGTACTGGTTTTGACACATGACTTTGCTCACCCTGCTGAGTTTTGGCTTCTCATCTGTTAAGAGGGGAGGGTTGGGCCACATCTGGGCCAGTTCTGAAGAGTCAGGACAGCAAGTTGGATGTCAGGAGGTATAAGTTCAAATTCTATTCATCTGTCAAACATGATAGTCAGAGGCTAAGCCAGGGGTTAAGACGATGACTAAACATTTTGTCCTTTGTGCTCTCATGATTACTTACAAGATGCTTCCAAAAGCCAGAACTATATGCCCTTTTATACTGTAAGGTCACTCATTCTCTTCCTCCTCCCTCAAATCCTGCACCTCCTCACCCCTTGAAGGCAATCAGCTTCATCGTTTCTAGGTTGATCTGCTGTTTTCCTTTCTCAAGATAAGCATGTCCCTGTTGTGTTTTCTTATTTTCCTCCTTAAACAGAACGTAGCTTACCACATACATTCTTGCACTTTGCTCTTTTCAATTCATAGTTCATAGTATCTGGGTGAAATTACAACACATCACTGCATAGAGATCTCCCACATTCTTTTTTATAGCTGTGACTTCTCCAGGTAATGTGTATTTCACCCAACTCCTGCACTTACATGTGCATTTTCCTACTGTTGGAGAGAGATCTTTGGGGTACATGCATTCTGAGAAACTTCTACACTAAATACCAAGTTGTCCTCCATCAGACTATGTTAAATTACACTTCCACTTCTAGGGCTTTAGACCATATTTATATATTTTTAAATGAAAATAGACTTTTTGATTTTAATGGAATATCTGGTATTGTAGACTTAAATTTCTTCTTCTTTTTTTTTTTTTTTTTTTGTAAAGTGAAACCATCTATCAGATGCTTCTCTGCTCGTTGAAATAAAAAATTCAACTTGGATTAGATTTTTTTTTTTTTTTTTTTTTTGGCTCTGGGGAGAGTCATTTGGTGGTGATGGTGCTCTCTTAGTTATACTGAGTGGAAAATATAAGTGAATAAAAGACTATGTTCATCTCTTGATGTATTTGTTTGAATAAATAACAAAATTGTCTTAATATCATATCTTAAGTGAGATAAGAAATTGACATTTTGCTTTATAGAGGGTAAAACTCTGAACAAATAATCATCATCCTCTCTACAGCTCAGACACCATGAAGGGACATCAAAAAAGGGCATGCTGGGGCACCTGGGTGGCTCAGTCCGTTAAGCATCTGACTCAATTTGGGCTCAGGTCTTGATCTCAGGGCCATGGGTTCAAGCCTTATGTTGGGCTCCATGCTGGGCATTGAGCCTACTTTAAAAAAAAAGGGGGGTATGTTGTCAGCTGGGACTAAATAAATCCCAAGTAGAGGGCACCTGGCTGGGTCAGTTGGTAGAGCATTGGACTATTGATTTTGGGGTTGTGAGTTTGAGCCCCATGTTGGTTTTAGAGATTACTTAAAAATAAAATCTATAAATCAATCAGTAAGTAAGTGCTTAAGTATTATTTGAGGTGAGATGGGGGCATCTAGATAAACATTATATCCTCAATCTAAACCCCAAAGTACAGGTGATTCTATGTTTCAAAAGCTTAAGGTTTAGTTCAGCATGATAGATTTTGGTTGTCTCCATTTCTTCCTTCTATTCATGTGTATCCCAAATGTGCTTTGATTAGTGTCACCAAAATATCTGATTTATTATCACCCTATGCCTCTAATGACATAAAAAATAATTCCCTTTCTCAAGATCACAACATCTATTTTCAGACTTGACAGTAATTCAATTATCGATTTTGTTTCTGGACCTGGTAAGAGACCTCAGCAGTTCCCTTTTAACTGGGCCCATTTCCCCCTTAATAATCATTTTTTTAGTAGAGAGTTATTGTGCTTATTTCATCATATGATTGTATCATTCAAGCATTAATTTTCCCACAGTAATTTTGCAGATGATTAAATTTTGATGATTTCAAAATCCTGATTATGTTACCTACTCTTTTAAGGAAACACTGTGTGTTTCTGCAGACCGTAATCTTATTTTTTTAAAATATGATTTAGGTTGATTTTATTACCATTCTAGAAACAGACACAAATTACAGGGAAATTAGAAACCAACACAACAGGCTCTCAATTTCATGATGCATTAAATTTGGAGGCAATTTATTACAAGTGAGAAAAGTTCAAGTGGCATCAATGACAGTATACGGAGAGCCCAGGGAGAGGGATTATTTTATCTTTAAGATCTAGAGCCAAGATAACTCATCTATTCCCTACCCAAATAGGATTAAGTTTAAGGACTTAATTTTCAGTAGTGAAACCTACAGATTATTCAGGGATTGATTCTAAAATTTTTACTTTGGAAAATACTTTGGCATATGTGTCACAGAACCTGCCACTATAGGTTTAGTAGCCATATTGGGAACTGTGTGGGGGCACTCCCAAAGCTGCAGAAATTTTATTTTCTCACACAAATTTCTGAGGAAATGATTATTTGGAAAGAAAATGTGTTGTGTAGTGAAGGGAAGAGGTATAGTTCCATAGGGATGTTCTCATTCATTCAGTAGATATCTGGCGTTATTTTATTCATTTATTTACTCACTCCACAAATAATCATGAGTATTGATCATATGCCAAGAAATGTTCTAGGTACTGGAAATATGACAAGAAACAGAGGGACAGGATTCCTAACGGGAAAGATGGACCAATATTAGTAGACAAGAAAATAAATCAGATACAATTTTAATGATTATATAGTAAAAAAAATATAATCTTAATAATGATATAGTTGTATGATTATACAATCATATAAATACTAAGCACAGGATTAAAATAAGGTTGTGTGTGAGAGACGGATGGGGTGGCCTTTTTATTTTTATTTTTTTTAATATTTTATTTATTCACTCATGAGAGACACAGAGAGATAGAGAGAGGCAGAGACACAGGCAGAGGGAGAAGCAGACTCCATGCAGGGAGCCCGACGTGGGACTCGATACCTGGTCTCCAGGATCACACGCCCTGGGCTGAAGGCGGCGCCAAACCGCTGAGCCACCCACCTGGGCTGCCCCGGGTGGCCTTTTTAAACCAGATGGGCGGGGAGTGTGCTCTGAGGGGAAGTGTTATAATTTGGGATATGACAGATAAAGAGGAAGCAGCCATGTGAGATCCAAAGGCACACATTCTAGGCAGGAGAGAGTTCAATGTTAATGTCCCAAGGCAAGAACAAATTTAGTAGTTGAAAGAACCAAAAGAAGGCTGTGTGGCTCAATGATAGGATCTGAGAGGCACTAAGTATAAGATGAGGTCACTGAGTATGAAGGGATCAGAAGATGAGGGTTTTGTGGACTTTCACTTATACCCCTCATCATTGACACTGCCAGGTACCTACCTACTCTGTTACCATCCATCCTCATTTCTTCCCTAACTACAAGTGTGTTTGGGGTTGTATTGTATCCATTTAAAAACCCTTAATTCCCCAGAGTTCCTTGAATCTAGTGGTCATCACATTACATGGTTCTGCTAATAGTGTGTATCTAGAATTCTGATGGAAAGAGCTTCCCTTCCAGAATAAAAACAGAATTTTGTCAAAAGTGGCTTTTCATCCTTCTCCATTCTTCCTGCTTGAAATATTAATGCAATGCCATGCGTATAGCAGTCATCTTGAAATGATTTGAATGAAAACCACAAATAAGAATTGAAATAAGAGAAAGGCAGGAGTCTGTGAGACTAATGGTGATATCATGGACCTATTGGACCACCCAGTTCCACAGACCTCTGCACATCTTGTTGGATGCAGTGAACAAAATTTTATGTCTTTTAGGTGCTGGCATCTGGGCATTCTCTTACTTGTAACCAAACACAATCCTAAATCATAAACACAGAATAGGAAAAAAACCAGTACTCTAGGGAACTAGGAAAAACATTGGTGAAAATAAATCCAGCAATAATGGTAACCCCAAATAAAGGAAAACTAATCTTGCACAATTGCTATATATCACCCTGAAATTTGGTCTCAAATATTAGAGAGGCCAAAACCAAGAGGAGATTTCTCAATACAACTACTACTTGTACTACTGTTAATATTAGTAACAGGCTGAAGGTACACACTAAGGCATAGCTCACATTTCTTATGTGCTTACAATGGGTCAGGTACTCTTCTAAGCACTTGGCATACATTAAATCATTTAAGCCTCAGAACATCGTTTAATTATTTCACAGATGAAGATATTGAGTTATAGAGAGCTTAAGTGGCTTGCCTTGGGTCAAAGAGCAGGATTTCAATCCATGTTGTTTGACCACAAGGCCTGCAGTAGTAACTAAATCTTAGCAAAACCTCATAGCGTCTGATAGATTTCCTTTTTAAAAAAATCTTTAGCAAGTAGTCTGCTCAGATCTTTTGCATATCTTAGAAAGTTGGGCAGAAGAGCAGAAGGATGACTGGAGCAAGAACCAGTGGCTAGCTCTGCCTGGTCATAATATTACAGCATAGAAGAGCTCTAAATTTGCATTTAGAAATTATAAATTTGAATTTGGCCTTCCAATCTGTCATGAAGGATTATTGCAAAATATAGGGAAATAGTTTATCTTTTATTCAATAATTTGTTAACTTGATTTATACTTTAAATTACTCAGATATTATACTGTGTATGAGCCTCCATTTGTACTCCTCCTCTGAGTAATACAAATGTTAGGGGGTGGGTCTCTCTATACAGAATTAAAATACATGAAAATAATAGTACATACACTGGAATGGGCATAAGTGGAATTAGAGGGTCCTAAGGTAACAGCATTATTGAAATGTGGTAAAACAACTAATACATATTGGTTTTTTAAGAAGTTGAGGATGTTTGTTGTAATATCTAGGGTATCGACTACAAGAATAGGAAGATAATGTATAACTAAGAAGCAAATGGAGGAGGGGGAGAGGAATAATAAAAAGTATTCAATCAACCCAAAAGTAGACAAGAAAGTCAAGAAAGAGTAATACAGTCCAGGTAGGAAAAACAGAGAGCAAATATGAGATGTTAGATATTGATATATCAAATGATTAAATTAAATGTGAATGGAATAAATACTTCTATGAAAGGGCAAAGCTTGTCAGTCTGGATGAAAAAAATTCCAGCAGTATGCTGGAAGAGACGTAGGTATGAAAATACAAAAAGATTAAAAAGAAAAGGATTGGAAAAGATATATCATTTAAACATTAATAGAAAGTTGGTATATCAGGGCACCTGGGTGGCTCAGTCAGTTAAGTGTCTGCCTTAGGTTCAGGTGATGATCCCAGAGTCCCAGGATTGAGCCCTGAATCGGGTTCCCTGTTCAGTGGGGAGTCTGCTTCTCCCTCTCCTTCTGCTTCTTTCCCAACTTGTGCTTTCCCTCTCTCTCACTCTCTCTCTCAACTAAATAAAATCTCTAAAAAAAAAAAAACCCAGAAATCTGGTATAGATATACTAATATCAGACAAAGCCAATATTAAGATAAGCATCATTAAAAGGATAGAGGATTACTTCTTAATGATAAAAGTTTTGTTCATCCAGAAGACACAATATTTCTAAATTGCATGCCTTGAGTAAGTCTTACAGATGAAACAAAAAATTTATAGAACTGAAAATAAAAGCAAAGCCGCCTTGAATCACCATGGCAGATGTTAATACATGCTTTTTCTCAGTAACTGACAAAAATCAGTAGATCTACTGAACATTTGAATGACATGACTAACAAGCTTGACATAATTGATATAAATAAAAATGTAAGCCCAATGATTGAAGGATATAAGTTCTTTTCAAGTACACATGAAACATTCACCAAAATTAAATATATGCTGGCTCCTAAAACACACTTCATAACACAGAACTCACACAAAATATATTCTCTGACCACAGTGTAATTAAGTGGAAATCAAAAACAAAATGATAAGGGAAAATATCCATATACTTAGCAACTAAGAAATATGCTAGCTATTTAAACACAATACATTTTAAGTCATCTTAAAGAATTCAAAGATGATGTCACACTGGAAATTGGAAACTATTTTCTTTTCCTAAATTCTTAAGATGAACATTAAATAATTGATTTTTAGCTTTTCTTCTTTTCCAATGTATGCATTTAGGTCTATAATTTTCCCTGTAAGCACATCTTTGAGCTGTATTCCACAAATTTTTTGGATACCCGAATGGGGAAATAATCAATCTTGCCCTCTATCCTCACGGTATATGAAAATCAGTCCAGGGACGCCTGTGTGGCTCAGCGGTTAAGCGTCTGCCTTTGGCTCAGAGCATGATCCCACAGTGCCAGGATCGAGTCCCACATTGGGCTTCCTGCGAGGAGCCTACTTCTCCCTCTGCCTATGTCTCTGCCTCTCTTTCTGTGTCTCTCATGAATAAATAAATAAAATCTTTAAAAAAGAAAAAAGAAATCAATCCAGGTGGATTGTAGACCTAAATATGAAATATAAAACAATAAAACTTTGACAAGTAAAGAGCTTCACCATCTTGGGATAAGTAAAGAATTCTTAAACAGAATGCTCAAAGCTTTAGCCACAAAGGAGGAGACTGATAAACTAGAGTGCATTAGAATTAGGAATTTGTTTCTCAAAAGACACTGTTAAGAACATTAAAGGGCAATATAGGGAATTGGAGAAGGTACTTGGAATACATATACAAAAGATTTCATATCAGAATGAAGATTTCTGACAAACCAATTAGAAAGAAAAAGGCAACATGAGAGCAAAAAACTGGTCAGTAAGCACACAGAAAGGGGCTCACCTCACACATAAACAGGGATATTCTAATAAAAATACAATGAAATATCACTACACCTACCAGAATGACTAAAACTTTAAGGAACAACAGTATAGTTTTAGGGAGCAGTGAGAATCCTTATACTCTGCTGGTACAGCTGTATATTGGTACTGCCGATTTTGGGAAAATGTTTTGCATTACCTACTAAAGTTGAATATCTTCAGACTCAGTAATCTAGCAATTCCACCCAAGAGAAGTGTGTGCACCTGCATCCAAAGCCAGGAAAATGACTGCATAACAACAGGGCTGGGAGGGTTAATTCCAGCAGGCCTTGAATTAGCCTGAGCTGTTGTGCTAAAGGTCCTGCATCACAATGACCTCTGGCCAAGGCATGAAACCTACTGATTTATAGGGTCATTTTGTTACCATAGGTGTAAGAAGTTTGGGGGTTGGTTTGTACCACCTTATCAATGTGGTTTATTGATAAAACGACATTGAAGATTCTCACCTGGCTTGATGAGACTAGCAGATGCTGGTGATGGAGCAGGAATATGCCTCCTTGATCCCCAAAATGTACAAAGTAATTGAGACTCCAGCTCATGCTCCCTGATTCTAAAGTGTTCCATACACACACTGGTTCCTGACTGGAAAAAAAGAGTGTGTCTTCCCCTTAGAGAGGCAGGACAATTCTAGCCTCGGTCTGGTCCCTCTGGACCCCTTGCTGTCATCTGTGGGGCATATTCTTACATGAATGCTTTGCCATAATAAATCCTTTACGTGCAATAAACTGGAGACCTGTATTCAGACTTTGTTTGGGTCCTGCAAGTCTTCTTGAGCAACCAAATCTTGCTTGATGGCCACGGGTATTGCAAAGCATTATTTGTAATAACCCTAGACTGCAAATGATCCAAATGTTCATCAACAGATTGCATAAATAAATCAGGCTATATTCATACGATTAAATACTGAACAGCAATGAAAATTACTACTAACTACATACAGAACCAAAATGCATCTTACAGACAGTGCTGAAAGAAGCCAGATACAAGAGAATTTGCTGTGTGCATGTTCAAATATGTGCCTACATGTACAAAACAGTGCAAAAATAGACAAAATGAATCTAAGGTACATACTGGTCTCCTTGGCAGGGGAGGGATGGAGTCATGATTAGGAGAGGCCTTGCAGGCAGTGTTCTATGTCATCACCTGGGGATGGTTCCATGGCTATGTTCAGTTGGCTATAATTCATCAAACTTGCAATTTTCTGTGTGATATTATAATTTTTTAAAAAAGCTTATTAAAGACAAACACCAGTGAGTCCAGGCTATTCAAAAAAAGAGAAAGAAACACCTTTTTTGGTGACCCTTGGAAGTAACTAGAACATCAGTGCCTTAATCTACACATTGGAAACTCAAGAGGGAAACTTCCTTTGTTGTACAGACTGTATTTCAGTGTCGTTAAATATGACCTACCTCATGAGGGAAAGGTTTTCTTTACAAATTATTCCCAGTTAATCAATGTGAAATTAACAGCTGATTTAGAAAAATTATCAGTGGGGGCGTCTGGTTGGCTCAATCAGTTAAGCATTTGCCTTCGGCTCAGGTTATTATCTCAGGGTCCTGGAATCAAGCCCCAAGCGGGGCTCCCCGCTCATTGGGGAGCCTGCTTCTCCCTCTCTGACCCACTTGTGCTCTCTATCTCTCACTAATCCTGTTGTTATCTCTGTCTCTCTCACTCAAATAAATAAATCTTTTTTTTTTCAAATAAATAAATCTTAAAAAAAAGAAAACAAAAAAAAAAAAAAGAAAATCATCAATGATCATAATGAAAATAATGAATCCAGGAAAAAAAAAATCACTGTATTTGTTACCTATGGCTGCCTAACAGATTACCCCAAAATGTAGCAGCTTACAACAAATATTATTTCACAATTTCTGGGGGTTTAGAAATCTGGGCCTGGCTTAATTGAGCGCCCCTGGCTCTGGGTCTCCCACTAGGTTGCAGGTGGTCAGTAGGGCCACAGGCATTTCAAGGCTTGACAGGGACATCTCCAGGCTCACTCATGTGGCTGTGGGCAGCGGATCTTAGATGCTCGCTGGCTGTTGGTCAGAGATACATCAGTTACTTCCACATGGACCTCTCCACAGGACAAATCAGAAGATGGCAGCTAGCTTCCCTAAGAGCTAGTAAGTGAGAGCAAGAGAGAGATTCCAAGATAGAACCACATTTTTTTTTTTTTTTTGTAACTTACTAGATAGAATCTAGTTTTTTTTTTTGTAACTTAATCTAGAAGCAACATCCTAGCATCTCTGCTGCATTCCATTCATAGAAGCAAGTTGTAAGTCTTGCCTAGACTCAAGGGAGGGAATTACATTACATGGGGTGTAACTACCAGGAGGCAGAGAGCACTGGAAGCTTCATAGAGGATGCTGATGGTAATCATCAGTAGAGGGAGGCCATTAGGTGAAAGGCTGATGGGTCACCAGCTAAATGCACTACTCAATCCCATAATCACTAAAAAAGGAACAGAGATATTATTTACCTTTTGTTGTGAAGTCATCTGAATGTACACAGCATCACCTAATAAAGTATTCTTTGAAAAATAGTTGAGGGGCAGCCCCGGTGGCGCAGCGGTTTGGCACCGCCTGCAGCCTGGGGTGTGATCCTGGAGACCTGGGATTGAGTCCCACATCGGGCTCCCTGCATGGAGCCTGCTTCTCCCTCTGCCTGTGTCTCTGCCTCTCTCTCTCTGTGTCTATGAATAAATAAATAAAATCTTAAGAAAAAAAAAGAAAAGAAAAATAGTTGAGCCTGAATCTAATAAAACTTTTAGAAAACATCCAATTTGCAAGAAATATGAATAATTGAAGAGTTAAAATGACATCATGAGGATACAATACAAATCTAGTTTATGGGAACTTCTACAGCATAATATACCTAGGTCCTCAGTAAGTCAATTACATGAAAAAAAAAAAGAGGAATTGCTTTAGTTTAAAGAGACTTTATGAAACCAAACAATCAAATGCAATCTTTAGACCTGGCCTGGATCCTCCTAAAAAAGGCAGTTTTAGGGGATCCCTGGGTGGCTCAGCGGTTTAGCTCCTGCCTTCGGCCCAGGGCATGGTCCTGGAGTCCTGGGATCGAGTCCCACATCGGGCTCCCTGCATGGAGCCTGCTTCTCCCTCTGCCTAGGTCTCTGCCTCTCTCTCTCTCTCTGTGTCTCTCATGAGTAAATAAATCTTTTTTTTTTAAAGGCAGTTTTAAGACAATAAGGGGATTTTTAATATAGATAAATAAATGGTACTAAGGAATTCCTATTAATTTTTCTTGGTATAGTGCAGCCCCGGTGGCCAAGCGGTTTAGCACCGCCTTCAGCCCAGGGTGTGATCCTGGAGACCTGGGATCGAGTCCCACGTCAGGCTCCCTACATGGAGGCTACTTCTCCCTCTGCCTGTGTCTCTGCCTCTCTCTCTCTCTCTCTCTCTCTGTGTGTGTGTGTGTGTGTGTGTGTCTGTCATGAATAAATAAAATCTTAAAGATTTTTTTTTGGTATAATAATGTCATCATGGTTATGAAAGAAAATGTCCATATTTTTCTGAGATTCACACCAAAGCGTACAAGAATGATATCTTAGACATGAAGCCCAAGAAATTGCTTTAAAATACTTCAGCAGAGGGCTACCTGGATGGCTCAATTGGTTAAGTGGTCAACTCTTAATTTTGGCTCAGGTTGTTATTTCAGAGTCCTGAGATGGAGGCCTGTGTTGGGCTCTGTGCTCAGAAGGGAGTCTACTTCAGGATTCTCTCTCTCCCTCTGCCCCTCCCCGCCTCTCTGAGAGAGAGAGCGAGCTCAAGCACAAGCAGGAAGGAGAGACAGAGAGACAGGGAGAAGCACACTCCCCACTGAGCAGGGAGCCTGAGACGGGACTCCATCCCAGGACCCTGAGATCATGACCCTAGTCAAAGGCAGATGCTTAACTGACTGAACCACCCAGGTGCCCCTAAATAAATCTTTTAATAAAATAAAATACTTCAGCAGGGGCACCTGGCTGGTTCAGCTGATGGAGCATGAGACTCTTGATCTCGAGGTTGTGAGTTCAAGCCCCATGTTAAGTGCAGAGACTACTTAAAAAAATAAAATCTTTAAGATACTGCAGCTGACACAGCAGACCCAATAACAAAAGGAATAGATGAACTAAGTGTGGGAAAATCATAATAAATGTTGAATCTAAGTATAAGTATATGTAGGTTCATTACACAATTTTATTTTTAAGACTGTTTAAATATTTTCATAGTAAAAATGGGAAGAAAGAGGTCAGGACTAGATGATTTTATAGTTGAGTTCTAGCTAGATTTATTTATTTATTTTTTAAAGATTTCTTTTTTTTTTTTAAGATCTTATTTATTTATTCATAGACAGAGAGAGAGAGAGAGAGGCAGAGGGAGAAGCAGGCTCCACACAGGGAGCCTGACGTGGGACTCGATCCCAGGTCTCCAGGATCACACCCCGAGCTGCAGGCGGCACCAAACCATTGCGCCACCAGGGCTGCCGAGTTCTAGCTAGATTTAAAGAAATAAATATTTCCAATATACAAATAGCTATGGCTTCACACATAAGATGAAAATCCCCCCAATTCATTTTATGAAGGTCACACAACTTTTAAAACTTAAAAAAAAAAATCTATGACATGAATGAAGAAAAGTTTATAATTGTGAGTGACTAGCTGGGGGAATGTCTGCATGCTCAACCATTTGTACAGATGAAAAAATAGATTATGAGCACCCCAGAAGCTGCCCCTCAGGCCCATCTCTAGATAGTATCTCCTGCTGAAGATATCCACTGTGCTGGAGGCAAAATCTGATTTAAAAAAAAATAGTGCCAGAAAAGGAAATTACAGAATAACAACTTAAATGGAGGCAGATTTTCTTATTAAAATTTTTAAAGAAGGTTTTCTTTTTAAGTAATCCCTCCACCCAACATGGGGCTCAAGCTTGCAAACTCGAGATCCAGGGTCCCATGCTCCTCTGAGCCAGCCAGGCACCCCATTTGGAAGCAAACTTTCTAAATAAAATATCAAGAACTAGAATCCAGAAATATATTTTAGTAGCTACACAATCACAAACATCTCTTATTAATCATTTATCTGCATTGATATTTGATCATGATTTCTTGCACTCCCTCTCAGAGTATGTGAGAGTACATACTCTGCAGGCAGCCCAGTTTAGCTGCCGCCTTCCATCCAGGGCCTGATCCTGGAGTCCTGGGATAGAGTCCCACGTCGGGCTCCCTGCATGGAGCCTGCTCCTTTCTCTCTCTCTCTCTCTTTCTGTCTCTCGTGAATAAATAAATACAATCCTAAAAAAAAAAAAAAAGTTACAAAAAAAAAAAAAGAGAACATACTTTGCTAGTGCTTTTTTCAGCAAGGGATTATGGGCAGTAAAGAATTTCAGCGTTTGCATTTTTTTCAAACGTATTTATTTTAACCCTGCTCTTTCAAGATGTCTGGTTGGGTGGGTGAATTTCAGGTCTCTAGGTGTTTTCCTTCAGCATTTTGAAACACAATCGCTGTCTGACGTCTATTGTTAATGCAAGCTCTGCTGTCGATCTGTCACGTTTGTGTGTCCAAACCATTCTGCTCTCTTTCGTAGGCTGTATTTTCCTCTCTTGCTTACTGTTGTGTGGTTACGCTCGGTGTTTCTAGGTAGAGTGTTTTTGTTTCTTTTTTTTCTTGCTAATCATTCAGTGAGGTTTCTCCATTCAAGTTTTCATTCATTTCATTTCTGGAAAATTATCAGTCTTTTCATTTTCAAACATCACCTCTTTTCTGTTCATTCTATTTTCTTCTGCAACTTCCACTGGATATACTTCTGAACTCCTCATTCTACCCTCCGAGACCCTTAACTTCTTTCAGAATTTCCTCCTTTCCTCTTACTGTGCCATGATTGAGAAATTTCTCTCTGTGCTATCTTTCAAGTCATTAATCCTCTCTCTTAAGATACATCCAGTATACCACTGAGATAATTTATTGAGGGCTATTAGGATTATTCTTTTACTTTAAATAATCATATTTTTCAATTTCAAGATTTCCAATTTTTTTTTTCCAAATCTTCCTGTTCTTGTTTTGTAAATGCTACTTCCTTCCTCGTGTCTTTAAGCAGTTAACATATTATTTTTTAAGTTCTCAGATTGCTCTCTACATCCTCAGGGGTTATTTGATTTGTTGAATTTACCAACTTTTTAAATGATAATACACTTCTTCATGTGCTTAAAATGTTTTAAAGAGCTATTCTTTCTCAGTAGTTCTCCTTCATAGGTACACTTACTTTTCACATGATCTAGATTTGTCTCAGCCCTTGTCCAGATGGATATTACTGATCCAAACCTGGTCTTATGTAAGAAGATCAATCTGTATCTTGTTCTCCATATTAATGGTTTAATTTTGGACCCTACATGAATATTGCATAGACTCAACTTCTACATTCCATCTGCTTCTTTACTTTTCAGGTGTAAGTTCAATGCTCTCAAAAACAAAATCTACATCCAAAATATTGTAATAAACTACATATTTTATTTAAGAAGAAGCTACATTTTTTTTTGATAATCAACTTGAGGGTAAATGACTAAAGACCCATGAAGGATAGGGGGGCAAATGACACCAGGCATCTCCCGGCTCTCCACAAATCTCTTCTCATCATCGTGCTTTATGTCTATGAATGAATCCAAAGCACTGTGCTTCCATTTCACTATCCCCTTGTAATATCGCCATTCAAGGTCCCTTAGATCCATGAATTGTTTTTCTGCAAAGAATCATATTTTCAAAGAATTACATGATGGTGTTATTTAGCCTTCAGTTATTCAGAGATGCTTCATGGACAGAATGAACCTTTGATGAACTTGCATCTTCTTCTCCCTCTGGTAGAAAGCTGTTTCTGGAGCTTTACATTTTTAGGGGGCACCTGTGGTGTTCATCTGGCCTAAAGCTCTCCTCCAAATGGGAAACTGGGTAGGCCTGGCTAACTGGGCTGGAGTGGACACTGCGAGGCCATAGCAGGTGGAGGGGCTCCCATTTGGTGTTTGGGTAATAATAATGGACAAATGGAGAGATCTACAGAGTACTGAGATCAAGAGGGAGGAGAAAAGGATCCTAATGAAGGCTTAAAACAAGGACAAAGATTAGTCAGAACTACATTGGTTGCTATTGTCATTTTTTCCAAGATTGCTAGTGTCAGCCCTGGGTATAAAAGGGCAGGGGCTAGCTTCTCTTTCAGTAGCTACCAATTTGTGGCATCGCTAGTAATTATAATCCCTTCAGGAAGCTAATGAACCATGGAAAGTTAGGCCAAGATACACTGCATATTCTCTTACTCAGCAGTCATTTCCCTTTCCCTTCCTTTCAGTTCCTTTAATGACTAAATAAATTGTAACCCCCCCCCCAAAAGAACAACAACAACAAAATAGAACAAAAAAAGTGTAAAACCAAAGGCCAAAGAGATGAATGTGAGGAGTATAAGGAGAATAGTGGATACAGCAAACAAACAGGAAGGCTGATCTAATTCTCTCTTACCATTCTCCTTGTACGGTGATGTTTGAGCAGGTCACTGATGGTCTAGATATGGCCCCTCTGCCAATCAGGCCTCTGTCCTTGTACTAGAAGGGCCTGAGTTTCTGTATATATTTTCTACATGCCTAAAGTAGGAGACTGGGGCCAGGGACTGTTCCTTGAGTTCATACCTTCCCTAGTGGAACAGATACTGGATCATGCTACTGGTGTTGAACACTGGTGTTCAATGGTGTCTCCCTAAGGCAAGTTACCAAATGTCAAAGAGTTCAACAAGATCTTGGCAGGCTTGGCACTGGAAGAACTGGTTACAGAAGGAAGGAAAGGAGTACTTGATATGACCACAGAGTTGATGATTTTGATTATTTATGTTGTGATCTGTGGTAGACACTATAAGCTGGCTCATTGCATACCCACTGCAATCCTCTTCTGCTTTCCTCTACTGTAAAGGGTGAAGAACTAACATCTCTATTCACCACCCAACAGTCAGGGATGGCTGCTGGACACAATTCCGACCAGTGAGATGTAGGGAGGAGACAAATGAGATACTGGAGGAGGAGTGTTCTGAGGAATTTTTGTGTCCCTAATAAAAGAGGACAGAAGTAGCCAGTGTGGCCCTTCATCTTAGCCCCCTTTCCTGCCTGGAATGTGGCCATAATACCTGGAGGTGAAGGAGACATCTTTTGGCCATGAAGACAAAAGCCATACACAAAAGGATGGTGGAGCCTGGGTCCTTAACAATATCAAAAAGCATTACTCCAATACTTGTCTGCCTGCCTCCAGACTTCTAAGTATATAAGAAAAATAATCTTTATTTGGTTTCTCTGTCAGTTTTGGTCAAACACATTCGTAATCTACATGGTCCCAAAGGATTTAGCCTGAGCAAGAGGAGCTATATGACAGAAGAACAAAATGGTAGTGCCTACTTTTTTCCTTCCCCAGTGCTAGTAAGGATATGTTCAATAATATATTTTGGTATACCAAGAGTCCTAAAATTCTTCTGGGCCGAGAATACTTTGGGGGTTGGCTGGCTGATAAAATGATAGTAATACTGAACAAAATAGGAAAGTAAAAAATGAATTGTTACAATATCAATTAAACCTAAGAAGTTACTGAATATTCTTCATATGGATGCCTACCCGGCTTGATGCATATTCCTTGATAGACAAGGTGTGTATCTGAGATTCTGCCTATAGGACCTGAGAAAATGAGGTCATGACGGCAGAGAAGAAACTCCAACATGGAGTCTGGAAGGCCTACATGGGAGACCTCTAGAAGTTAGGTAGCCAGGAGACAAGCTACGTATTGGGAAGAAAGGACCTGTTGGCTCCTGTGGGTGGCAAAACCATGAACATCCTACCAAACATCCAAAGCCTTCAGTATTCTTTCAATAGCTCTTTGGCAGTACTTACTGATTCCTGATACTTTCTATGTTTTTTTCCTCTCTGGTCCCAGATTTTAATTTATGCACTTCTGTGGATTATCTAGGCCATTCCTACAATTGCTCTGATTTCTACTTCTGCCTGGGCTCCAGAACACAGCAAGTATGACTCTATCAAAGGGATCTGAAGCCTGCATTAGACTCTGTCAAGACATCAGTGCTGTAACTACAGCAAAGACTGTTCCAGCATCTTGGATCAAATATGAGCACAGTAATCAATCTATTCCTTTGAATTTGTTCCTCTTCTCTCTCCCACTACTTTTAGTACAAAAATGGTGCTGTCAAAATATTTTCTGTGCAAATGGTTTTATCTTGAGTTGAGAATCTACTTCAGGAAGGTTCAAATATTTTATATGATTGACTTCATCTATTTTTTTACAGCGATGTAGAATGAGAAATTATCACCTCCCTCAAGTTAGGGAAAATGAAGATCTTATGAGACACTCCTTTCTCACTGAAACTCACTACCATATATTTTATATATTTTTAACTTTCTCTGATTTAGGTCTTTGGTTTTAAGGAACATCTTCCTATTAAAGAATCAGAAATGAAGGGAGGAGTTTCTTCTTCTTGTTTATAGAGATGTAGCAATAAAGAAAGAGTAAAGGATCATGAAAAAATATCTTTATAAAACCCTCTCCATTGTATTAAAGCCAGGATACTTAAGAAAAATAAGCCATTATTTGGTAAATATTTGGCTAAGTTCATAATAGTTAGGAGTGATTTAGAGTCCAAGTTTAACTAGCTAATTTTATAAAGGTGACTTTAAGTACCACATCTATAAAACTTCTTTTTGAGACTGGACCTGAGATTTGCCCCTAGAATGTTCAGGTCTCTGCTCTCTACCTCATATGGACACTATAGGCAGCAAGCACATCAGCCATGAGCCCTGGGTTGGCAGGATTCCCATGGGACATTATTTGCCTGTTTTGGCTCTTGTAACCCAAGTAAACTTTGCAGGAAGATTTCCACTAATTTCCTCCTACAGAGCCTCATCTGTTCAGATTACCTGGATTAACTAAGAAGTACTTAGCAATTTTGTCTCCAAAGATAAAATTTTGTGGCCTGATCCTGGAAATGCCCAGCACGTGTAATATGTTGGCACTCTGAGTCTTCTCCTCTATGGGGATGGGGACCGGTGACAAAGATTTGGAGTGATCAATGAGAATCTCATAAGGAAAAGTGTGGGTAGGAGGAGGAATCCCACACTGGAAGAGCCTCTGCTGGGATCTGGAGAGTCTCTCCACTGGAGACAGTGAGCTGGTCAACAAGCTGCGATACAGGACTTCAGTCATCGAGTCTGGTTCCTCCTTTTCTTTTCTAACCACCTTGCACATGAAAATCGGCTGGAACACTTCTTCCCTCACATTAGTTCCACTGGAGAATGACATGGCACTGAGGTTTTGACTAAGCATTTCCTGTGCTTCACTAAGTGACATCCTGTGAGTTTTAAGGAGTTTCAATTTATTGCTCTTCTTACGAAAATGTTCAACCAAAGCATAAAATTCTGGCAGCTGTGGGGGAATAAAGGAAGAGAAGACATGAGATTGGATGCAAATGTAATTATCTGGTAGACCCACAACACTAGAACAAAAAGGATAACAAATAATCATGAAACAGGGAGGCACCTATTTTTGGAAGATATCTCTAACTAACCAGAGTTAGTAGTGGCAATGTCAAATCTCACAGCCATTCCCAGAAAGGGATATTATTTAGACGCATCACTTAAGCCATGAAATGGACCCATTAGACTTGGATTCTAAAGTCTGTAAGACCTTTCCAATATAAAGTATGATGAGCTGCCATGGAGAGAGAAAGAGCTGTGGAGGATTGCAACCCTTGTTTTGAGTAAGGCTACTTTTCTGTTAAGGAAGAAAGAGAGCCAGATGATGTAGATATCAAAGTTTCATGCCGGTGTCCAAAGGGTCCAGAATGTTCAGGAATGAAGTGCAAAGGAAAGTATAATAGCCCTTATTCACTAAGATATTTTACCAAAACAAATAATTATATTTGTGGAGGGTTTGGGAATAGTTGTTGGCAGAGAAGACAAGAAATACTTCCTCAGAGTACGCTCCTTATCTAAACTCCTGTATTGAAAGAATAAAATCTCATTTTCTAGAGCATCTGGCCTACTAACTTCCCAAGAAGCTTCTTAGGCCATTCGATTGGAAGGTCAGAAAGTCCAAAGTGAGAGCCCAAATTTGAGTCATTAGCTCAATGCAGAGTTCCCCTTCAATACTAGCAATTTGGTGCAAGAGCAAGAAATACGAATTGGGCTAAGGTGAGTGAAGGGCCTCTTCAATTGACTGCCATTGTCGTGAAAACAGCTCTCGCCCTTACTTGCTCGTGGAAGTGCTACATTTCACTATGACAAAAGAGTGTAACATATCCCCAGGTATGTCACCAGGTATTCAGTAATTGAAATCTTCACAATTTTTGAACGTAAAGTTTCCCATGTAGAGTATTACAGAATTGTAAGCACGTACCGACCATCTGGGAGACTCCGCCACCTCGTCCTCTTCATTTGGATTGGTGTCCCTGTTGAGGAACATTATGCTGAGATTTTATTCTCTAATTCCTGAAAAGGCAATATAAGAGAAGATGAAGTGAAAGATCAACAATCTAGCAAAGTACAAGCCAGGGTGGTGGGGGTGGGGGTAATACTTTTTATGTCCCCAGAACTTTGTGAGTGGGACACTTAAAATTTTATGTCATTTTAAGTGTTCTTTTTATCCTAGGTCTATCAAATTACTCACATGCTAATCAAATATTTTCTCTGAAACACCTCAAATTCTTACATGACATATATGCTCAGGCATTTAACACAGATTCAAAGAATCCTGTAAGAGTTGTTTAATATTTTTGTTTTACATATTTTGATCAACTTTCAGTTCCATCTAAAGAAAAACTCACTTATTCCCTACCCAGGAAAAGTGCTTTATATTCAGGAGGAAAAGGCTAATAAAATAATAACAACAATTAACATTTTTGAAATAATTTGCTTTGGGGAAGCTATGCTAGTATGCATTTTACAGATGGAACAGTGTTTAATCCCTTTGTGAAGAGTTAGAAATGGCCATAGAATCTTTATAATTGGTCTCATCAGTAAGTGGGAGTTCAGTTGCTCCAACCTTTTTTTCAAGATTTTATTTATTTATTTACAGAGAGATTGAGTGGAGGAAGGAGCAGAGGGAGAGGGAGACAGAGAATTTCAAGCAGACCCACCACTGAGCACAGAGCCTGAGGTGGGCTTGATCCCACAACCCTGAGATCATGACCTGAGCAAAAATCAGGAGTCAGTTGCTCAACCAACTGAGCCACCCAGGTGCCCCCATCTGCTCCAACATCTGACCCTGGGCTGGCTTTATGTCTTTAACTGACAGCATGAGGTGTAAGTGACATTGTGTGAGTGCCACAGACTAGATCGTAAGCTTCACTTCTCACTCTTGGGATCCCAAGCCACCATGCAAAGAGGTCCAGCTACCCTCCTGGGAACCCCATGTGGAGCTGAGAGCCAGCCAGCACCAACTGCTAGACACGTGAGGCCATCTTGAATTGTCCAGCCCCATTGGAGCCTCCAGATGGCAACAGCTGCATGAGTGTCTCCAGATGATCCCGAATGGAGAACAACTGTCACCCATCTGTGCCAGCCAACTCCAAAATTATGCCAAACAATGAATTATAGTTGTTTCAAGACATTAAGGTTTGAGTGTACTGTTACACAGCAATAAATAGCAGATAAACCCCACAATACTTCACATTCTCGGTTTAATTTATTTCAGTAAAACTTCTGTTGGAGATAAGGGAATGTATGAGGGAAAATGTCTTCCTGGGTACCACTGTGTCCAGATTGGTAGCTGCAGTAACTGAGATGAGTATCAGAGATGAACCAAAAGTATTCTTTTGGTGTTGGGGATGAAGTAAAACAATTAGGTTCTTCCTCTTTATATATGAATATATTTATATTCATTCTGGATTTTTCTAATTTGCTTGGGAAGAAGGAATAAACTATATTTGAATATATATTCATTCTGGGATATCTACCTATTACTTGGATATATATATATATATATATATATATATATATATTCAAATATATTACAGTCACTTGTGAGTACACTATGTCATATATATGACCCAAAAAAAGCAATATAATGCAGCATGATGACTCCCTTTCCTACATTTGCACAGTGGCTTCACATACATGTCTATTGTTGACCAGTTAAGATAAGATTTGATTGTGCTTTGCTTTTTTTCTTTTTTTTTTTTAACTGTACTTTCCTTTTAGTTCCTTCAAAGGAAAATATTTCTCTAATTTGCTTCATCTCAAACCTCTCACTGTCTCCTGGACAGCCATTACCTCTGCCTTTCAGTGGTGCCGTTCACCATGAGAGGGCTGCCTTTTCCCATGACCAGTGGACAACATACTTTTCTCCCTTCTCTTCCCCCTAAAGAGGGCTTGACTTAACCTCCACTACAAACATATGCTGAACTTCAATCAGAATTACTGA
Source organism: Canis aureus (assembly GCF_053574225.1). Classification (NCBI taxonomy): domain Eukaryota; kingdom Metazoa; phylum Chordata; class Mammalia; order Carnivora; family Canidae; genus Canis; species Canis aureus. The sequence goes on along the minus strand of NC_135611.1, from coordinate 74,171,049 downwards.
TGCAGATAAATGATTTCCAACTTCAGTGGCCAATCCTGCAACCCTATAAACATATATTCAAAGCAATAGCTGAGGAATTTGTACTCATTTCATTACAATGAGATTGACAATGGGGAGTCAGACATAAGGAAGGTCAGATTCCTGGTGATTCTCTTTGCAGAATTACTATGGAGGACACCTTTGTCTTGTTGAAGCATCAGGATTCAGAACTCTATGATAGATCACTAGCCAAAGATGATTTTATCCCCTCTAATGCTGACTTCACTAACATATTTCTCTCTTAAGACCCTTGGCTGCAGCCAAGCCAGTGACTAAACTTAGATTAGCCCCTTAATCCAACTTTTCATGGAGAAAGTTCCTGGAGAAGTCATGAAAATATAGCCAATGGGCCTGTTATAGATTCATAGCAACTTGAAGGAGCCCCTGCAGGAGCTCTTCAGTACTTTTTTTTAAAGATTTTAATTTATTTATTTGAGCAGGGAGATCACGAGCAGTGGGGAAGAGTAGAGGGAAAGGCAGATTCTACACTGAGCAGGGAGCCCGATGTGGGACTTGATCCCAGAACCCTGGAATCTGACCTGAGGTGAAGGCAGACACTTAGCTGACTGAGCCGCCCAGGCTCCTGCTCTTTAGCACTTCTATTCATCTTTTGTTATTCCTAGAAATTCCCACAATAAATTCTAGTATTCCTGAGAAGAGCCAGGGCATCTAACAGGGACTCCCTTGGGTGGCATCCTCTTCTCCAGTTGTAGTCATATGCAATTCTTCACCCTACCCTCTGACCCAGAAGGAAGAGGAGCCCTGCTCATCTAATGGTAGCACTCTCTCTCTCCTACCCAGGATGGTATATTCTAGCCTCCTCTTAACTCTTGTTGAAAATTTCCCCTGACACTGGGGAAACAATTTTCTCCTCTTTGCTTCTCCACCATCCCCTTACCTTCAATCTCATGTTCCCCAACGGCTTCTTCCTTTCTTTTTTTTTTTTTATTTTTAAAATTTTTAAAAAAGATTTTATTTATTTATTTGAGAGAGAGAGAGAGAGAGAAGCAGAGACACAGGCAGAGGGAAAAGCAGAGGGATAAACAGGCTCCCTACAGGGAGCCTGACGTGGGACTTGATCCCAGGTCTCCAGGATCAGGCCCTGGGCTGAAGGCAATGCTAAACTGCTGAGCCACCCAGGCTGCCCAGCTTCTTCCTTTCTTATAAAACATGTAAAATCTTTTCATTTGGGAGAAAAACACAACTTCTCTTTTCTCCTATCATACCACTAACTCTTAAACTTTATCTCTTTTCCTTCTGCACTTGCTATTTTTACATTCTCATGACCGAATCTCCAGTATAATGACATTTAGCTTCCTCTCTGCTTGGTGAACCAAAATTGAATTAAAAAAAAAACTTTTTTTTTTTTTGTAATCTCTACACCCAACATGGGGCTCAAACTCATAACCCTGAGATCAAGAGTCCCATGCTCTTCCTACTGAGTTGGCCAGGCACCCCCTCCCCCCAAATTGAAGCCTTGGAGGCAATATTGACTTCCTAATCATTAATTCTAATGTAGTTTTTACAGGCCTCATTTTTATCCATCTCAACTCATTTATTTATTTGTTTGTTTGTTTAAGTAGGCTCCATGTCTAGTGCTAAGCCCCATGTGGGGCATGATCTCAAGACCCTGTAACTCAAGAGTCTAACACTTAACCTACTGATCCTTCCAGTCACTCCTCCATCTCAACTCTTAACTACTCCTTCATTTTAAAACCGATTCTTAAAAAATATCTTACCGATTCTATCCAAATTCATTGCAATGAAAGAAACTTGATTGACTTCAAATTTGAAGTACTGTAGTTCTTCTGATTTCCTTGTCCTTATGTTGTTGTTGTTGTTACTTTTGTAATCTATCCTAAATTGCCTCTTTATCCTGCCATTCATTAGCCCTTTTTTCCAAACTTGATTCCTTGCTACTGCTAGGATTAAATGTAAATTTCCTGATTAGATTTACCAAACTAACCACAATTTGCTTTGAATATTTTCCCATCATTTAAAAATCATATTTCTGTGCCACTGCAATGCCACAATGTTCTCTCCATTTCAGCCAGCTGGCCAATTCATTTTTTTTTTCTTTTTCCTAAAACCATCTTCTATGTTTCCATGCAACCTGTGCTTACTTTGGTTTCCCATTTAATCAGCCAGGATGTTGGTCTAACATTCCTTCTCTTCTATATAAATTTAAATAAAAATTTATAGATAATAGAATTAAAGATTACATTCAAAGAAGTATAATGTTTAGTACCTATTGTGGCAAACAAAAGCAAAATGTAGAATAAGAAATCAAGATAGAAAAAATTAAAAATTCTTTCAGAAGGCTGCAGTATGATCGATCAATGTTTTTACAAAGTGGCAAAGACCAGTCAGTGGAGGAAAGAATAGTCTTTTCAACAGTGCCGGGACAACCGGATATCTACAGGCAGAAGAATGAAGTGGGACTCCTACCCCAATCCATACAATAAAATTAACATAAAATGGATCATAGATCTGAATCTAAGTGGTAAAACTATAAAACTCCTATAAAAACATGGGAGTAAGTTTTCATGACCTTGGGTTAGGCAATGGCTTCTTGGACAAAACACCAAAAAGCACAAGCAAAGGAATAATAAAATAGATAAATCAGAACTTCATCAATTAAAATTTCTGTGCTTCTAAAGACACCCTGAAGAAAGTGAAAAGACAACTCACAGAGTGGGAGAAAATGTTTGCAAATCATATATCTGACAAGTGACTTGTGTTCAGAGTGTGCAAAGAACATTTACAATTCAACAATACAAAGACAACTTGATTTAAAAATGGGCCAAGGGGGATCCCTGGGTGGCGCAGCAGTTTAGCGCCTGCCTTTGGCCCAGGGCACGATCCTGGAGACCCGGGATCGAATCCCACGTTGGGCTCCCGGTGCATGGAGCCTGCTTCTCCCTCTGCCTATGTCTCTGCCTCTCTCTCTCTCTCTGTGTGTGACTATCATAAATAAATAAAAATTAAAAAAAAATAAAAATAAATGGGCCAGGGATTTGAATAGAGATCTGCAAAGAAGACATACACATGACTGATAAGCACATGAAAAGATACACCACGAACCATCAGGAAAATGCAAATTTAAACCATAACAAGACATCTTTCACTCTCACTAGGATGGTTATAATAAACACAGATAATAATAAGTGTTGGCAAGGATTTAGAGAAATTGGAACCATCATACATTGTTGGTGGGAATAAAATATGGTGTCGTCATTTTGAAAAACAGTTTGACAATTCCTCCAAATGTTAAATAAAGCAGCCATATGACCCAGTAGTTTCACTCCTAGGTATATATCCAAGAGAAATAAAAACACAATCCACACAAAAGCTTACTGTGAATATTCACAGCATTATTATTCATAATGGCCAAAAAGTATAAACCCAAATGCCCATCACCTAATGAAAGGATAAACAAAATGGGGTACTTCCATACCATAGAACACTATTCATTGATAAAAAGGAACAAAGTTCTGATACATTCAACCAGATGACAAACTTTGAAAAATTAAGTGAAAGAAGTAATTCACAAAAGGCCACATATTGTATGATTGCATTTACATGAAATGTATAAAATAAGCAAATCCATAGAGACAGGTAGTAGATTAGCAGAAAGTAGCCTAAGGCTGGGGGGCATGCAGGAATGGGGAGTGACTGTCAATCAATATGAGCTTTCTTTTAGGAGTGATAAAAATGTTCCAAAAGTTGATTGTGTGATGGTTCCACACTCTCTGAATATACTTAAAATTATTGAACTCTGCACTTTGGAAGAATGTAATGGTATATGAATTGTTTATCAATAAAACTATTAAAGATGGTTTGGAAGGAAAATGATAAATATGAAAGACTAAGGAGATACAACATATTTAACTGGTGACTGCAAAGGAAAAAACCCCAAATCATGGAATAGAAAAATATCTAAAATTAAAATTCAAGAAGATTTTCCTGGAATTAAATATTTGAATGTACATATTAAAATATTACAATGGCTAGCACTAAAACATATTCTCATAAAGTAATTGAATTTCAGGAAAAAAAGAATTCTCAGTTTTATCTATGGCAACAGTCAGACAAAAAGACAAAAAAGAAAAACAAAGTTTGAGCCCGGAATTTTTCTATTTATCCAAGCTATGTTTGAAAGAATAAAAGCTCAAGAAAAAATTTTGATCTTGCCAGAACTCAGGAAATATTGTTCCCGAGTGCTTCTTGCGAGAACTACCAGTCGATGGACTTTAGGCAGCCAAGAGATGAAAGGGACTTCAGAGGTCAAGAATCTTTCAGCAGTAGGGCAAGGTGGCCGCTATGCAAAACTGCAAATGCATATACTCTCTGAACCTAGAACTCCCACTTCTAAATATTATATTTTCTTACATTTGAAAACATGTTTGCATAGGTAACAGTGAAACATAACTGAGATTATTCACTGCAACACTGTATAACAGCAACAGACTGAAAACAAGTTGAGGGTTCTAAGAGGATGAGAGCTCCAAGCAAACTCAATGCCCATCCACAATATAAAGGGTATGTTGTGCTTTTTCATACAATAGAACAATCTTCAGAAAAGGATTCTATACTTTATGTTACAATGTATGTAACACTCAAATATGAGCAAACTTAATCTTTAAGGTTAGGAGCCGGGATAGTTCTTACCTTGGGAGGGGTCAGCACTGGAGCATGAGAATTCCACAGCTGGTAAAGTTTTATTTACTTGATCTGAATGCTACCTGTGTTTAACTTAATAGAACTCCACTGAGGTTTATCTTTATAGTCTCTGCACACTTTCATTAGTAAAGATCAGGGCCCCTGGCTGTCTCAGGCAGAACAGTATGTGACTCTTGATCTTGGGTCATGTGTTCAAACCCACTTTGGGCAGGGAGATTACTTAAATAAATAAACTTTTTTTTTTTTTTTATAGAGATATCAACACAGGTGCCTGGGTGGCTCAGTCAGTTAAGCATCTGCCTTCAGCTCAGGTCATAATCCCAGGGGCCTGGGATGGAGCCCCACATCCAGCTTTCTGCCTCTCCCTTGCCCTCTGCTTGCTGCTCCACCTGCTTGTGCTCTCTTTAATTAAAAAAAAAAAAAAAAGATATCAACAAAACTTTACATAAGGTGGAGAAAAAACAGTTTCTAGGGAAAGTGGAAGAAAGCCAAGAAAAATCCATTCATACTGTTTTTGGGCAACCAATGGGCTTAGATATAACTGTCAACATTGAAGGATGAATGATAGTGGAAAGGATCCAGTATGATAAATAGATGTCACAAAGTAGGAGAAAAACACATTGGAGAAAAAGTATAAAACAAGCAAAATCTAGGTTAAGGATGTGCTATGACAAAATATGAGGAACTATGGTTGATAATCACTGTGTAACAGTTTCATTGAAATTCATTATATTTTTCTACTTTTTTTGCAATTTTAAAGTTATATTCTATCTCCACTTTTTTGCATTTCTCTACTTTCATTTGCAATTTGTCATAAGAAATAATTTTTTAAATGCTTGGCTTATAGAAGAATTACTCAAGGAAACAAGGTAATTTTATAATCAAAATCTTCCGTGCTCTGAGTAATGTACAGAATTGTTGAATCACTATATCATATACCTGAAACTAATAGAAAACTCTACGTTAACTATACTGGAATGAAAATAACAAGTTTAATAATAATAAAAAAAAGCTTTAAAAAATTCTCCATGCTTTGAAACAAAGGAAAACATGGGTTCTGTGAAAAAGAAGTCAAAGAGATAAGACAATAGAATATTGGAAGAGGGCACCTGTGTGGCTCAGTGGTTGAGCTTCTGCCTTTGGCTCAGGTTGTGGTCCCGGGGTTGTGGGATCAAGTCCCACATTAGGCTCCCCGTAGGTAGCCTGCTCCTTCTTCTGCCTATGTCTTTGCCTCTCTCTCTCTCTCTCTCTCTCTCTCTGTGTGTGTGTGTCTCATGAATAAATAAAATCTTTTTAAAAATGGGAAGAAAAGAACAAAGGCATTAAAACTATAAGACGATAATTACAAAAAACAGTAAAGAACCAACATACATATATTTGGTCTTACTAAAGAACGCAACAGAAAAAATATTAAAAGGTATAATTTTTTAACTTTGCTAAATGAAAGGCCATAATAGTTCATCATGACTGAAAAAGTAATAAGAACGATGGAGATGGAGCCAGATTTTGTTGAGGAAAACAATAACAGCAAACATGTATAGTGTTTATAATGTGCCAGACACTGCTCTGAGTTCTTTTATATATCAACTAACTTGATTTTCATAAAAATGAGTAGATGCTATTATCAGGCCCATCTTAACAAACTGGGAAACTGAGGCATAGGTAGGTTAAGAATACAGTTAAGAATCCAGGATGGCAAAGATAAAAACATTAAAGTTATTTCATGTTGATGAGCTGCTGGGAAAAGAGGCAAGTTTTTAGGACATTTGGAAATAGGGCCTTCTTGGCAATCTGGCGATGTCTGTTAACATTCAAAATGTTCTTTTATGATTCTACAGTTGCATTTCTTGAAATTTTTCCTGCAGAAACTGTTGGCCAAGTATAAATTATGAACCAAGTTCTTCATAGAACAGCTTATAATCAAGATAACATCCAGAAAAAAATCAGGGAGAAGACAGATGCAGAGAAAGTCCTGGTGCATTTCGATTTCCTGGTACATATCACTCCTGAAACTGGCACCATCATGTACCTCTTGCATTGTAGTTATGTTTGCCAAAAATTTCCCCTTTGCTTATGATCATTTATATTTGGGGTTCTGTCCTCCCCAACCGAATTCTGATAAATATATTTGATGTATAAAGAGGTTTTTTTAAATCATTAATAAAAAGATGAACAGCTCATCAGAAAAAGAAATAATAGAAAAATACTCAAAGGGTTTGAAGAGGAAATTCTCACAATTGAGGATGAACAAAGCCAGTAAACATAAGGATATGCTCAAGTCACAGGAAATTACATGCAAATACATGTAAAATGAGATTAAAAAATTATCAGGTTGGGAAATATCAATACACTGAAAATGTCCATTTATTGGGAGGATGGAGAAAAACTGGCATTCTCATTCAATGTTAGAGGAAGTGAAAGTCCAAACTTTAGAGAAAAACCTGGCAATGTGCACTAGAATATGAGGACTCTTAGAACTAATAGTGCTATTTCTAGGGATATAGTGCTAAAGAATAATCAGAAAATTGTACAAAGGATGATCATTTTCAATTGCCCATAATATTAAAAAGCTGAAGTAGGGGATTAAATCAGTAAGACATTAACTTTTTAAAAGTCATTTAAACTACCATGCCATGTAACCATTAAAAAGAAAAAGGTAATTTAAAAATTATTTTCCTTGGAGGGGAATATGGCAGCAGAGTGGGAGGACCCTAGGTCCACCTCATCCCCACAAATACAACTAGATAACTATCAAATCATCCTAAATACCCCAGAAATGGACCAGAAGACTGACAGAACTCCACCACTGAAGGTAGAGAAGGGGCCACATGGAAGGAAGTAGGAAGTGCAAAGACAAGGCTTGGGAGACAAGTGACAGTGGCTGCGTGGTGGGGAGCCGAGCTCATGAGTTCAAGAGATAGACCAGCACACAGGAGACCTCAGAGGGGAGCTAAAAAAATTCCATAGCAATTGTCTTGGAAAGCAAGAGGGCCTAAATTTCGGGAGTTCTTATATCCAACGGGGCTTAAAGACTGGAGTTTCAAAGGTCAGTGTGCTTGGCTCTGGGAGAGCTCAAAGGACATTGGGGCTGCTCTTGGGAGAGAAGGTAGGGCAAACAGTCCATGAACACACGACATGGAAACAGCAATTTGAAAAGCACATGGGGCACATAGCGGGGAGGTTCCATGCTCATCTCAGAGCTATCCCAGAGAGACAGCATTCACAGGGAGACCCCTCTGGGAACAAAGGAACTGGCCAGCACCATTTCCCATCTCCAGCCCTCAGCATAAACACAGAGCCACCTCAGGAACCAACAATGCACCAACACTCACTACCTAACTTGCTTACACCAAGCCCTGCCCATCCCACATTGGGAATGCTCCCCACTCCATTAATACTTGCTGTAGTCCCAACCCAGTGGGCTCCCTCTGGCAGAAGACTGAACCTTGACAGTACCACCATCCAGGTGATTTGCAAGGCCTTGGCTCCAGTGATGGTGGAAACAAGTCTCATTCCACAAGCAGGCCAGAGCACATTTAGTTAAAACATGCCACATTTGGGCCAGGGACCAAACACTGCCCACAACAGGCAAAGAGAGCTTCTGCCAATGACTGGCATAAAGGATAAAGTGGCCAGGATACAAAAGCACAGTGCATGCAGGACACACTGGAGACACTCCCTGAGCACCTGGCCCCCGGGGAACAACAGATACTACACAGCAGGCACTACAAGACCTCGTCTTCATAAGGCCGTTACCCTCAGGAACATGAGAAGTGGCTGACATTCCTAACAGGCACAGAGACTTAGACAAAATGGGAAGACAGAGAAATTTGTCTTAAATGAAAGAATAGATGAAAGCCATGGCCAGAGATCTAAGCAAAACAGATGTAAGTAACATGCCTGATGGAGAATTTAAAACAATTATCCATAAAGACACTCACTGGACTTGAGGAAAGAATGGAGAACATCAGTGAGACCATTAACAGAGATAGAGAATAACATAGCAGAGATAAAGGGCTTAATAAACAAAATGAGAAACAGGCTGGAAGAAGTGGAGGAATGAATTAATGATCTAGAAGACAGAGTAATGAAAACTGAACAACCTGAACAAAAGAGAGAAAATAGAATTATGCAAAACAAAAATAGACTAAGAAAACTCAGTGACCCCATCAAATGTAATAACATTTATATTACTGGAGTCCCAGTAGAAGAAGAAAAGAGAAAAGGGGGCAGAGAATTTACTTGAAGAAATAACATCTGAAAACTTCCTTAATCTGGGAAAGGAAACAGACATCCAAACCCAGGAGGCACAGAGAACCCCCAAGAAAATCAACAAAAGCAGACCCACATCAAGACATATTATAATTAAGATGGCAAAATAATAAAGAAAAAATGATATACAAAAAATATTAAAAGCAGCAATACAAAAGAAGACAGTTACATACAAAGGAACCCTCATAAAGCCATCACTGGATTTTTCAGGGAAAACTTTCCAAGCCACAAAGCAGTGGTGTGATATATTCAAAGTACTGAAAGGGAAAAACCTGCAGCCGAGAATACTCTATCTAGCAAGGCTATAATTCAGGATAGAAGGAGAGAGAGTTTCTCATACAAACAAAAACTAAAGTAGTTCATGACCACTAAACCAGCCCTCAAGAAATACTAAAGGGGGGCATCTGGGTGGCTCAGTGGTTGAGCATCTGCCTTTGGCTCAGGTCATGATCCCAAGGTCCTGGGATCGAGTCCCGCATCAGGATCCCTGCAGGGAGTCTGCTTCTTCCTCTCCTCTGCCTATGTTTCTGCCTCTCTCTGTCTGTCTCTCATGAATAAATAAATAAAATCAAAAAAAAAAAAGAAAGAAAGAAGAAAGAAAGAAAAAGAAAGAAAGAAAGAAAGAAAGAAAGAAAGAAAGAAAGAAAGAAAGAAAGAAAGACTAAAGGGGACTTTTTGAATGGAAAGACCAAAAATGACAGTATGAAGGGAGGAAACATAAAAGCAGTAAAAATAAATAATTCTGTAAAAAAAATCAGTCAAGTAAGTCATAAAGGAAAAGGATGTAAAATATGATACTATATAACTAAAGCATCAGGAGGAGAAAAGTAAAGAATGGGTTCAAACTTAAGAGACCATGGGATGCCTGGGTGGTTCAGTGGTTAAGCATCTGCCCATGGCTCAGGGCTGGATCCTGGGGTCCTGGGATTGAGTCTCACATAAGGCTCCTTGTGGGGAGCCTGATTCTTTGTGTCTCTCATGAATAAATAACTAAAATCGTAAAAAAAAAAAAAAAAAAAAAAACTTAAGCGACCATAAACTTAATATAGACTAGTATATGCAAAAGATGTTATATATTAACTGAATGGTAGCCACAGTTCAAAAACCACTAATAAATATGCAAAGAATGGGGCAACCTGGGTTGCTCAGTGGTTTAGCGCTGCCTTCAGCCTGGGGCCTGATCCTGGAAACCCGGGATTGAGTCCCGTGTCAGGATTCCTGCATGGAGCCTGCTTCTCTCTCTGCCTGTGTTTCTGCCTCTCTCTCTCCCTCCCTCTCTGTGTCTCTCATGAATAAATAAATAAAATCTTTAAAAATAAATAAACAAATAAATAAATAAATAAATACGCAAAGAATGAAGAGAAAGAAATCCAAATATATCACTGAAGAAAACAGGCCCACCATGAAAGAGAGAAAGAAAATCAGAGAAAATCATCAGAAACCACAAAACAAGTAATAAAATGACAATAAATATATATCTATTAATACTTACTTTGAATGTAAATGGAATAAATGCTCATCAAAAGAGGGTGACAGAATGGATAAAAAAAACAAGACCCATCTATATGCGGCCTACAAGAGACTTGAAAGTAAGGGGATGGATGTCAAAAGAAAGCTGGAGGGATGCCTGGGTGGCTCAATGGTTGAGCATCTGTCTTTGACTCAGGTTGTGATCCTGGGTTCCTGGGATCGAGTCCCACATCAGGCTTCCCACAGGGAAGCCTTCTCCCTCTATCTGTGTCTCTGCCTCTCTGTGTCTCTCATGAATAAATAAATAAAATCTATTTAAAAAAGCTGGAGTAGCAGTTCTTATACCAGACAAACTAGAGGTTAGAACAAAGACTGTAACTAGAGACAAAGAAAGACACTATATAATAATAGAGGGAACACTCCAAAACAAAGATATAACAATTGTAAATATTTATGCATCCAACTTGGGAGCACCCAAATACATAAAACAATTAGAAACAAACGTAAAGGAACTAATTAATAATAATATAATGATAGTAGGGGACTTTAACATTCCCCCTTACATCAATGGGTAGATCATCCAAACAGAAAATCAATAAAGAAAAATGGCTTTGAATGACACACTGGACCAGATGGACTTAATAGATATATTCAGGATATTCCATCCTAAAACAGCAGAATACACATTCTTTTCAAGTGAACATGGAACATTCTCCAGAATGTTAGGCCACAAACAAGCCTCAACAAATTCAAAAAGATTGAAGTCATACTATGCATCTTTTCTGACCACAACACTATGAAAATTAAAAGTCATCCACAAGAAAAAAATTTGAGAAGACCACAAATACATGCTATAGACAAATACATGCTACTAAACAATGAATAGGTCAACCAGGGAATAAAACAAGAAATAAAAAGTACATGGAAACAAATGACAATGAAAACACGATGGCTTAAAACCGTTGTGATACAGCAAAAGTGGGAAGAGGGAAGTACATAGAAATAGAGGCCTATCTTAAGCAAGAAAAATCTCAAGTAAACAACCTTACCTTACACTTAAAGAAGCTAGAACAAAACAAACAAAACCTAAAACCAGCAGAAGGAAGGAAATAAAGGTTAGAGCAGAAATAGAAACAAAAAACTCAATAGAACAGACCAATGAAACCAGGAGATGGATCATTGAAAAAAATTAATAAAACTGATAAAACTCTGGCCAGACTTATCAAGAAAAAAAGGAGAAAGGGCGACCCCCACCAAAAAAGGGAAAGGATCCAAATAAATAAAATCACAATTGACAGAGAAATAACAACAGACACCACAGAAAAACAATTATAACGGAATATTATGAAAAACTATATGTGAACAATTGGACAACCTAGAAGAAATAGATAAATTCCTAGAAACATACGACCTACAAAAACCAAAATAGGAAGAAATAGGAAACTTGAACAGATTGATAACCAGCAATGGAATTGAATGAGTAATCAAAAAGCTCCCAACAAACAAAAGTCAAGGACCAGATGATTTCACAGGTGAATTCTAAATTTAAAGAAGAGTTCATACCTACTCTTCTGAAACTATTCCAAAAGAAATAGAAAAGGAAGGAAATCTTTTTTAAAATTTTCTGGTTGTTTTTTAAGATTTCACTTTTTCATTTATGAGAGACACAGAGAGAAGCAGAGATATACACAGAGGGAGAAGCAAGCTCCCTCTGGGGAGCTCGATGCAGGACTCTATCCCAGGACCCCGGGATCACAACCTGAGCCAAAGGCAGACACTCAACCACTGAGCCACCCAGGTGCCCCAAGAAGAAAATCTTAATTCATTCTATGAAACCAGCATTATCAGAAAAAAAAAGAAAAAAGAAAAAAGAAAAAAGAAAATAAAGAAACCAGCATTATCCTGACACCAAGCACCAAGACCAGATAAAAAACACCAAAAAGAGAACTACAGGCCAATATCTTAGATGAATATAGATGCAAAAATCTTCAACAAAATACTAGAAAACTGAATCCAACAGCATATTAAAAAAAATCATTCACCATGATCAAATGAGATTTATTTTTGGTTGCAAAGATGTTTCAATATTCATAAATCAATCAACATGATACATCACATCAATAAGAAAGAGGATAAGAACCAAATGATCATTTCAATAGATGCAGAAAAAGCATTTGACAAAGTACAACATCCATTCATGATAAAAATCCTTAACAAAATAGTTTAGAGGGAACGTACCTCAACATTAATAAAGGCCATATATGAAAAACCCACAGCTAATGTCATCCTCAGTGAGGAAAAATGGAGAGCCTTTCCCCTAAGTTCAGGAACAAGACAAGGATGTCCACTCTCACCACTTTTATTCAACATAGTACTGGAAGGCCTAGCTACAGTAATCAGATAACAAAAAGAAATAAAAGGCATCCAAATTGGTAAGGAAGAAGTAAAACTCACTATTTGCAATATATGATACTATATATAGAAAACTCAAAGACTCCACCAAAAAACTGCTAGAACTAATTAACAAATTCAGTAAAGTTGTAGGATACAAAATCAATCTACAGAAATCTGTTCCATTTCTTTTTTTTTGTTCCATTTCTATACACCAATAATGAACTAGCAGAAAGAGAAATTAAGAAAACTATCCTATTTACAATTACACCAAAAATTTAAAAATGCTTAGGAATAAACCTAACCAAAGAAGTGAAAGACCTGTACCCTGAAGACTATAAAACACTGATGAAAGAAATTGAAAATGACACACACAAAAAACAGAAAGACATTCCATGCTCATGGATTGGAAGAACAAATATTGTTAAAATGTCTACACTACTCAGGAGCACCAGGGTGGCTCAGTAGGTTAAGCATTGGACTGTTGATTTTGGCTCAGGTCATGATCTCACAATGGTGGGATTGAGCCCACCCAACATCGGGCTCCAGTGCTCAATGAGATTCTCTCTTGATTCTCTCCAGTGCTTGAGATTCTCTCCAGTGCTTGAGATTCTCTCTCCTCTCCTTCTTCTTCTGCCCCTCTCCCTACTTGTGCTCTCTCTCACATGCACATAAATAAACCTTAAAAAAAAAAGTTTATACTACCCAAAGCAATCTACACATTTAATGCAATCCCTATCATAATACCATCCGGATTCTTCACAGGACTCAAACAAACAATCATAAAATTTGCATGGAACCACAAAAGACCCCAAATACCCAAAGCAATCTTGAAAAAAGAAAGCAAAACTGGAGGCATCACAGTTCCAGACTTCAAGTCGTATTACAAAGCTGTGATCATCAAAACAGTAAGGTACTGGCACAAAAATAGACACATAGATAAATAGAACAGAATAAAAAAACCCAAGAAAAATGTACAATTATATGGTCAATTAATCTTCAACAAAGCAGGAAAGAATATCCAATGGAGACAGTCTCTTCAATATATGGTGTAAGGAAAACTGGACAATCATGTGAAGAGGAAGGAAACGACCACTTTCTTACACCAGACACAAAAATAAACTCAAAATAGATTAAAGACCTAAATATGGACTGAAACCATAAATATCCTAGAGAAAAAGCACAGGCAGTAAATTCTCTGACATTGGCCATAGCAACTTTTTTTATCTAGATATGTCTCCTGAGGCAAGAGAAACAAAAGCAAGAATAAACTAGTGGGACTACATCAAATCATTCCAATTTTCGTTTATGTGCTGCCAAAGCGAGCCCAGGACTACATCAAATCAAAAGCTTATTCACAGCAAAGGAAACCATCAACAAAACTAAAAGGCAACCTATGGAATGGGAGAAGATATTTGCAAATGACATACCCAATAAGGCATTAGAATCCAGAATATATAACAAACTTATGCAACTCAACACCCAATGAACAAATAATTTAATTTAAGAATGGGCAGAAGACATGCAAAGACAGTCTTCTAAAGAAGACGTCCAGATAGCCAACAGACACCTAAAAAGATGCTCATCATCATTTTTAAAAAGATTTCATTCATTTATTCATCACACACACACACACACACACACACACACACACACACACAGGCAGAGACACAGGCAGAGGGATCCCGCTGAGCCACCCAGGGATCCCAGATGTTCATCACCATTGATTTGATCATCAGGGAAATACAAATCAAAACTACAATGAGTTATCACCTCATACCTGTCTGAATGGCCAAAATCAACAACACAGGAAACAATGTGTGACAAGGATGTGGAGAAAAAGGAATCCTCTTGCACCGCTGGTGGGAATGTAAACTGGTCTGGTCATGGTGGAAAACAGAATGGAGGTTCTTCATGAAGTTAAAAATAGAACTGCCCTATGATCCATCAATTACACTACTAGGTATTGACCCCAAAACACAAAAACGCTATTTCAAAGGGATACATGCACCTCTAGGTTGATAGTGGAATTATTTACAATAGCCAAGAGGTGGAAGCAGACCAAGTGTCCATCAATTGATGGATGGATAAAGAAGATGTGGTACATATACAATGGAATATTATTCAGCCACAAAAAAGAATGAAATCCTGTCTTTTGCAACGACATGGATGGAGCTAGAGGGTATGACGCAAAGTGAAATGAGTCAGAGAAAGACAAAGACCATATGATTTCACTCACATGTGGAATTTAAGAAACAAAATAAAAGACCAAAGGGGGAAAAAAGAGAGAGAGACAAACCAAGAAACAGACTCTTAAAGAGAACAAACTGATAGTTACCAGAGGGGAGGTGGTGGGGAATGGATGAAATAGGTGATGGGGATCAAGAGTACACCTATCATGGTGAGCACTGAGTAATACATAGAATTGCTGCATCCCTATATCGTACACCTGAAACTACTAAAGATGTTTTTCCTCATTAAATGAAAACGTGAGGAGATCCCTGGGTGGCTCAGTGGTTTGGCACCTGCCTTCGGCCCAGGGCATGATCCTGGAGCCCTGAGATTGAGTCCCACGTCAGGCTCCTTGTATGGAACCTGCTTCTCCCTCTGCAGTGTCTCTGCCTCTCTCTCTTATGAATAAATGAATAAAATCTTTTAAAAAATAATAAAAATAAATGAAAGCGTGAAATAGTAGAACCATTTGTACAATATGATCTTGTTTTTATCTAATAAATATATCTCATAGGAGCTTAAATACTCATTGTAAAATCTCAAAGGATATATCCCAACAGTGGGAGTCCCTAGGAATTTGGGTTAGAGTGTAGCTTTTACTGTTCTCATTTGAAAATTTTTCTTTCATGAATATTACAAAATGAAAGCATTCACAGTTGGATGACAGGCAGTGATGCAACAGATGACAGAGAGGTGTGTAGAAATGAATCTCCAAAGACATTCAATAGAGTGTTATACAGACTAGAAGACAAATGGGAAACAATCTGAGTGTCCAATGCTGAGCTCATAACCTAACAGATTTGGGAAAATCATTACATTGAACAGAAATATTTAATAACAGGAAAGTTATTATACAAAAGTATTCTATAAAGGAAATGACCCCATTTCATCAAAAAGTCATTCATTTAGGTTCACCTAAAAATCTTTTTTTTTTTTTTTTTTTTTTAATGATAGTCACAGAGAGAGAGAGAGAGGCAGAGACACAGGCAGAGGGAGAAGCAGGCTCCATGCACCGGGAGCCCGACGTGGGATTCGATCCCGGGTCTCCAGGATCGCGCCCTGGGCCAAAGGCAGGCACCAAACCGCTGCACCACCCAGGGATCCCTTCACCTAAAAATCTTTAAAAATTTTTTTTAAAGATTTATTTTAGAGAGAAAGAGTGAGAGTGAGTGTGTGTGTACATATGAGAGAGAGAGGGAGGGAGAGAGAGCAGAGGGTGGGAGGGGCAGAGGAAGAGAGAGAAAGAGTCTTGAGCAGACTCCCCAGGTGGAAATCAAGAGTCAGAGGCTTCACAGACTGAGCCACCCAGGCTCTCCATGGCTCCTATAGGGAGTCCAATGTGGGACTGGATCCCAGGACCCCTGGGATCACGTCCTGAGCCAAAGGCAGATGCTCATCCACTAAGCCACCTAGGTCCCCATTCACTTAAAAATCTTAACAGTAACTCTATCCATATATAGGATTGATTTGGGGTGATTTGTGTTCTTTCTTAGGATTCTTTGTGCTTCTATGCGTTTTACAATAAGCATTTCTTTTTGCAATTAAAAGAACATTTGAATGTCAGTATTAGGAAAGCTAAAGAAATGGCTGGAGGGAGTTACCTGTGGGAGATGCACGTCATGGGGGACTGCTCATATGTCTGGCAGAGCAGTGAGGCCAGGAACTTCGGGGAGGCAGCTCCTTGTAGCTCCCTGACAGCTCAGCTAACAGCTGGAAGGGATGGGCTCTAACTCACAAGCAAAGGACCAGTGGTTACCTAGGGCTGCAAGTGGGAGCTGGGAGGGAATGCAGATGGGCACCAGGTTTCTTATGGGGACTACAGAAAAGTTCTCCTGGTGCTCCCCCCCCCGGGGGTTCACAACGGGGGGTGCACTGTGGCCTGGGGGTCTAGGGGCTGTGGCGCCCTGCTCAGCAAGCCCCATGGGGGGGGTGCAGCTGGCTTGCCTGGGCGTCCTGAGCAGGCTCTGCACTCGCCCTTGGGGAGCTCCAGCCTGCGGGGTCAGGTGCATTCCTTGTATCCTCATTCCGATTCTGCTCTGGATTGAAAAAATTCCTGGAGCTACATAAACCCTCTGATTTCCTTCTTTGTTAGTTGCATGTGGCCCAGAAAAGCTCTAGGAGAATCCTGTGGTAAAAACAAAGGCAAAGGGGCGCCTGGGTGGCTCAGCCAGGCTAAGCATCTGCCTTCTGCTCAGGGCATGATCTAAGGAGCCTGGGATCCAGCCCCACATCCCCACCTCTGGCTCCCTGCTCTCCCTCTGCCTCTCCCCCGAGTTCGCACTCCCTTCTCCCTCTCTCTCAAAACAAAACCAAACCCCACAAAAGGCGAAGTAGAAGGGTGCAGGCATAAATGGATTACCAAAAAAAGGACCAACGGAAATCTCTGATAAAAAGACTAAAGTGATGATTCCAAAGGATCTCATTGTTTTTAAAATGGACCTGAAAATATGAAGCTCCTGGCTTGTATGTATGTATGTGTAAATAAATGCAAAGAAAAGTTCTAAAATCAGATTCCAGTAATGGTTGAACAACATTGTAAATGTATTAAAAGTCATTGACTTGTGTACTAAAAGGAATACATTTTACTCTAAGGAAATTATACCCTAATAAAGCTGTTTTTAGAAAGGACACAAATGAAAAGATAGACCCCCAAAAGTTGGTCAATTATATTGTGATCTGCTTGAAGAGGAACTATATTAATAGATGGGTGGAGGTCTGTATGGTGCCTATAAAAGGGAACCTGGCTAGTTACAATTTTAGGGCAGTTTTCAGGCTCAGCACACAGGATGATGGAATATTTCAGAGCCCGGAGATGTGTCCTAGAGGTAACAGAGGCACCAGCACATACAAACTGGGGATACTGATCTTTAGTAATGGCTGTGATCCAGCTAAGTGTTTTGTGAACACTTACTATGTGTGCCACACATTGTTCTAAGAACTTAAATGCATTATTCCATATAATCCCCTCAACGGCTCTTAGACATAAATACAATTATAATCTCCATTTTGCAGATCAGGAAGTTGAGGTATAGAGAGGAGGAACACTTTGCGCAACATAACAGAGCTAAGAAGTAGTAAATTGGAGACTAAACCAAGTAGTCCTACTTCAGGACTTCTGGATAGGGGCACCTGGGTGGCTCAGTGGTTGAGCGTCTGCCTTCGGCTCAGGTTGTAATCCCGGAGTCCTGAGATAAAGTCCTACACCCTCTGCCTATGTCTATGCCTCTCTCTCTGTGTCTCTCATGAATAAATAAATAAAATCTTAAAAAAAAAAGGAACTTCAAAATATTTTAAAAATTTATTATTAAGTAAACTCTACTACCACCATGGTGTTCAAACTCACGACTGAGATCAAGAGTTGCATGCTCTGCCCACTGAGCCAGCCAGGTGCCCCCAAGAACCCATATTTTTATATATTATGCTATTGTACATAAATATGATCTTGTCATACATGCATTTTATTTGCTTTTCCTTTTTGCTTCCTCCACCTTCCCCTATCTTCTTTCATTAACCTTCTTTCATTAACTTTCTTTCATCGGGTAACCTATATAATTAAATTTATCTGTGTTTATATATCATATAGTGACATATATGCGTACTCATGCATATAAATGATTTGTCCTAATTGTTTATAGAACTGAGATCACATTCTACATCTTGTTCTTTCACTAACAATTTCTCATGAAAAGTCCACCAACTCATCTAGTATGCCTCTGGCCATTATGGTTGTTCTCTTACAATTTTCTGCTTCAACCCTATAATTCAATGTATGATCCCTCAGCCCCGGCAGCCATACTACAGACCCTCTTGTCTGGGGAAGGGGAAGAGGCCATGAGAAAACTGAGACTCCTTGCTCTAGGTTTTGCTTGGAGCTGGCCTGCCTGGGGGCATCTCTCCATTCTTCTCCAGGTGGGGGAGCCCCGTTTATTTCAGGGTGGCAGGTATGGCTCTGCTTTGGTTGTGGGAGGGAGACAACAGTGGCTGTGCTGCTATGGGGACAGGGGTCCTTGGGCCATCCATGAGGGCTTATTTCAAGATATAGTTGACCCTTGAACAACTCAGGGATTAGGGCTGCCGACCATGGTGGAAAATTCATGTGTAACATGTGACTCTTGAAAAACTTAACTACTAAGAGCCTACTGTTGACCAAAATCCTTATCAACAACAGTTGATTAACACAGATTTTGTGTGTCATATGTATTACAGATTATATTCTTGCAATACAAGTTGGAAAGAAGAAAATCATAAGAGAAAAATACATTTACAGTGCTGTATTTATTTTAAAAATCTGCATTTGCAATGATGCAGTTGGAACTAGAGGGTATTATGCTGAGTGAAATAAGTCAAAGAAAGACATATACCATATTTTCTCATATGTGGAACCTAAGAAACAAACAGATGAACATAGGGGAAGGGAAGGAAAAGTAAAATAAGATGCAAATAGAGAGGGAGACAAACCATGAGAGATTCTTAGCTACAGAGAACAATCTGAGAGTCGCTGGAGGGGAGGTGGGTGGGGAGATGGGGTAACAGGGTGATGGGCACTAAGGAGGCCACGTGATGTAATGAGCACCGGGTGTTATATGCAACTGATGAATCACTAAATTCTAACCCTGAAACTAATAATACACTATGTTACCTAATTTAAATTAAAAAATTAAAAAATCTATGTATAAGGGGGACCCATACAATTTAAACCCTTGGTGTTTGAGGGTCAACTGCATTGTGTTTTACTAGAAAATCTGAGGCTCAGTAAGGCCAACAGACCAGGAGACAGCTGCCATTGAAGAGACAGTTACATTCCCAAGAGGGTGCATCCCATGCCAGGGGGGACCATACCCTGAAGGACCAGATCCATCAGGAGGCAGGTGGGGGTGGGAAACGTGAGCCAGAGCCTCTGCTGGTTTCTGCAGGGGGGAACTGGGTGGCACAGGCCCAGCAGGTTTAGAGATGGCTAGTTTGGATAATTTCAGCAGGCTCTGGGCCTTAGCGGCTGTCCCCTATGGTCTGACACCTAGCCCTGGGTGACAGGGCAGGTGGGTAGGGGGCTCAAAGTCCGAGCTTCCTAAGGAGGTGGTTGAGGTTGGGATCAGTTGATTTGCATCTGAAAGACACACTCAGACAGGTGGTTTACTATCCCAAGGAATTAGCTAACCCAGTCCCTCCAGGGCCAGCTCCTCAGATGGGAAAGCATCAGAAACTACAGGACATGGTTGATACAGTAGCATCTTTTGTCCTACGCAGCCTATGCCAGAGCTATCTTTCCATGGGGATATGATTCGTTTCCCTACTTAGTATGAATAGAGGGACCAAATTAGGAAGAGCAATAATACCCACCTAATAACTCCTTTGTAAGGATTATTACTGTTGTTTCTATTATTTGTTTCTATGATCTTCTTCAGTAGTGAGCACTGAGGACTTGGATTTCCTTGAAAAACAGCGGATTTTTTGTTGTTCTTATTGTTTTTTGTCTAAAGAAGCATTTACATACTTGTCACTAACAAACACTTGGAGCAAATCTCCAGGGATGTACTTTCCATCCCTGTCCTCAAGTACGTACTACCCAGAAATAATTCATATGCAACCCCTTTATAAGGGCTGTGCAAAGGTGTGCCTTTAATGATATTTACTTAAGGGGCGCCTGCTGGGCTCAGTTGGTGGAGCATGCCACTCTTGATTGCAGGGTTGTAAGTTCGAGCCCTGTGTAGAGATTATTTAAAAATAAAATCTGGGGCAGCCCCCATGGCCCAGCGGTTTAATGCCATCTTCAGCCCAGGATGTGATCCTGGATACCCGGGATCGAGTCTCATGGCGGGCTCCCTGCATGGAGCCTGCTTCTCCCTCTGCCTGTGTCTCTGCTTCTCTCTCTCTCTCTCTGTATCACTCATGAATAAATAAATAAAATCTTAAAAAAAAATAAAATCTGGGGTTCCTGAGTGGCTCAGTTGGTTAGATGAGGGACTCTTGATCTCAGCCCAGGTCATGATCTCTCAGGGTTGTGAGATGGAGCCCTGTGACCAGCTCTGTGCTGGGCATGGAGTCGGTTTAAGATTCTCCCTCTCCCTCTGCCCCTCTTCCCCCACCACTCACATACACACATTGTCCCTAATTAAAAAATAAATAAAATCTTAAAAAAAATTAAAGGCATTAGTTTATCTTTTTCACACAACGAAATGTTCTTTTTTGCCCGGGGAGCCTGATTGTGCTGTTGTGCCACCAGGCGGCGCTCACTGGAAGCTTGCGTCCACTATTTCCTATTTCCTACTTTTTCTTTCTCAACCTTTCTTCATCCTTCCTTCCTTCTGGACTGAATTTTTGGCTGTAAGACAGCATTGATCCAACAACACATAGCATTCATAACCTGTTGGGTACTGGACTTGGTCTTAGGGATGCAAAGGCAAATGAAGTGCAAACAATAAGGAAAGATTTCTAAAACATTTACAAAGAATTCATTGAACACCTGTTCTTACCCAGGCCCAGCTTAGACCCTGGGGTACACCAACATGCAGAACAAACATTTCTGCT
Source organism: Canis aureus (assembly GCF_053574225.1). Taxonomy (NCBI): domain Eukaryota; kingdom Metazoa; phylum Chordata; class Mammalia; order Carnivora; family Canidae; genus Canis; species Canis aureus. Next base: position 74,149,437 of record NC_135611.1, on the reverse strand, counting down.
CTTGTGACATCTACATGCCAGCAGAGGAGGCCCACAGAAAATCATATATCTAGTAAATGGATGTTTGAAAGCCAGAGTGCTCTAAAGGAAGTAAGCTATAGCAGGGTCGAGGGAGATTGGGAGTGCTGGGGGCCATATGTACCTTTAAATAGGGTAGCTAGGGTAGACTTCATGGGAAGGTGATATCTGAGCAAAGATTCGTAGGAGGTATGAGCCCTGAGAATAATGGGGGGGGGGGTGGTACCTTCCAGGCAGAGACCAGCCAGGGCCATGTGCTTGGGTGACTGGAGAGAGAGCAGGTTTCAAGGGGAATGGAACACGGGATGTGAGGGGAAGAGGGCAGAGGGGAAGAGGGTTCTGACACTCTGGGGTCTTGCAGGCAGATATGGACTTTGGCACTCCTCCTAGGGACCTGGGAAGCCACTGCAGGCTCTGTGACAGGCGCTGGGATATATGTACATATTTATTTATTTAAAGACTTTATTTATTTATTCATGACATAGAGAGAGGCAGAGACACAGGCAGAGGGAGAAGCAGGCTCCGTGTGGGGAGCTCGATGAGGGACTTGATCCCAGAACCTGGGATCATGCCCTGAGCCGAAAGCAGACGCTCAACCACTGAGCCACCCAGCTGTCCCCTGGCTTATATTTTATTTATTATTTTATTTTATTTTATTTTATTTTATTTTATTATTTATTTTTTTCCCTGGCATATATTTTAATGGAGTGCCCTGGCTGCTGGGTCCAGAAACATATTGTTAAATATGTTCTGTAAATGTTAATGGTAATTGTAAAACAATTCCACATATATAAAAATAAAGCCATATATGTATTTCTCTTTTTTGCCATATATGTATTTCATGTAGCAGACAAATCTTTTTGTATATAAAGTGAATATATGAACACAGTTTTCAATTCATAGCAAATCATCTGGAAGGACTTACACCAGTTTCAAAAGAAGAGAGGTAATAGGAAGGGGATGGAAAGGGAGATTTGCTCTCTTCATTAATAATGTGCATTTTGCTTGAAGTTTTTATACGATAAAAACTTCCTTTTGTAATGTCAAAACAGCTCCGTTAGGACATGGCTGACTTCCTGTTTTGAGGAGAAAGCAGCACATATGGGAAAGAAAGATAACCCCCACTTGTCTTGTGTCTACGGAGGTACTTATGCACTTAGTCACACGATAGGTCCTTTTAAGGATACTGGAAACAATATTTGAAATGGTTCTTACTCTCAAGAATACTTTTTTTTTTTTTTTAAGGAGAGGGAATGAGAGAGAGAGAGTGAGTGTGTGTGTGTGTGTGTGTGTGTGTGCAGGAGCAAGGAGTGGGCAGAGGGAGAGGGAGAATCTTAGGCAGGTTCCACCCCCAGCACAGAGCCTGTTGCATGACCCTGAGATCATGACCTGAGCGGAAACCAACAGTCGGACACCCAACCGACTGAGCCACCCAGGTGTCCCAAAAATATTTTTGATATAAAAAAACTAGGCATAGTTTTCTCTCTCCCTCTTAAATCATATATAATGACAATAAAGGAATTAGTTGTTAGAGTATAAATTTAGTACTAGAACAAAACAGCAAAGAAAATACTTATGAGGGGAGCCACGAAGTGGTCTTGCAGAAGGAGGATCTGGATTTGCAAACACCAGCTCTCCATCACACATACCTCACAGGGTGAAATGTGTACAGGTTAAATGAGGGTGACAGGAGCAGTTAGGTGTTCTGAGTTTCCTGAGAGTGCCCGCTCAGGCTTCCTCATGGGGACATGCTTTCTCTTTGACCCTGAACTTTACTCCAACAGCCTGGCAAAGTCACAAACCACCTCCAGGAAGGTTCTTCCCCTGAATCTAACATTCAAGTTCTGGAATCAGTTTCTTCCACACACCCAGCCCCAACTTCCCACATCATCCTAATAACCAGTCCTTACACCACACACCTTGCATTATAACTACTGCACCGTATCCCCCTCACACTTTAACATCTCTGAAAAGCAGGACATACGGTACAGTTAGTGGGGGCTTCACAGTTGGTGTTGGCCAAGTGACTCTAAAGACTTTTCTCATGGCCCGTGCTTGTGAAAAATTGGATGGGGCTGTTGATGTTGTTTAGCTTGATGATGCTGTTGAACAGCTGTTGTTCATTCCCCTAAATAATATGCATTATGGTAGCACAGGTTGTGTTCAGTTACTGTTTGAGAGCACCTGGGACCTGGGTGGCTCAGTGGTTAATCGTCTGCCTTCAGCTCAGGTCATGATCTTGGGGTCGTGGGATCAGGCCCCACATCGGGCTCTCTGCTCAGCAGGGGCCTGTTTCTCCCTCTGCCCCTCTCCTCACTCACGCACATGCTCTCTCTCAAATAAATAAATTTTTAAAGTTACTGTTTGTAGTGTTTTTCTCAGTCTGCTCTGTCCGGTATGGTAGCCACTAGCTACATGTGGCCATTGAGCACTTGATATGTAACTAGTCAATTGAGATGTGCTGTGGTATGAAAAAAATCAAAATACCTCAATAAGGATTTGTATATTGGTTATATGCAAAAGTATGCTATTTCAGATACACTGGGTTAAGTGAAATATGTTAAAATTATTCTTGCCTACTTCTTTTATTTGAATGTGGCTACTAGAAAATTTAAAATCATGTAACCGACTTGCATCCTCCTCTTTTTGACAGCGCTGGTTTATAAAATAACACTGATTCAGCGGTGATCACAGGCAGGCACTGCATGGAGCAGAGTATATAGAATAAAAGCCAGTGCCTAAATAGTCTAAGGAGCTCTTTTTCTTTAATAGAGAGTACATACACAATAAAAAATATAATGGCAAAGCCAATTAGTATTTATTTATTTATTTATTTATTTATTTATTTATTTATTTATTTATTCATTCATTTTAGAGAGAGGGCAAGGGGCAGAGGGAGAAAGAGAATCTCAAGCTGACTCCCCACTTGGGGCTCTATCCCAGGATGCTGAGCTCATGACCTGAGCCGACATCAAGAACTGGAAGCTTAGCTGACTGAACCACCCAGGGGTCTTGAAAGCATGTTCGTATTTTAAATGGAAAGGAGTGATCATGGAATTTCATGTGCCCAAAACCCAGTCTAGGAGATTGAATGCCAGGTACAGCCTGAAGCCGTCTGTACCATCCAGTGCCACCTCCTTCCCTTCCCACACCCAGAGATAACCACCCTCCTGAATTTTGTGTTTAGCATTCTCTTCCTTTTGTTCTTCTCCCTGCTGGTTTTCTTATGTATGTATGTCTCCCTACAGATTTCTCCTGCAGCTTGCTTCCCTCTTAAAAAAAAATAAAATTTTTACAGCAAAATACAAATAAAATTTACCATCACAACCATTTCTTTTTTTTTTTTTTTTCACAACCATTTCTAAGCATAGAGTTCAATCACGTAAGAATATTTCCACTATTGTCCAGAACTTCATCTTGTGTGGTGGAAAATGATTTCCTTTTTAAAAAGAATGGCAACTATGAGTGAGAAAATGCTGTTGCCCAGTCCCATGCAGGCGCAAGTGGAAAACAACCTGCAAGGACACCCAGGCCCTTGTCTGACCTCTGTGTCCCTGCGAGTTTCACAGGTCTCTTTGGGGGAGTCAGAGGTGGCACTGTGACTGTATCTTGGCTAATGTGGAGTTCACCCCTGTTGGGGCATCAGGTAGGACTACAGAGTGGGCTGGAGCGGGAAGCCAGCAAGGGTCGGGCATCACTTCAATTTTTGTGTTTTCTGCAGTTTGTTTACAATGAATGGCCAACCTCCAAATTCCAGGAGTGGGTCAACACAGAAGTTCCATTTGGGGTACAATAAATACCCGTTGTTCATCTTTTCTCTCTGGCTTTTTATCTGGTTGTCTTTTCCTTCTGCTTTTTGAGCCTCTCTCTCTACTTTATCTTCCAACCCTTCTGTTTTGTGACTATGCAAGCACTTGGGTTTGTAAGAGCTGCTTGTGTTCGGAGTGTTCTTTCCATGTCCTTCTTTCTTGCTACATGATGCAACATTTCATGCCTCTGAAGACACCATAGTTGGTCTTTTTTTTTTTTTTTTTTTAAAGATTTATTTATTTGAGGGCAGCCCCTGTGGCTCAGCGGTTGAGCGCCACATTCAGCCCAGGGCGTGATCCTGGAGTCCTGGGATTGAGTCCCATGTCAGGCTCCCTGCATGGGGCCTGCTTCTTCCTCTGCCTCTGCCTCTGCCTCTCTCTCTTTCTCATGAATGAGTAAATAAAATCTTTAAAAAAATTTTTGTTTGAGAAAGTATGAGCAGGGGGAGGGGCAGAAGGAGAAGCAGACTCTGCACTAAGCATGGAGCCTGATGAAGGACCGATCCCAGGACCCTGAGATCTTGACCTGAGCCAAAATCAAGAATCAGACTCCCAACTGACTGAGCCATGCAGGCGCCCCCTATAGTTGGTCTTTTGAAGCTGTCTTCTCTCAAGATAGTCTGTCTCTCCTGTTTTGGCCCCTAACTTCCATGATAGGGGTAGTCTTCAGATGTCTGGTGAGCTGTGGTTGTCTGCTCATGAATACAAATGGGGTGCAAAAAAGCTGGCAGGAAACTCTATGCACACTAATGGGGCTTGTAGGTTTTGGGTGGACCAGTTAGGGGAGATCTTGTGATGTGAGCTTTATTTATTTATTTTTTAACATTTTATTTGTTCATGAGAGACAGAGAGAGAGAGAGAGGGAGAGAGAGAGAGGCAGAGACACAGGCAGAGGGAGAAGCAGGCTCCATGCAGGGAGCCCGATGTGGGGCTTGATCCTGGAAATCCAGGATCACACCCTGGGCCAAAGGCAGATGCTAAACCGCTGAGCCACCCAGGGATCCCCCTGATGTGAGCATCTTTAGGCCTTTCCTGGGCTGGTAAGATTCCCCATGCCCTGGTCTGGAGGGTGTTAAGTATCTCCCGGTGACAGGATAAATGCAGAGCAGGAGTGGGGCTGGGAATCCTTGTGTCCGGCGATTACCATACGTTTGCAAAATCCCATGTTTTGTTCGGGTGACTGTTGGTTGTTTTCCAGTACAATACTAGCACTCTACTGGGCCTGGCTCTCCCAGTCTGCAGGCCCTGTGTTAGCCTTTCCTTGGAGAAATTCTTTAGGCTATAGGCAGAGGCAATGAAGAGGGGGAGGGCATTCAGGGGTCCACCTTCTCATACAGTGCTCAGTAACCATCTTTTTTTAAAAAATATTTTATTTATTCATGAGAGACACACACAGAGAGAGAGGCAGAGAGACAGGCAGAGGGAGAAGCAGGCCCCATGCAGGGAGCCCAATGTGGGATTCGATCCTGGAACTCCAGGATCACGCCCTGGGCCAAAGGCAGGCGCTAAACTGCTGAGCCACCCAGAGATCCCCATCAGTAACCATCTTCTTGGTCCACCTTTCCCATGGCTCTTAGCTCCAGGAAGAGCCAATGTCACTTGCAGAGGAGGCTTTTGAGAATTCGGGGGCATAATAGGGCCATCTAGTTTTCCATTTCCTCCAGTTTCCTGAACCATTAGTAACCCCTCCTCCATCTGCCTTCCTAAATGTTACTGATGTTAGCATCTCTCCAGATTTCATCTGTGTGATGTCTTTTTAACACCCTTGTGTTATAGTTTTGCTCCAAAGTCGAGGCATGAAATTACTCGGAGGTTTCAATCCATCATCTTAACGTACATCAGTGGTCTCCCTCTGACCTCAGTTCTTTATAGGGCAGGGTAGACATGCAGTGACCACAACTCGACTGTGTGCCATGTTCATGGTATCTGTCAAATGGCATCATACTCAAAATGTAGCTCCCTGGGAGTGAGATGGTGTATGAGTGGGCAGAGAGGTCCTTCTTCCTGGAGCAATAGCCCTCCTCCACTGCTCTCACTGCTCTTGCGGTAGAACACCTGGACATCTTTTTCCATCTACAACTCACCCCTCCGTGAACTGCATGTTCAGTGACACAGAACAAAGCATCACTGTGGTTTTCTGCCTCATGTTTACACACAGCACATACATCAATAGCTGATGACCAGCTCATGTCTGCAACTGGAAATGCTTTTGTCATATTGTATGTAATTAATAGTTGTACAGTAAGATCTTTGATAGGGTGCCTGGTGGGCTCAGGTGGAAGAGCATGAGACTCTTCATCTCAGGGTTGTGAGTTTCAGCCTCACATAAGGTGTGGAGATTACTTCTGTAAATAAACTAAAAAAAATGAAATTAAAAAAATCTCTAAAGGGGCGGTTGATTAAGTGTCCGACTTTTGGTTGTGGCCCAGGTCACGATCTCGAGTTCTGTTGGGCTCCATGCTCAGAGTCTGCTTGAGATTCTCTCTCCCTCTACTTCTGCCCCCTGCCCCCGGTTCATATACACACTGTAAAATAAATTTTTAAAATCTCTAAAAAATAAGATCTTTGATGACACTATTTGACCACTAGCTCATTTTATTTCTCACAAAACAGAACATATGTAACTCTGTAGATAGGATTATAACGGTAATGTAACATGTGGCTACTATCTTTGCTTCAATAAGTTAAGGTTTTTTTTTTTTTAATTTTTTTTATGATAGTCACAGAGAGAGAGAGGCAGAGACACAGGCAGAGGGAGAAGCGGGCTCCATGCACCGGGAGCCTGATGTGGGACTCGATCCCAGGTCTCCAGGATCGCGCCCTGGGCCAAAGGCAGGCGCCAAACCGCTGCGCCACCCAGGGATCCCTAAGTTAAGGTTTTGAATAATAGGTTGGCCATTTTTGTCTTTACTCTGTGTTCAAGCCATGAATCATCTTGTCCCGGAAAGCAATTTTTTGTACTTCTTCCGGAAAAGTACCGTACCATCACCACCTTTTATTATTGAAGAACTCAAAAGCTTTGGTTGTACCACCTGACCGGGTTTTCTTCTGGCAAAGACCTGAGCAAGTGGAAGGCCCAATCTAGTTAAATTCAGTTTTCAGATATTCATTGTGGCACCCCCTTTTAAGTTTCCAGGTAAGCTCTAGACCCACTGTGGGGCTTGAACTCACGACGCTGAGACCCAGAAGTATCTCCTATGAAGCTGTAATTTTCAGCTGCTTTGTGTAATCACACCGCAGATTTGTTTAATAAATCCTGACATTCTACATCATTCTGGACTCATAGTTACCTTGGGTATTCAAAAGGTTTTTCTGATTTGTAGGAGATATATATATATATATATACTGTTTCCATCACTATTTTATGCTTCAGTGAATACTTTGGGGCCGGTAATCCCTTTTTTTTAAAAATGAAATGGAGTAAAATATAACCCAATTGCAATAATAAAGATTGCAAATTTGATACCCATAAGCCAGCCTATTGTGTGAAAAATTCATTAACCAGGATGTACCTTGTCAACTGAATGTTACTTAAGACAATCTGATTGGTGCTGTCCTTATGGAAAATGCTCAACATTTAAATATGGAATGGTAAAAAATATATATATATGGAATGGTTGTGGAGAACAAAATAGGGTTTTGAAGTTACTATAATCTTACATTTCCAATTGAAGATGTGGGACTACCACAGTGTCATTGCTTTTTCCTCTGACACCCAGATGCCTGTGGCCCCCTGGAGAGGTTATGGGATTCCACGCTTTGGGAATGCTAGTCTAAGTGAAAAGAGGGCTCCTTGGGAAGTAGGTGAGATCCCACAAGGACCTGAGGATTCATCCGGACTTTGTTAGCTCCTGCATGATTGCTCACTAAAATGCCTACTGGGCTTTCCTGGTTCCTTTCCCTGGATTCCTCAGCCTTGGACTCCATCTGCCCATGCGATCTACTTGCACAGCATAGTGGCTGGCACAGCGTAGGTGCTCAATTATTAGATCTTCTGCTAGGGTTGTTGGATAAATTGCATATAACACAATTGATTAAAGAACACAATGTGCTATTATTGATTGTAACACAATCAGAATTAGAACTGTGGATCCATCAGATTGAGCACCTCAGAGAGAGAAAAGGTCTGTAGCCAAGAGCACACATCTCTTCAATGGCATTGTTTTCCACCTTGTTGAGTTGTACTGGTCTTACCTCCCCTGGCTGAACAGTGGCTAAGAGAATCAAGGCCTTTCTTGCTAGCCATGACCTCAGTATTCAGTATACACGTATGTAAAATAGGCCTGATAAGTATGATGTCAACTACCTAGAACTGCATAAGGATTCAGCACGCTAACTCCTGCAGTGTTTGCAAGGCGGCCTGGTCCTGGCCGTGATGTATGTGTTCTCACAAGTGCTACGGGCTTAATCCTGCTACCACCACTAGCTGCTACTACTATGCTGATCCTCCTCCTCCCTGCTCCCCTCCTCCTGCAGGTCACCTCTGGGGGGGGGGTGGGGGGAGACATCTTTGTGTTCTCCACAGCACAAGGCATCATGACAGCAAGGAAGGGCTCCATAAACACTTGCTAACGAAGCAGCTGGAGCCCTGTGGTCCCATAAAAAGCCAGCCTGAAACAAACCAGCAAGACAGATCTGAGTAGAAAGAGGCGCTTTCCTTGGAGGCCTCTCCAAACGCACCAGCCCCCATCCTCCCTGAGCCCAGTAGAAAGTGATAACGAACATCTTGTGGTGATGTCAGCAGTTCGGTTTGCCATGTCACAGGCTCTCAGGGTGGGGGACGTGGGGTCAGCTCAGGGGCCTCAGGAGAGGACAGTGGAAGATGCCAGTATTTTTAGAAATGGGAATAAGTACCTGGTGTAGACTCCAGGGAAGATCTCTGCTTGATTCTGGTTTGCTTGGTGGCGGCAGCAGCGCTTGACCTATAGGATGGAATCCCAAGAGGAAGGAGCCAGACTCCCAGAGATAGAAACCAAAGAGGGGTACTGTTCTGCTTAGCAACCTAAAAGAACAGATGTCCTTGGGGTTTCCCATGGCCAATTCCAACTGTGCCCACCCATCGTACCTTAAACCTTTTCTGCCCCACTTCCTTTGATACGAAAGTCAAGCTGTGTGGCTGCATACAGTGGGCTTACTTCCCCACCTCTTCTCCAGGAACTGGCTAATATACTGAACAGGATCCTAGGCCAGTCCAGAAGCACCAGCTGAGTCACCAGGCTTCGCTCTGCCTGCTGTCCACACCATGGTGTGCTTGTGGGTGCCCCATCACCTGAAATGTAAGGTAGCATGTATGGAAGGGAAGGAGGAGGAAGAGACCCGAGGTGGGGAGCAGCTGCAGTAGGACTTGAGATGGACTGAACAGTGTGATTCCATCCAAAGGAACAGCCGTGCACCGACACTGTTCTCTGTAGATGGTCCCAGGGAAGGACACCTGCTCAGGGCATTGGTTGGATGGACAGTGGCCTTGAGGACCGACAGGACTGCTTGGGTAAGGGGGACGAAGTAACACTTGGCAGCTTTGGATGGAAGCCGGTTTGAAGAGTTCATTTATTCCCACCCTTCAGTTTGGGCCCGAGACAGCTTGTCTACACAGGCTGGGTCTGGAAACCGGGAGAGGAAGCTCTCCACTACTTTTTGGTCTCCTGCTTTCAGACTGTCCCCTCTACCGAGGCTGTACACTCTCTGGGCTGAGGGCAGGTGGGAATGGTGGGGAAGGCAGGCCGCTGATGAGAGACCCTGAGGGAAGATGAGGTGGTTTCCTGTGACCTTCTTGGTCCGTTTCCCAACCCTGATTTGTAGACACGAACCCAGGCACCACTTCAACTCTCCAGCCCCTCCTCTCTCTCCACAGCCCACCTCACCCTTCCTCTCCTGGCGGCACCCAGGCTGGCTTCATTTCCCCTCTTCTCTTCTCTCATTATGCCCTAGCAGTGGGTCAGTGGCAGCACCTACCACTTGCTTTATGCTTATGGAGCCATCTCGTTCATGAACCTGTGGGTCTGGGGGCACAGCTGGGTCTCCTTAATCTGGCAACCCCTGGGCCAGCCTGGCATCTGACAATGCTAATGCTTAATACCTATGCATTGTGACATATGGACCTCCCCAAGGTCACATACACAGCTGTGTGACACAAAGGGTCAGGGGATTATCTTCCTACATGAGGGTAATGGGTGGAAGGTGGATGGACAGACATTTTAAAAGGTAAACATTAAATAGCTGAATTGTCAAGTTTTTCCTTTTATAGATATGGACAGGATGCAGAAGAGAAATTGAGGCAGTAACTAGGAGTCAGACTGCATCCTACACCTGCCCACATGGGCTGGCCCGCAGTGGCATGGGGCTAATGGGAAAGAAAATGAGGAGGAAGAGATCTGCTGTAGCACCAAGTGATGTCATTAGACTTTGTTAACTGACAAGAGTGAGGGTCATGCTATATCTTTAACTTCATTTTACCTGATGTTTCTCCCCAGGGTCCTCATGAAGAATTTCATCTGGGTCAGTCGAGTACAATCTTTTGATGCCTTTTTCCCCTTTTGATTCTTAAAACTACCCTCCATTGTTCATAAATAACCATCAGCAGTCACATCATCAAAGGACAATTTCATAGCTGAAAAACTGAGGACTCCATCATTGTGGGTTAAAGAGCAACAGTAGTCACTGTTTAGGCCTCGTCTCCTGCTGATGAAGATTAAAAATGTGTCCCCTAACGAGACACAGCAGGACAAATGCTATATGGACTGCAGGGCTATGAGGTGCCTGGAATGACAAGTCCAGAGACAGAGTAGGACAGTGGTTACCAGGGCCTGGCAGTGGGGAGGAAGGAATTTAGTGGTACAGAGTTTTGTCTTGGGAAGCTGAAAAAGCTTTAGAGATGGATGGTGACGATTGTGCAGCAACGTGAAGAGACTTTAGGCCACTGAACTACACCCTTAGAAGTGGTTTAAATGGTAAATTCGGTTATGTGCGATTTACAGGACATATTTCCTGAGAAAGGCAAGACCCTGCGCCACCTTATGTGGCTGCTCAGAGAAAAGAAGGGCCATGTAAGACTTCTCCTCCTTGAGATGTCAAACTTGGTCTCTTCAAGAAGACTCTGGGCTCAGCGTGCAGAACCCCAGGCCTCCCAGACCTTTGGCATCAGGTCTGCATTATTAACAAGATACCCAGATTTATTTAAGATTTGAAGTGTGAGGACTGCTTCAAGACCTGGACTCCATGGAGAACAAAACATACCAAGTTTATTTTTTAAGTAATTTCTACACCCAATGTGGGGCTTGAACTCACGACCCTCTGATCAAGAGTTGCATGGTCTTCTGAGCCAGCCATGTGCCCCTAAACATGTACTTTATAGTGAACAGTAGGTATTACTCATTCACGGAAGTAAATCCATGATGCAATCCATGGCCTATCAAAGATATAGGGGAGTTTTACGTTGGGGGCTACCGCTGGTACAGAGCCCCTGCCTTGGGGAAGGTTCTGTTCTATGCCATTAATGAGCACTAGTCTTTATTAAATGTTTTGGTGGGCAGCGAGGGAGGCACGTGACATCACCCATCTTACTGTGACTTAGCCTTTGACTTGGGCTCTGCATCGCAGAAGGAGATGGGAGGTCGGCCCTCAGCCTGGCTCTCTGCCGGAGGCCTGGTGTGGCTCCTCCCCCCAGCCCAAGGTGGGGGTTCAGCTACTTCTCCTCTAAGACACATCTGTCTACGTGGGATTTTTTTTTGGGGGGGGGGAGGAATTTTTTTTTTTAAAGGGTGGGAAGAGCACACCCAGACAGGGGGAGCAGCAGGCTCCCCACTGAGCAGGGAGCGAGATGCAGGTTTTGATCCTAGGACCCTGAGATCATGACCTGAGTTGAAGGCAGACCCTTAACTGAGCAAGCCACTCAGGCACCCTGACACGGGTATTCTCTTAACAGCCAATCAGCTACAAAGAGAATACAATTTCTCTGTATGATTATATATGTAGTTCTTTTCGAATAAGTTGTTGTGGTCACATAAGAATAAGTAAATCTAAAAAAAAAAAAAAAAAAAAAAGAATAAGTAAATCTTACCCAGATTTTAATTCCCTAATTGTATGGAAACGCTCCTTTCCCTAAACTCTTGCTTTGACTGATAATCACGGGTGAAAGAGACTAATACTACAACATACTGAGAGTCACCTCCAAGGTGGATGCTAATTTATATGCAGTAAGCTCATCAAATTTCCCCAAATTCTGAGACTGTTCTACAGAAGGGGTAACAGGCTCAGAGAAAGACCCTAACTGATGCCAGGTCAAGGCTTCAAAACAAAAGAGCCCATGACTCACATCCAGGTCCATCTGCCTCCAGACCTTATAGCTTTGCACACTAGCATCTCACCAACTGCTGAACTGAACCCCCGCATCAGGCCAGTTACGTTTGTATTCACCCTCGAGTTGATGCGGTCTCAGGGCCCCATATCACATTTGCACCAAGGCACAAACTGGACACCTATAAAGAGCTCTGCAGGCTACAAGGGTCTCACAGCTGTTCAATGACATGGGAATGACCATACAGCCTAACATCACAGACTCGCATTTCCTGGTCTCTCAGGCATCAAAACGAGACAAGAAAGGCTGTTTCTTAAAGGTATTTCCTGATGAATGAAACCTAGGAAGGACTGGAAATCTTAGGGACGTCTGATCTTGCAGAGATTTTTCCAACCCCCTCCCTACTTTCCTCTTTCCCAAAGAGAAAATCATTCTTGTGGGGCAGAGGCAGAGGAGCAGGGAGACACTAGAACAGCACTGCAGCCTCTGTCTCTTGAAATCCTTCCTGGTATATGTTAGCTTCTAAGCACACTCTTCTAACTAAAATACCATCACCTCTGTCTCTGTGTGAAGCTCCCACCACAGCAGCTGATGTGGGGCACTTATCAAGTGACCTCTCATAGGACACCTGGGGTTTGAAGTGGAGCTTGGCTGAAATGAGAGAATAGGACATGGCTGGTGGAGAGTCTTTTTGTCAAAAATAATTACAACATGCCTGGTGTTGAATGAATACCAATAAAATGATAAAACTCCTGTCTTCAAAAATCATTCAATATTGTGCAAGAGACAAAAAACAAAACAAAACAAAAAACAAAACAAAACAAAATCTGGTCAAATGTTGTTAGTTAGCCAGGGGCCACAATACCATGGCCCCGCTGAGGTTGGTCTGTTCAATGGAGTGTTGCCAAAGGCACCTCCAAAGCCTCACATGTTCCCCCTCAGGCCCAACTTGGGGTTCTGCAGTTCTTCCTCCTGCCCCCCACTCCCACCAGCTTTCCCACAGGCAGCCAGCCTGATACGTCTGAATGTAGTCTACGGCCATACCACCCTGAATGCGCCCGATCTCGTCTGAATGTAGGTATTTTGCTGGTACCCTGGTAAAGACTGAGGGGCTCCCTGCACCTGCAGCAGCCAGTGAAAGCCTCAAGTTCTGTCCTTTGCCCCTTCTATCCTTCACATTCTTCCTGCTTAACTTGAGTGCTTAGCTTCCTGCAGGTTCTCAATCCTCTTTAGTTTTATCCATTCTCTTCCCTCTTCCCGAAGTCTCTTATGGCTTTTAAAACTTGGTCTAGGTGCCATAACCTGAAAGTAACTTCTTAGAAAGTGCCTCCATCTTGGTTCTTATAACATGTGGCAAGGCCCAACTGCCAGGAGCACAGGCTGGTGCCAGATGGTGTGAGCTGTCACTCTGACCTGGCCACTTTCTGTGTTACTTAGGTCAACTATTTTATTCATGTTGTCCTTTTGTTCATCTATGAAATGAAAGCAGTCAGACATACTTCACCGGATTATTGTGAAGACTGTATTAGAACAGTTCCTGGCATATAGCAAGTATGCAATAAAGTTTACCTATTACAACACTTACAGTGTTCTCTTCATTGGCATCTCATTTGTCAATTCTAAGATCTCTCAGGTTGGGTAGTGTCTCCGGTCACCTGTGAAACCTCAGGGCTAGTGGATAGCAGGTACTTGCAAATATGACTGAGGTGAACTGTTAAGAACCTTTTTGAAGATGAACATAAAGGTTGGAGGACAGATTTGGAAACAGCATTTCAGGTAGGAAGAGTGCCACGAGAATGTAAAGAAGGGATCTGGGTGAAACATGGAAGAAGCAAAGCTGAAGACTGAAGAAGGAAGGGAATGCTGAGGTCTCTGGGGCCAAGAGTGATCCAAAATGGTTCTGTCAAAGAGCTGCATGGTGAACGAAGCAGCAAAAAGACTAGACTCAGCAGAATCTGGCAGAGAAAATTCTGTTAGTGACAAGACTGGTTAGAGAAAGATAGCCACCATTCATTAGTAACTTGAATAGCTACTATTCCCAAACCGTTCTTCCTTATAAAGAAAAGGCAATTTTATGATCACAAAGAGGCCACATTATTTTTTATTCACAACTCAATCTCTACATACATACAGTATTGCACAATTTAGAAGTGTATTGACAATTATATTAACAATATGAACTTAGGAGCATTTACATACAGCAACTGCTCTAGGTTTTGGTGCATTTTGTGCTAGGTACTTCAGTAAATATGATGAACATAAATATGACAGCTACTTCACTTCAGGAGAATCAGTTAGCTTTCAAAAAAGCTTATGTGTCACTTCATAGAATGCTTATTATGTCAAACCCAGGAAAAATCAATAACTAAATGACAGAAAAAAATGCTGTCAAAGAGAGGTTGTTGATAAAAATGTTAAGAATTTCAGTCATTGAACTTGAAATCCAGAAGGTATACATGTATTGGGAATTTTAAGAAAAGATCCTCACGTTCTGCTTCAAAATTACTATATTCAAAATGAGTATTTCTGGGCTGCTACAAATGTCTTCTCTGTTAGTATAAACCACTGTTTTAAAGTTGTAAAGAAACAAGATGGTAATTCACATAATAAGTGAGTTTTAAAAGAAGATTCTTCTCACTCAAAATAAACTAAATATGATCTTCATCAAATTACAAAGAAATCTTATCAAAATGCCAACCAGATAAAGAAGCCAGACCACACACTAACCTCCACCGACCACCTCTGACTGCAGAGCTAATGTCCCCTAATGGAAGGGGAGATGAGAGTAGTCCCAACTTTGCTGCTACACCTAGACCACAATATGAAGGTGGACAAAAGTCCTTCAGCTTCCTTGGGTGTTGCTTCCCCAGGTATAGAATTGAGGGGGTGGGCTGGATGGCTTTTAAGACACCTTTCAACCAAAAGGATCTAAGCCAGCTTGAGATTCCACCTTTGAGGGGACATTTTGGGCGGCAAAAGAAATGGATTAAAAACAGCAGGTGAAGTATTTCTTACCTTTTGATGCCATCGCTCAGAACTGTTCTGCACTGCAGTTCAAGGAAATCTTTGTTCGATACTTTCATCTACAGGCTGGTGCTGCTAAAGGGTAAAGCAAATGAGGCATCTGACAATGAAATTTTGAACAAAGATGTAGAAATGCCATGCCAAGGCTGGGTAGAAAACCCGTGCACTTCCATGTCACGCCAGCAGCCAGGATCCTCTGCCTCTGAATTTTACAGGAAAACACATTCACGCCATTCAACAGCAAGCTATGGAGTGCACATGTATTAAAAATATGTTTCCTGAAATCCTTCCAGGAAGGCAGCTTTCATGAAACTGGTTCTAATAGAAAGGATGCAAGACAATTAAGTGCAGGGTAGGATTTTTTTTTTCTTTACAGATCAGGAAAAAGACCCAAAGAGAGCAATGGATTCTCATTTTCTGCCCACTAAAATGAATACAAATACCGCTTCTTCTGGAATCTAACACACTGGCTTCACTTTCAAAATGCATCATTTTATTTTCCTCATAAGGCAGTCATACATTATAAACTTTAAGCACGTGACAGTCACATGATTTCTTCAGTAAGCCCAAGGACTTCCATGAGTTTTCCTGGAGCTTACAGCCAGAGTAGTCAAATATTAAAGCTTTCTCCACAGCCACACGTTCCTTTGATGTTTGGGTTATTGAAAACAAACTCACTGGATAATTTATCTTCAACATAGTCCATTTCTGTTCCTAAAAGTGTTAGCTGTGCTTTCTTTTCGATGAACACTCTGACTCCTTGGGGAGAAGAAAACATGTGTCACATAAAGCCTGCAGGTCTATGGAACCTGCTGATTCAAAGTACAAGTGAACTTTTTAAATAGTAACCACTGGCAAAAGTCAAACAGGAAGCTTCTGAATCTGTCTCATTATTTCCTTTAAGAGATCAGTGCTCAGTTTTCCTGTCTGTCCCTTCTTTTCCACCAAATAATCTATATCAAACACAGTATTAGGCTAGACAGTTGTATAGAAGCAAATTCCATGACAATTCTATGCAAAACTAGAATTTGCTTTTCACTATACTTCACTCATTTTCAAATTTGCAACATGACAGAAATGTGTATGTTCTTAGTAAGATTTCTGTAAAGACAGAGTCAATAAATGCATGAAAAGCCTGTAATGACAGCCATATGCATGACACACTGGCAAGCCTAGAGACACACAAGAACTGTGATATACTGGGCTGGTGTCAGAAGGCCAATCAGTGCAACATGGCTGTTTTGTTCTTCTGCTTATGGGCCAGAAAACTGGCAATAATGGAACTCCCTAGAATTATACAGGCAGAGGTTAGTAAATTCACAAATATAATCAGCTTAAGAAAGCTTTCTTCCTTATAAAGAAACTAATTACTCAAATATAAACTATACATGATTATTAGCTTGTATTCTGAAAAGTGAAAAATTTACTATTTAAGGTATTTCATGTAAGTGATTTAAAAAACAACAATATTAACAAAAATGTCATTATTGGTTACTAACTTCAGTTTAATGAAATGAATAGTAAGAACATAAAAGCTAGCTAACAGCACAGCTCTGATACAGAGCCACCACCATAAAACCTGTGCACACCTGAAGTTCCCCCAAGGCTGAGGTATTATTTTGTTTTAAATAGGTTTTATCAGATTGTAGGGCAGGGGTTGGGGGCAAGATATTATTAAAGCACTGACATTTTTATTTTTATTTATTTTTTGACATTTTTAATAAAAATTAAAAATACAGATTGCTCAAAAAAGCATGAGATGACATTACTTATTTGGTATAGATGTCAAATGCTGCTTCACACAAAAATGGATGGTCTGAAGTTCTAGCATTTTAAAACCTTTCTGCACACAATAAGAATCTTTTGTAATTAAAATCAGCAAACAAATAATAAGAGCACAGCCTCTGCAGTGAACTTGATTATGTTCAACTTTTCACTAGGGCACCGAACTAGCTGAGTGACCTTAGGCAAGCTATTTTGTCTCTCCGTGCCTTGGTCTTTTCAACTGCAAATCAGGGGGACAATATGGTACAGTTCCCACTTAGCTGCTGTGTATAAATCACTTAATATATGAAAGTCCATCAAACCATCCTACCTCACAGCAAGCACTATATATGCTTAAAACTCACCATCTTGAACAACTTCTTCATCAGAATCTCCTTTTGTCTTTGTATATTCTAGAGTATAAGAAAGGCCATTACAACCCCTGGTTCGGACACCAACTTTGAGACCTACCTGAAAAAGCAGTGTAAATATAAACTTAGTTTTAACGTAGTATGTATTAAACATTCACAAAAACCCTGGCTATTTGACATTATTTGTTTCTTCATAAGCTTAAAGATATTAGATTTCTAGCTATAAAATGTTCCCTTAGGAAGTATAAGTGAAAGGAGTTCAACAAGTATTTTAAAATTTTAACTATTTAAAAACATCCCTGCGACACTAATAGGGATCCTAAAAGAATAAAAACAACTACATGCAAAGAAAAAAAAAAACCCAAAACAAAAGAGGGGGAAAAATGCCAAAAAACCACAGTCACTACCAACCACCTTTTTTTTTTTTTTTTTTTTTTTTTAACTTTCCTTCCTAAGTGATCATTCAGTATTGGTTAACACTCCACTGCCATTCTTATCCTGCACTTCTAAAATTACCGTCCTGCCCTGAAATTATCATTAAAATTGCCGATACATCATTAACAATTACTGTAACTAAGTTTGGTCACTAAACTATATATACCATTCATCCAATGAACATTTGTTATCTATTTGCAGAATATGGCTTTAGGCTGGCTCTTCAAGTTTAATAATAGGTACAGTACATTTTGACTAATAGTAGGTCACAGCAACAGACATCAAAATAAGAAAAAATGTTGGACATAATTCCACCAAAACACCTAATCTGTACAAGGTTCCATGGTATGAGCCCTCTATATAATGTACAACCTGTAATTTCCCAGAAATCCCCAATGTAAAATTTAAATGGTTAGACTATGATTATACTAGAAAAAGCCACAAGCTTTGTGGCATTTTCTAAAAACCTATCTATAAGTTGTTCTTCTATAAGCTGTTCTCATAAAACCATCCATGTTGGTTTGGGTTCTCTGAGGAACAAATGATAAAATGGTATTAAACGTGAAAGAGATTTACTGGGGAAACATTTTGAATTATGAAAGGGAAAAGTAGGCAGAGTTTGACACCTATGAAGGAGAGAGAGAAGGAAAGGAGGATTGGGTAGGAAGAGTCTCAGACAGCAGTACAGTCTGAAGAAAGTACTGGGTGGGCTAATGTCCTCCATCACACTCACTCACTGACTGGGAACAGCCTGGGAGAAGTAAGTGTAGCCTCAGCAGGAACACAGGGGTGGATTCCATGGAGCAGCAGCTGGGGTTTTCAGTCAACTCTCCTCCTCCAGGAGGAGATCTGAGTGATGCATATCCATCGCTGCTACAACATCTTTTGGAAGTCTTTAGTTTTTTTTTTTTTTTTTTTGTTAATTTTTGATGGATATAAAAACCAAAACTGTTTTCAGGCCACCAAATTTTACCTATATAGATATTTGATTTGACAGCTGTCATGAAACATGTTATGAAGTTAATAATATGTGGCTTAAAAATCTATACGGTGTCCTTTCATTCCCAATCCCCGTATCGGGCAGGTTCTGGGCCTCTGGGTCTACTTTTTTCTTTGGTAACAGGATTAATATCATCTGGAAATTTTGTCAGTGGGTCTTTCCCTAAATTAGAATCTTCTGGTGCATCAAAACAACATTCTGGTAACTTTAGCCTCATAAGAAACTGTTTGACAGGTTTGGATTTTTCTCCTTGAGAACTCATTTTCCTCAGAGAATGACACAGAAGGGGTAATCTTGCTGCTCTCCATTTGGTGGCTGGGACGCCGCCAAGTAACCGAGCCAGTCTTGATACAGTCATGGTGCTAACTCCCACAGGGTCCTCTCACAGAAAACGTCTTATATGTTTCTTTCCTTTTTAATTCCAGTCCTTGTCATACATACACATAATCTAAACACAGGCTTTATTATAGCAGGAATAAGCCTTATTCTCTGCTTTATTTTTGCCACTTAAGACGTGATCTTTCCATGTGATGAGCTATCACAATTATCATTTGCATATAATGCCTTAGCAGTCCACTATACCAATGTGTATCTACTACTTAACCCTTGCTAATAGCCATTTAGGCTGGGAATAACATTTTTAAAGGAAGAAGGGTTTTTTTTTTTTTTGTTGTTTAAAGTTTGTTCTGCCCAATGTGGGTGCTTGAACTCACAACCCAGAGATCAAGAGTTATATGCTCTGCCTACTGACCCAGCCAGGCTCCCCTTAAAGGAAGAGTTTTAATTCTAAATGTGAATAATCATTATTTTTTTTTAAGGAAAAAGAAAAGTATCCAGTGGCAGAAATGACTACTTAACAAATTCTCACTTCCTCAAAAACATCTGTGCTCCACTTCATTGCATGAGATGTTCTCAGGAAGTTTCCCCATGGTTAGGTTCACTGAGGTCCATAGGCTGTCACCTGGTAATCATACTGCCTCTACACAGGGCCTTATCTTAACGCAGAACTGTGCAAACATTCTCGAGTACCAGAAATCAAAAGACTGCAACCAACACAGATGTAAGAAGTTTAAAAAATGACCAAACTTCACTTTTAAATACCAATGTCTATCTTAATGTGATTTTCTAACAATATCTACTGAACTTCTACTCTTGGATTCTATCTGCTTTTTTGAAGTATACTACAGTAAAAGTATTAGCCCCCAATCATAAAAAGTATGATTTCACCAAGCAGATTCTGATTCTCTTTAAGAGAATTGTTTCAGGAAGGCAATCCTGGAGTGGAAAGGCATTTGGTGAGAGCAGGAGTTAGAATGCTAAGTAGCCTGGGAATTTTGATGAGCTGAAGTATTCTCACAGTAGTCTCTTCTGTCCTGAACAAGAAGACAGAACTGCGGTTTTATTCATTCTCAGAGAAAGCTGAGAATATGTGTTACATATTCGGCATGATCAAGAATAAACTGTTTAGCTGAAATTCTAGAGCACATGTCTTAAGTATTGACTTGACTTAGCTTTTATCTTTGTAAACAAGAAGACCCAAGAAAGCAGGAAGTCCAACTACTAGGAATGAAAACAGATACTTACCGAATTTGGAAAACACAGCTTTAGTAGCTGGGGTTTGGAAAAGGGACTGCTTATGCCATCAATGACACCCTAATGAAGTGTTTGCTTCATCCTTTTCATGTCTTTGTCATCCCTCAAATCTACACAGCTAAACCAGTGTTTCACTTGGTCGATACATATATACTCTTTTTATTAGTTTATCCAAACAGAGTTGGCATATTGATACATTTTAGCATTTAGTAATTCTTAGGAGAAATGTGCCAGAACTACATTACATTGTAGTGTAGGTTGTACAACAGAACCTAGAAGCCACTCCTTAGTCTAATTACTAAATATCAGGAGTTTAGTACTGGATATAATTTACAATATTCCACAGGCAACTAATAATGCACTAAGGTAAAGGCGATACACACACCCTTATTTAACAATTCTGTGTCTAGGAGGCCAGCTTACATAGTGCACTAGACCAGGCCTAAGGCTTAGTCCTCTAAAACAAAGGGCCTGGCACACTATAGACACTAAATATTTGCTGAATGAGATTTGTGGCAGCATTGGATGTAAACAACCCCAAAGACCTTTAATATGGGGGACTGGCTACATAAATAAAACCTGTTCAGTAAAATACACAAATATATGCAGCCATAAAAAAGAAGGTGGGTCTTTCTGTAATAATATGGAAAGAACTTGAAGCTATACCGTTAGGGGCAAAAAACAAAGCATAACCACAGCATGTATGGAATGCTTTTCTCTAAGTAGGAAAAGAGATACACATACAAACATAACACTCATGGTCTAGTAGGCCAGTAGTTCCCCTCAGGGAATTATGATTGGTTGTAAAAACTAAGGAGTGGGTTGGTGCACCAGAATCTAGTGCGCACAGAGGCCAGAGATACAACTAAACATTCTGCAATCCACCTCCAACAAAGAATTAGCAGCCCAAAACATCAATAGTGCAGAGGCTGAGAAACCCTGGTGTAGGCAGAAAAAAATGTACAGATTGTCTCAGGAAGGACACTTAAGAGGTGGCCCCTTAGAAGAATGAAAGATAAGAGCTTGTGGTCACAAAATGACATCTTTTTCAGTGAATATCCTATTATATTTTATCTGGATTTCGAAAATCATGAGTATATTTTACTTTTTAAGTAAAAATCTGGGGATCCCTGGGTGGCTCAGTGGTTTAGTGCCTGACATTGGCTCAGGGCATGATCCTGGAGTCCCGGGATCAAGTCCTGCATCAGGCTCCCTGCATGGAGCCTGCTTCTCCCTCTGCCTGTGTCTCTGCCCCCCCCCCCCCTCTCGAATAAATAAATAAATAC